>NW_019154103.1:25346522-25805449 GCF_002288905.1 Enhydra lutris kenyoni
AAAAAAAAAAAAAAAAGAATGTAACATTTGACCTTAACTTTATACGCACAAGAATAGTTATCCCAAACTATGATTAAGCTAACTTTAAATTGAATAGCAAAAGCTAGAAGTATTTGTATGAATGGAAAAGCGTGTAACTTACTGTCCTATCAAAATATCAAATATCTCTGAATGAAACAATGAAAGATCTATAAGACCTCTACAAATAAGTTACAAATCATCACTGAGTAGAATTAGAACACAAATAAATGGAGAGATAGAACACTTTTGATACTGTGAATACATTATGTCTCTGTTAATTGATTTGTAGATTTGGTGGCACACCAATCCAAATCCAAGCAGTTCTTTTCATGGACATTGACAGGCCGATTCTCAGATTTCTATAAAAAGGCAGAGAGGCGTGGACATGTAAGACAACATTGAAGAACATATACTTGTAGGACTGTAGTAATTAAGACCATGTGGTACGGTGCAATTAGGGCAATAGGAAAGAGTATGGCATCCAGAAAGAGAACCACATAGAGATAGAACGTGATTTATGACAAAGTTTGCTTGGAAAAAAAAAAAAAAGACACATTTCTACTAAGTTTTCCTGACTTTATTAGATATGCGTGAAGAAAAAATGGGTTGCTCACTATCTTACAACTTACACATGCCTTCCCACACAAATCATACTGTTCTCTAATTCATCTTGGTGGTTATTTCATGAGGTTCATTTTGGAAAAAAAGAATCACCAGACTTTACACTCATGATTTATCCACTTTTCTCCATGTGTGTTATACTTCATGTTATACTAAAAAGTATATTCAAAAAAAATGCTTATAAAATTCTTCTGTAAGTTAGCGACATTAATAGCCTCCCTGTGTCCATATATTTGCTCTGAAATTTTGTAGATCTCATATTATTCTGCTACGGGTGGTTTTAATAACCGAAGTTTATCTCTCACAATTCTGGAGGCTGGAAGTCCATGATCAAGGTGTTGGCAAATTTGGTTTCTCCTGAGTACTCTTTCCAGAGTGTACACTAGAACTCAAACTGAAACTTTTTAACTCACTGTGTCCTGAAAAGGCTTTTTCTCTGTGCATGTTCATCTCTGGTGTTTCTTTCTCTTCTTGTAAGAGCACTGGTCATATTGGATTAGGGCCCCACCCTTATGACCTCATTTATCCGTAATTAACTCCATAAAGGCCCTGTCTTCAGATACAGTCCCATTGGGGATAAAGGCTTCAACATCTGAATTTTGAGGGGACACAATTAAGTCTGCAATATTACCCATTTTGATTTTGGGGCCCAGATGTGTGACTTGCTTTGCCAAACTGGATGTGAAAAATACAATGCAGGGCCATGAGCCCAGATTCAGGATAAGCATGCAACAGTGAGGAAGTAGCCAGCCATAAACACACATTTCCAAGAATATAATAAGAAGTCTTAATGACTCAATAAAAACAAAACAGGAAAGAAGGAAAGAAAGAAGGAAGAAAGGGAGGGAAAGAAAGAAAGAGAAAAAAAAGAAAAAAAGGGAAGGAGGAAGGAAAAGCCACAAAATATGACCTTACAAACAACAACAAAAATGAGATGGAAGGAGAAAGGACAGATAGTGACCTATACTTATAGACTGTGACTTATGCCCTCCTCAAGACTTTGGCCCAGGGGACAGTATACTGGATAGTTTGAAAGGAATGTTAAGGACAGATGGGTTTAAAAAAAAAAAAATCAGTTTGTAGGCTGACCCACATGATCTTCTGGCAGCTATATTAAGGCAAGGTGAACTACATCAAGTCAGTATATATGAATTAAGCACCACCATTTGCTTAGATCTGTGCTAAATATTTTTTTAAAGTATATGGAAAATTTAAAAAGAAATATGTAGAAGATAAAATATTCTCCCTGCTTTCAAGGAGTACACAATCATTTTGGAGAAAGAAGACAATACCATCAGTCCTACAAATAATGTGCACAAGTTGTCAGATGTAGGAATTGTATAATCAACTATAGGGAAACAGCTTTTGCTAGAGTGCTGCGATGCATACCTAGTTGTAAAATTAAGATTGGTATTTAAAGGAACACCCTGCCCAAAATCTTACTGCAATATGTTTCAAAATACATTTATACATAAATATTTCATTGTCAGGGGCGCCTGGGTGGCTCAGTGGGTTGGGCCCCTGCCTTTGGCTCAGGTCATGATCTCAGAGTCCCAGATCAAGTCCCTGGGATCCAGAGCATCAGGCTCTCTGCTCAGCAGGGAGCCTGCTTCCCCCTCCTTCTCTGCTGCCTCTCTGCCTACTTTTGATCTCTCTCTCTCTCTCTCTCTGTCAAATAAACAAACAAACAAATAATCTTAAAAAAAATGTCATTGTCAGTATGTCAATAAAGCCAAATGCCACACGGATTCCCAGTCTCCCTTCTATAAGGCCGCACATTTTTAGTTAAAGAAACTGAGCTCGTATTAACCTCTAAATAAGTGTGTATTGACTAGCTTCTTGAGAAACCCATTGACAGGTGGAAATGAAGTCAATTAAGAGATGCCTGATCTCAACCCCTTTGGATGGCTTTGTTGATTTTATACTCGTTTTAAATTTGAGATAAATAACTGGTTTATATGTTGTTGTGTTTCTACATGGCCTTAGGCAAAGAATTAGAATCTGCAGACCCTCTTTTGTGTGTAGTTTTAAAGCCAAGAGTACAAAATACACTTGGTATTTGCTTTTCACAATGCAGAGAAGTATGGCCTGTGCTGAAGGGGTCAAGTTCAGAGTACATTTTCACTACACATTATAAAACACTTATAGGATAATAACCATTTTCAATTATATCCAGTCAGTCAGCAATACTCAAAGATTATTTTAGTAAAATCTCATTCCCATTCTTTCAAATAAGCAAGTCTTTCCATCCAAAGCCATGCTTTTTAAAGTGGAGTCAAAACTTTCCACGAACATATAAGCTTTTGCCAACGCACAGAACTCTGAGGCAGTTCTGTATCCTCAATTTATCCACGATTTGTATTTTTTCTGTCCTCCTCACGTCTTTCATTGCTCCCACAGAGATCTTTATTGCTTTGCTGTTTTTCAGTTTCTCCTCTCTTCTTTTATTGGTGTTGCCTTACTATCTTTTCTCCCTGACTTCCTTCTTGTCCTCCTCTCTGCTTCCCTCTCTCCTTAACACATACCCACAAGCATTGTTTTCTTCCCCTCTCTTTAAACTGTAGCACATAAAGAAACCAGAGCCAGATTTCAGTGTGATACGGTGTGACCTTCGAGGCAAAAGGAAGCTACTCATGAACAGATAATGATACTTCGGCAGCAAAAACTGTTCTTATTATCCAGATAATTTGTGGCAAACAGATATGGGCCTATATGCACACAGTGGGGGCCAATAAGAACACCTCACTCTGCAGTCCAAACAGAGCCCAGTGTTGGGCAAGGTGTGCAGACCAGGCTATATGGAATCCTTCCCTGGTGAATTTTCTGTTACTATTGATGGAAAAGGCCTTCTACCTCTCAGGATGTTCACTAAATGGACAAAACTTCCGGGATGCTCAGGACCATGCAGTCTTGAGGCTCTTAGTGTCTTCAACTGATTGGATGAGGCTCACCTACATGATGGAGGGTGTTCTGCTTTACTTAACGCCAATCGACTATAAATACTAATCATATGTAAAAAATACTTTCCCAACAACATCTGGACTATGGTTTGACCGTAAAACTGGGCACCATAGCATAGTCGGGTTGACGAATACTATTAACCATTGGTGAAAGTATGTGAACGACTAATTGTGTACAGATGATTTTAGGTAAGACATTGATAAACTTTTTGAAATAGCTACATGTGATATCTGTTTTCATGTGATTTGAAAAAGCATAATTAAAATACTCAAGCTATGATATGAAGCAGATTATTGCAAAGAATAATTCCCCAACTATTTAAGATCAAGTAAATGTATTAATTAATAGTACAAGGTGTATGTGTCAAAAATTTGAATGTAGGACTAAAATGACTAAAGTTTGGAAAATCCTAGCCTAAGACCTGTACCATTACAGATGAAAATTTCCTTCAATGTTAATAAAACTAGTAGATATTTTCCAAGGAGTAGATTTTGATGAACGGAAGCCATATGCTAAGGATAGCATAGGATATACATTCTTTGTAGTTAGAAATGACCAATGAGGTAAAGGCAGAGATTGGGGAGGGCTTTGGGAAATACTTTGTCCTTTGCCCTTCCTCTTTCCTACAGCTTAGGAAGAGGTTCTAACTTCACAGCCATACTGGACCACAAGGCAAGCTTAGGTTGAAAGCCACATGCTACGGGTGGCAGAATAGAAAGACAGAAGTAGCTGGTGGCCCTGTTGTTCATGACACCAATATACTATTCCTTGGCTGCCCACCTCTAATTTCTTCTACATGAAGAAAGAAATAAACCATTCCTTTATTAAAGCCACATGAAGTAGATTGCAGCTTCTGGTAGCTGAATGCCATCCTGGATGCTACGGGATGGAAATTTAAGAAGGACAAACATTTCACTGGCTGGAAAGTTAGGAGGAGATGTTAGAGACAGGACATGAAAACAAACTGCTAAAATCAATTCTAAAACAGACAATAACCCCAGTAAGAAACTGACGATTTTTGAAATATTTAAGACTAGTGAATAATGTTATCATAGTATTTTTTTCCATTTTAACATTTAATCCTTCTTGAGTCTTGTTTCTGTTGAAATGGGATATAGAAATGTGAGTATACTCAATAAGCTTTGACCTTGCACAGTTCAGGGTAGGGACAAGCCAAGACTGGAAAGTTGTAAAAGGAAATATGAGAGGGTCTATATGAGCTAAAGGATTAAAAATGCAAAGTATGAGGACACACGCACACACCTAAAGAAAAAGATCACTAAAGAAAAATTAATACTATTCTTCCATTTTATGGTTAATTTAATGATTGTTAGCTTTTCATGGTCTCTACCACTACATTAAATTCAGAATAATAAAATCTGAATTTACCAAATAGGCTTATTTATATTTTTCTAGTGACTTCCTCACTTTCTGTAAGAAATTATTATGATTACTTAAATAGTGAAATTTTCTTATGTGTGAAATGATATCAAGTAACATATCAACATAAAATGAAACAATTTTTAAATAAGTACTCACTGGACAGTTGAAGAGTACAGTACTTTACTACGCAGAGAATGATTATAAGTAGTTTCTTAATTCAGAATAAGATATGAGGTTAAGATAATGACTATTTGTACACATGGTACATAACCATGAGGACAAGCTATTTCAATAATGCAATTTCCTCCTTTTTAGTTCTTAAAGCAAAATATGTCTTCATTTTTTTAAGATTTTATTTATTTATTTAAGAGAGAGAGAGAGAGAGCACAAACAGTGGGGAGGTGCAGAGGGAGAGGGAGAAGCAGACTCCTTTCTGGACGGGGAGCCTGATGCAGGGCTCCATCCTAGGACCCTGGGATTGTAAACTGAGGTTAAGGCAGATGCTTAACTGACGGTGGCACCCAAGTGCCCCTGTCCTTATTTGTTATAATATTTAAGATACTATATTGTTACCTGGGATTCAGTTCTTATCATACACTTTGTTTCTTAGTTTTACTTCTTTCTTGTCTGCTTGCTTCCCATGTTCTAATCTAAGGATTTGAAGGAAAAATACATGAAAAGCAAAGGAGTTTTAAATGAGATGTATTATTAAAAATTATAGGAAGAAAGAAAGTCAGAGTTCTTAGCTCCGCTCTCAAATAGGACTATATACCTGGAAGAAACCGAGAATAGTCGAGACATTTTGAGAAGCTTACTTTCATGGATTTCTTCACCAGTGCCTGCGGCCAAACATTAGAATGATTCACCCCAGTGATACAAAACCTCATCACAGATCTAGAAAAAAAGAACTTTGTATTGTCTACTATCCTAATTTGTTTGCAGTGGAGAAACAGATCATTTAGGATGAACGGGAATGTGTGAAAGTACAAGCAAGTGAGTACATTGGGTCAGAATCATTATTGCCATCAGAGGGAGCCTGGTACATCAGAGCTTTCATGAAATGCAGACATCACATCCTGCCTGTAATTGGGTGAAGAATGAGTCCTTATCGTGAGAAAGTTATCCTAGAGAAGTAGACATTTATTAATTAAATATATGTGTTGATTGCTCACACTTCATATACACTTTAAAGTGATGTCCCACTTTTGCATCTTGTCATATTTAAGTACAGAGACTTGCTTTCTTAAATGTAATGTAAACAAAGTAATATTTTCCCCCTTAAACCTATAAGTTAAATCACTTGGAACACTGAAAATTCTCATGGAATAGGGTTTTTGTCTTAAATCCTACCAGGCAGAATTAATTGACGTTTTTGTGGCATATTAACTGAATTTGGCTGAAGCTACTGCAGTGCCCAGGTGAAAGGCTATGTGGCTTGGGCCAGTGTGGCCGCAGTGGAAGGAGAATTAAGAATTAATCCAGTTCAGGGTATCATTTTGAAGACTGAGATGATTTCATTGCTCATGGTTTGGTCATGGTTTGGTTGTGAAATGGAAAGTATCACTGATGGAGACTGAGGGACTCTCGGGTTTGTCGGGTGGAGGAGGAAGGTTTGGATAATGAAGTTTAATAAAGAAATCTATTACACATTCAAGTATGAAAGTCAAGCAAGCATTTATAGTTACTGAAATCTGAGTTCAGGAACACAATTAGGGCTTGAGATATGAAGTGGGGAATTACAGGTATTGAAGATGGTATTTGAAGCTTTGAGATTAGATCAGATCCCAGATGTGAGTCTAAATAGAAAAAAAAAGAAAGTTGCACAGATACACAGATAAGAGCCAGGTTTCTCAAGATTTAGTGATTCAAAGAGAAGAAAGTGTAGGTAGTATGCCACACGATGGGTAAGTCTTTCCGAACACCACAAGGGTCTCTGGCCCGATGAGTGGAGCTTGACAGTAATTCCTGCTACAAGTAAAGGGAAAAAAAAAATAAATAAATACAATGAGAAGAAACCAGAGAAGGAGTCTGAAAAGGAGTCGCCAGTGAAGTAGGAGGAAAAGTGTCCAGTGTTCTGAAGAGTGTTGTAGCCCAGAGGTCAAGTAAAGAAAGCATTTCAGAAAGGTAAGATAAATCAATGGTGTTAAGGGGCACCTGGGTGACTCAGTGGGTTAAAGCCTCTGCCTTTGGCTCAGGTCATGATCCCAGGGTCCTGGGATCGAGCCCCGTGTCGGGCTCTCTGCTCAGCAGGAAGCCTGCTTCCCCCCCTCTCTCTGTCTGCCTCTCTGCCTACTTGTCATCTCTGTCTGTCAAATAAATAAATAAAATCTTAAAAAAAAATCAATGATGTTAAACATTAAGAGCTCCAGCAAGCATATTCTGTGGATTACCCAGGAGATAGAGATCACAAAGCCCTTATGCAAGAGTAATTTCAGTGAAGTGGTAGAAATGAAACTGTTTAGAGTGGATTGGAGAGAGAATAGGAAGTGAGTAAACAGAGAGAATGACTATAAAAAATAGTTCTAGACCTAATATCTGTAGATACCGATTTTGATCCTCACTACAGCATAAAATTCTAAATTATAGTGAAAAGTAAGTACATTGGGGTGCCTGGGTGGCTCACTCAGTTAAAAGCCTGTCTTCGGCTCAGGTCATGACCTCAGGGTCCTGGGATCAAGCCTCACATCAGGCTCTCTGCTCAGCGGGGAACCTGCTTCTCCCTCTCTCTCTGCCTGCCTCCCTGCCTGCTTGTGATCTCTGTCAAATAAATAAATAAAATAAAATAAAATAAAATAAAAAGCAAGTACATATTGTGGCTACTAGGAAAACCTCATTCAGATCTTTCCTAAATGTTCTGAGTCACAAACAGGCATGAATAAAGATATTTACTATCCTCTCAGCACTGAAGTCTGTTATAGTATTCTATATAAATCACCCGAGATGTAATTGAATGTCTATTCCCAAATTGTGTGGTACTATACAATTTAGAGTTGAGAGAGAGAAATAGAGATAGAATAGATATATTTCCAAAAGTGTGAAGAATGGTAAGAAAGGAGCTGAAGGAACTCCATGTGTGGCAGAAGCAAGGTTTGAGCACTCCTTATGGTTGCTCATATCACGGTATCATTCATAGTGTCTCTTATTTTTCACTTACCTAGATCATTCGGACTCAGGATGTTTCACTTAATTTATCTGAGCAAAAGAGAAAGAATAACTACGTGAATATTTTAACATTACTAGAAAACACAAAGTGACAATCTGCTCTTTCAAGTGCCTTATAGGAAAATAAAAATAGGGAAATAAAAGCAGGCCATGTGTAATGAGTACTATATTTGGGGGCACCTGGGTGGCTCAGTGGGTTAAAGCCTCTGCCTTCGGCTCGGGTCATGATCCCACTGGGATCGAGCCCCGCATCGGACTCTCTGCTCAGCGGGGAGACTGCTTCCTCCTCTCTCTCTGCCTGCCTCTCTGCCTACTTGTGATTTCTGTCTGTCAAATAAATTAAAAAAAAAAAATAAGTACTATATTTGTTGAGTATCTCCTGATTTATAGTCTTCTCTTCATAAGCTTCTTTCTCCTCCCAACCCCCACCTACCACCTCAAGAAAGGAAATAGGGTAAATATCATTACAGAAAGGAAACACTGATTTAAGGGAAATCATGGCAGAAGGCATTTTGGCAAACAGCTGGGAATGATAATAAAAAATAAATTAATAAGATGTTGAATCATTCCAAAAAAGAATACATTACCAGGTTATAAAAATAAAAATTGTTTGAATTGTTGAATTTGAATGAGTTTACTGTATTATAAATTAATATAGTGAGGTGGGCGTGGGAGGACATGAGAACTATTGTAGTCTACAAGGTCAAGGCATCATAAGAAAAATCAAACAAATTATAGGAAGTAAAGAAATACCTTCATTTGAATACATAAATATCAAAAAATATTCAACCCTCAAACATGATTTCATGTAGTGGATTTCTTATTCCTAGAACATTTATTTTATGAAGAAAGGATGCCAGTCCAATGCCTACCCTCACAATTCTTCACCCTTTCTACACATTATGGTGGGGGTGGGGGGAATGCAACTTTTCAGCTTTAAAACAAAGGTTGACACAAGGCTTTGACTCCAACAGGAAGAGAAAAGGTGAACAAATTATGCAGTCCTGCAGAATAAGATGAAAGTAGCCAAATAGCCAGAATTTACTTCACTTTCGCAAGATATTAGCTTCTCTACTTGCAAATTTCAAACAATAAGATGCAAATTTGGGAATACCAGGAATGAGCAAAAGGTTCTTTTTAAGCACATGACTTCAATTAAAGCTAGGTGGTATGTTATGCTGAGAGAGAAAATTTGATTTGGTGGGAACATCTTCTCCACCCCCAGTAGGCTTGTCCCTGGTTTTAGAACACTCACATATTGCCTGTTGCACTAAGAAGGTACTTTGCCCTAGTTTTTAGATGACTTGCAACTTGTCCATGCTCCTGATGGCTCTCCCATGTCACCTTGGCACTGTGGCGAGATTATAGCAGAAAACACACGGCTGAGCCATATTATTTTGAAGCTGTCTTTTTCTAACTAGTCACTTGTGGGCCAGTCTCTAAGATATTATCACTAAGAATGAAAATTAAGCTCCATTTTTCCAGATGACTCTCATAAAATATCAATGACAGAGACAAACAGCAAGAATCTGGAAGTAGGGCAGTACTCTACAACTAGAAATCTGTTTTTCAGTTAATTCCAAAGCTTTCCTATTATGAAGTTCCCTTAGAGGTTGAATCAATGATGTCAAGAACTTTCCAGAAACCCCGTGTTCTGTTATTTTGTGATTATAAGAAAACTTTTGCAAAGATCCTGCTATTTATTTACTTATTTGTTTTGCTACACAAAGAAAATCTCATTCCTGAAAGCAGAGATGCTGACTTGATTTCTCTAAGCTTAAAGATTTAGAATATTGTGAAAAATGGGAAGAAAGGATCCCTGGATCCCCAGTTACAGTTAATTAACAGTGTATGAAAGGACAGGGACAAATAGTCAAAACAAAGAATGAATACCATATTATTATGGTAGTTATCATTACAAAGAAAGTAGCATATTATTATGATAATTATTAATACCATGTTTAATTACATAAATCCATTTTTTCTCATAATTTCATTCTAATTGACGGAAAGACAAGTGGTATACAAGCATCCAGGTTCTGATCTACTGATGCTCTTTTTTAAAAGATTTTATTTATTTGAGAGAGAGAGAGAGAGAGAGACAAGTAAAGCAAGAGAGAGCATGAGCAAGGAATAGAGGGAGAAGCAGGCTCTCCGCTGAGTAGGGAGCCTGATGTGGAATCCCATCCCAGGACCCTGGGATAGTGACCTAAGCCAAAGGCAGACACTTAACCTACTGAGCCACCCAGGCATCCCAAGATCTACGGATACTCTTAACAAATCCTTTAAATCTCACCATTAAATAAATAATAATAACTGCATTTAAGAGTTCCTTTTATTTATGGATATAGTTAATTAAAAATAAAAGAGTACCCTTAATTGAGAACTCCATTTCCTAATATCTATTCCTTTGAACTACCTAATTCCACTGAGCAAAATATGTCTAATCATGAGGGAAAAAAGACAAATCAGCAAAACTTTCTTCCTCAGTTCGAATTTCACACTTTCAAATAACTTTGTTCACAGGCATAAGGAAACACAGGTGAGAATATTTGTGTTGTCTATAGTTTACCCTTTTCCAATTTCAAGACTTTAACGAGGTCTTTAGTATTTCCTTGATAAAAGAGTTTTGCAGGGTAAACAAAATCTTCTTGAAGCCAGTCTTTGCTCTGTCCTTTGAAAAATGTTAGTCTAGGGGCGCCTGGGTGGCTCAGTGGGTTAAAGCCTCTGCCTTCAGCTCAGGCCATGATCCCAGGGTCCTGGGATTGAGCCCCATATCAGGCTCTCTGCTCCACAGGGAGCCTGCTTCCTCCTCTCTCTGCCTGTCTCTCTGCCTACTTGTGATCTCTGTCTGTCAAATAAATAAATAAATCTTTAATAATAAATAATAATATTTATTTATTTATTTAATATTTATTTCATATTATTTAATAATATTTATTTAAAAATAAATAAAAATAAAATCTTTAAAAAAAAAAGAAAGAAAAATGTTAGTCTAATGAAAAGATTATTTTAAGTGTGATGGGGGTTGAGGGGAGAGGAAGAGCCAAATCTTCCAGAAGGTTAAGACCCCTCATATCAGGAAATAAACCAAAGAAAAAAAGAGTCAAATTAATGCAATATTCTTCCCTCTGAGAGGGCAGCAATCCTGAAGAGTATTTTAAGCATTTTTCAACATTTCCCACCTCGTCATATTCACCAGCAGTGATAAAAGCCAAGAGAATGGATTGAGAGATGGTAAAAAGGTCAATTGGAGATTAGAGGAAGATGAAGAGGTATCTAGGGGGGAAAGTAGCATTTCTATTTCCATTCTAAATTCCCTGATAGGGGCAACACTGGCTTACTAATCTTTGATGTGCTATAACTTCATCTCTGATTTATTTTGTGAAGAGAAGTAAAAGTTATAAAAGGTAAA
The DNA here is from genome assembly GCF_002288905.1 of Enhydra lutris kenyoni. Classification (NCBI taxonomy): domain Eukaryota; kingdom Metazoa; phylum Chordata; class Mammalia; order Carnivora; family Mustelidae; genus Enhydra; species Enhydra lutris. The sequence continues at coordinate 25,358,086 of NW_019154103.1, forward strand.
TAGTGATTACACTTGATTTATTTATACTTCTGTTTCTTTCATTTTATTTATCAGGGAAAAAGTCAAATGTCAAACAGTCTAGATGATTGCCTAGGGTCCTCTACTTACCCAGGGTTTCTGTTAGTATTCAGGAAATCTTACAATGTTTGCTATTATTTCTAAGTATTGAAACTCATTTCCTGGACTATGTTTACTTATAGGCTGGTCAGAAGGATTATTTACTTAATCCAAGTCTGCCTCATAAACATATTTTAAATGTGTGCTGTGTACAAGGAATAGAGTGAGGTTTCATGTTACTGTGTCTAAAGTGTCTCCTTTCATCATTTTATAGTGGTTAATTTGAATAACTGTCATTTAACCTTCTCAACTATCCATCTATTAAACCTACCTGAAAAGGTTGTGTGGTCTCAAGAGTTTAACATATGTGATGACATTTGGACTGGTTTTAGGAACATAGAAGTTTCTGACTATATCTGAAGTGTCTTGATTTCATTAAGTGCCAAGTAGGAGATAAATGATTTGCATGCATGTAATGACATATATGGCCTGTCCTGTACTCTAAATTTCTGAGCCACATTCATGCTTAGGTCAGTAGCAGACCGATAAAGCACAACCAATAAAGTTTTTGCATATTAGCATTCTGTCCCTGACAATGATTTAGGAGAGGTCCCTTATGTTCTTTCTGTCTGGGCCATCGGGAGCCTTTCTACCAGGAGCGTAGAGTTATTTCAGCACTGATTGGTCAGCAACACCAGCACTGGTGACAATATAGGAAGAACTCAAGGTTCACTGGGTTAGACGTCTGTGTAGACAACAGTGGATCAGTTTCCCCCTGCTCTCCTCTCCCCAGTTGTGGTACCTCATCCTCATTTAGTTGTGACCTTGCTTTATTGCTTAGGGAGAAATTAGCAACATGTCATAGATAGGCCACTTAGACAATAGCAAGCTCATAATAAATACACCATGGGAAAAAAATGACTGGCAGATAATGCCTTGCTGTGAGAACCAGGTGGATAGGGGACACATTCACTAGATTTGTGTGACAAGGAATGTAATTTTTATGATTTGTTTAAGGCAGAGATTTCCACATCTTCCTTAAAAGAATAGGCAAAATGATAAAAGAAATGTACGTTTTATGCTAGCACTATGAGGACACTTTGACATTTCTTTCCATTTTCTGACAGCTGTTTTTGCAAGGTTCTCTGTAACATTTCCATAAATCAGTAGTTGAGTATATAAAATTATGCAGTTTCTGTAAAATCACAGAAGACCTTTAAGTGACTAACTTCAATATTTTCAAAGTCTTTGTTTTCTGTATTACAAATGTTAGTTTAGAATATCGGTTTACAGGGCACCTGGCTGGCTCAGTGGGTTAAAGCCTCTGCCTTCGGCTCAAGTCATGATCCCAGAGTCCTGGGATCGAGCCCCGCGTCGGGCTCTCTGCTCAGTGGGGAGCCTGCTTCCTCCTCTCTCTCTCTGCCCGCCTCTCTGCCTACTTGTGATCTGTCTGTCAAATAAATAAATAAAAATCTTAAAAAAAAATAAAATAAAATAAAGAATATCGGTTTACATTATAAGCAGTCAACTTCCTGGTACTTTTGGCCTACTCCCTACATGGGTCAAACCTGCTCCCATGACCCCATCCCTGAGGATGCCAGGAAGTAGGACAAAGATCTGCAAATCAGCTCCTTAGAATGTGCTGAGGGAATGTGGCTGGGCATTGAAGTAGCTTGGTACAGTAAGAAGTGCTCGCATCCAAAAGATTTAAGAGGATTTGAATCCGTGTGATTTAGAGTCAAAGAACAGAGTAAGTTTAGTCAGCAAGAAGAGCAATGTGTAGACTCTAAATCCAGTTTTGCCAGCACTGAGTATGTGATTTTAACAGGAAAATCAGAAATGCATGCCTGGGACTTGAGAACTGATTCAGGCAACTCATATACAACATAAGCAAGAGGACAAGTTGGGAACAGGAAAAAAAGCGATATGCATGAGGCAAGAAGAAAAGCCAAAAAAAAAAAAAAAAAAAAGAATAAGCTTAAAGTTTGAACAAGAACCAGATGTTTAATGAAATGTTGTATTTATTGGCATTAAACAACAGTATTGGGATGCCTGGGTGGCTCAGTTGGTTAAGCGTCTGCTCAGCTCATGATCCTGAGGTCCTAGGACCAAGTCCTACATCTGGCTCCCTGCTCAGTAAAGAGTCTGCTTCTCCCTCTAATTCTGCCTCTGACCCCTGCTTGTGCTCTCTTTCTCAAATAAATAAAAATATTTAAAAACTTGATGTTAGCATGATGTAAGTTTTACAATATTAGAATTTTTTATCCAAGGCAATTTGCTTCTCACATTAATTTGGAGATGTACCAAAAGCTAATGGAATATTTGGTTTTCCAATAGTAAGTTTCATCCATGACTGATTTAGGGATGGCCAAATGAAGAAATGTACATGTTAATATTTGCAAAAATAGATATACTTTCCCAAGACCTTAGTTTTCAAATATTGCTGAATAAATTCTTTGAACTTACAGGAACAACACCCTCAGGAAAACCTGAGAACAAATATCAAAAAACTTACATTAAAACTAGGCTTTATTTTGGCTAATTCCTAGTGATTGAAAGCAAGATATTTCATTGAAAAATAGTTCGTAACCTTTGTTATTTGTATCCACCATCCTATACCCCACTCTAGTCACTGGGTCCAAATGACTTTCCTTGCCTTTGTTCAATAGAAATGCTATTTCAATATTCAGAATATTAATTCAGAAATATCCTGAAATCATACTGCCACTGAAAAGTTAGCCATTGATGGGATTGCAGGTGTTGCTCTTCTAAATAGTGTCATACTTAAGGTCTGGGAGTCTCACATTTGTGACTAGAGAAAATATGACGCAGTAGAAGCCTGTCAGAAATGTCCTAGCAGGAGGAAAGGGAAAAAAGACTGGAAGGTCCTTTTGGGGAGATTCTTCAGGCTTGTTAACTCTCATAGTGAACTGTTTTTCTTTTATTAGTTTAATGTTAAAGCTTCTGAAATCTAGATGTTAAATGAATTCAGTAGATGGTTTCTCATTTTCTCAATCTTAAAGCTTAAGACTTAATAAAGTGAAGGAGAGTTTCAGCTTTTAATGTTTGTGAGCCCTGTGTATGGGGTCTCAGAGAAACCATACTTCTACATTTACCAGAGTCAGCGAAACCTCAAAGCATGGCTCAGTTTCTGGCCAGAGTACACATTGTACATTTGCTTCATTAACAAATAACCTACAAAGAAACATTCCAAACACAAAGATAAGAGCCAAACCTCCTTAGTTCCTCTAAGATTGGAATCAAGCAGTCCTACACATACTACAAGCTTTAAGATAAGGTCTGTAACTTTCTGCAAGGTCTTCGGTCATGACGATTTGTAACTCTTCATGTAAAAACCGCGTATAACCCTGTACTAAGTGGTCGTTCCCCATAGCACTCTTCTTTGTGAAGACTGTGTGTCCTGGGGAGCTCTCCTAATGTGGGCGTGAATAAAACTCTTTTCCTTCTTCTTTAAAAAATTTTAAAGACGTGTGCTCATTTGCATTGAGAGACTACTTATCAGTAATGGAGAAAGAAATATTACTTTGATTTTCAGAGCTTTACTATTACTTACACTCATTTTTTAATTCAAAGAGCTATGTGGAGCATGTAACTTTTAAGGCACACATTGACATAAAATTTATTCCATGGGAGCAAATCACAGAGTCTGCCTTTCTGACCAACTCCTGATCATTTTCATGCCATAAAACTGGCAGAACACTTCATTACTTGGTCAAAAAACTTCTTAAAACTCAAGATTTGATTTCTTTTATGAGAAAAAAAAAAAGAATATGCATGTGTGTGCACCCACACAAAAACTAGGAGTTATATCTAACCATTCCATAGCAAATGTATCTAAAACACTTCCTTATAAATGCTAGAAGGCACTGAGTTTGTATCTATACAAGACTGAGAAACTTGGCAATGAATCAAAAGACTTTTCATTGCCTTGACTGACTGCATTCTTCACTTTTTAGCTAATTATTCAGGCATCATGAGCAGACATAGAGTCAGTATATACTCCATATTTATGGGCAAATCCCAAATCTCAGAAATCAGGACTTCGAACAATGTCTTCAAACAATGTGCTTCCCCCTGAGATATATAAATTCCCAGGCAACTTTTTCATAAGTACATGGGTGGAGTAGAGTGAAACAGAGTATGCTATAAACTAAATTTTAGCTAAATTAAAAGTAAAGGAAATTTTTAAGCATTGAACTAAAACACCCACAAAACCCTTTGTAAGTCAATGTTTTTTTTCCCTTGGGAAAAAAAGAAAGTTTCCCTGCATAAGTAAAGAGGCTTTTTAACTTTAATCTAATCTATATATAAGTAATATATACATAAAGTTTGAAATGTGAAATAGTTCCAAGAGCTTAATAAAAACATGAGTTTCTGCTAACACAGACATCTTTCCTCTACTCCTCGGACCCATGTACCAAGCTACTGACCAGAGGTAACTATTCCAAGTCTGTTTTCTATACCTTCTTATTTATTTACTTCTTTGTTACTAAATAATATTATTCGTTGTTAATTTGGTGTCAATTTTTGATGGTATCCATTAATTTCTTATTTAGACAGGTAAAAATATTTTTAATTGAGGTAACATTGAAACACAATGTTACATTAGTTTCAGGTGTACAACATAGTGATTCAACAAGTCTGTTTGTTACACCATGCTCATCACAAGTGTGGCTACCATCTGTCACCATACAACACTATTCCAACACCATTGGCTATATTCTCTATGCTGTGCCTTTCATCCTCATGACTTAATTATTCCATAACTGGAAGCCTGTCCCTCCCACTCCCCTTCACCCATCCCCCACCCAAACATATTATATTTCTTAAAATGTATCTTGCCTTCCACTTATTACCCACTATAATAACTTTTCAGCCTCTATTCAGTCATTCATTGTTTGTATTAGCACATGCTTCTAAATCAAATATTGTAATTGTGTTTCTATTCTGTCAATATTGGTGGTGGTGATGCTTTCCTGGCAGTTCTTTCCTCTTTACTTTCCTTTCCCTTCCTTTTTATTTGTATATTGCTTATTTTTTAAAAAGATTTTATTTATTTATTTGACACAGAGAGAGATCACAAGTAGGCAGAGAGGCAGGCAGAGATAGAGGGGTAAGCAGGCTCCCCGCCGAGAAGAGAGCCTGATGCGGGGCTCGATCCCAGGACTCTGGGATCATGACCTGAGCTGAAGGCAGAGGCTTTAACCTACTGAGCCACCCAGGTGCCCCTGTATATTGCTTATTTTTTAATCTTAGGCTGTTTTATCATCACCGTGTCCATCAGGGTCTAAAACACATTATTAGATTATATTTTCTGGACTTATGTTTTCAGTCCCAGTCTCACAAGTAACTATGCTGAATTTTGTTATGTCTGTTTCTTATTTTCAGCTCAGTTCCTCATCTCCGTACTCCTTTTTGACCAGTTAGGATCTTTTCTGGTTAAATTTCTCTGGAGAATATACTCCCTTATTCTGATCATTTTTGAAATATCTAGTTGAGACTATTAGAACCTATTGTAAGAGAATTTTGAAACAAGTCAAGAAATGTAAATAATTCAATTAATCAATTTAGATGAATCAATTTCTCAAAAACCTGCTTGATATTCTGTGGGAGAAAATGGGAGGAATTTGTTGGACATGCTCAGCTGTATAAAATCATAACAACAATGATAGTATCTTTCTATTTTGTTCTAAAATGTACTACCAGGCTTCAAGCTATACTATGAAGCTGTTATCATGAAGACAGTATGGTACTGGCCTAAAAATAGAAACATAGCTCAATGGAACAGAATAGCCAGAAATGGACCCTCAACTCTGTGGTCAACTAATCTGACAAAGCAGAAAAGAATGTGCAATGGAAATAAGACAGTCTCTTCAACAAATGGTGTTGGGAAAATTGGACAGCCACATGCAGAGGAATGAAACTGAACCATTTCCTTACACCAGACACAAAAACAGACTTAAAAGGGATGAAAGACCTCAGTGTGAGACAGGAATCCAACAAAATCCTAGAGTAGAACACAGGCAACAACCTCTGTGACCTTGGCTGCAGTAACTTCTCACTAGACACATCTCCAAAGGCAAGGGAAACAAAGGCAAAAATGAATTATTGGGACTTCATCAAGGTAAAAAGCTTTTGCACAGCAAAGGAAACAGACAACAGAACCAAAAGACAACTGACAGAATGGGAGAAGATATTTGCAAATGGCATATCAAGTAAAGGGCTAGTGTCCAAAATCTGTAATGAACTTACCAAACTCAATATGCAAAGAACGAATCCAATCAAGAAATGGGCAGAAGACATGAACAGACATTTCTTCAAAGAAGACGTACAAATGGCCAACAGACACATGAAAAAGTGCTCCACATCACTCAGCATCAGGGAAATACAAATCAAAACCACAATGAGATGCCACCTCACACCAGTCAGAATGGCTAGAATTAATAAGTCGGGAAACGACTGATGTTGGCGAGGATGTGGAGAAAGGGGAATCCTCTTACATAGTTGGTGGGAACAGATATTTTACCTCTTTTGTTAGATTTATTACTAGGTATTTTATGGTTTCTTGTGTGATTGTAAATGGAACCGATTCCTTGATTTCTCTTTCTTCTGCTTCATTATTGGTGTATAAACATGCAACAGATTTCTGTACGTTGATTTTGTAACCTGCAACTTTGCTGAGCTCATGTATCAGTTCTAGCAAACTTTTGGTACAGTGTTTGGGTTTTCTACATAGAGTATCATGTCGTCTGCAAACAGTGAAAGTTTTACTTCTTCCTGTCAATCGGGATGCCTTTTATTTTATTTCTTTTTATTGTCTGATTGCTGACGTTAGTACTTCCAGCACTGAGTGGGCATCCCTGGCTTGTTCCTGGCCTTAGAGGAACAGCTCTCAGTTTGTCCCCATTGAGGATGATATTAGTTGTGAGTCTTTCATATATGGTCTTTATGATTTTGAGGTATGTTTCCTCTATCTCTAGTTTTTGAGGATTTTTATCAAGAATGGATCCTGTACTTTGCCAAATACTTTTTCTGTACCTATTGAGAGGATCATATGATTCTTACCCTTTCTTTTATTAATGTGGTGTATTTTGTTGACACAGACAGGGGAAAGCGGGGATCTGACAGACACCCAGGACAAAGGAAGGGAGATAGTTCGCTCTTCTGTGAGGGATTTCCAGACAGTAGCAGGTGCAAACTCCCCTCTCCAGGGATGAGGGAAAGGGCTGGCCCCATTTTTCTCTGACCCCTTCCTTCCATCAGCACAGACTGACTTGAGCAGAACAGTACCAGCAGGGGAGGCCTCAGCTTCTTACCTCAAGCCCCACTCCACTGTGCTCTGCAGGTGTTTATTAAATATTGATGAATACCCAACTTTTGTAGCAACATGGACGGGACTGGAAGAGATTGTGCTGAGTGAAATAAGTCAAGCAGAGAGAGTCGATTATCATATGGTTTCACTGATTTGTGGAGCGTAACAAATAACACGGAGGACAAGGGGAGATGGAGAGGAGAAGGGAGTTGAGGGAAATTGGAAGGGGAGGTGAACCATGAGAGACTGTGGACTCTGAAAAAGAACCTGAGGAGTTTTGAAGGGGCAGGGGGTGGGAGGTTGGGGGAACCAGGTGGTGGGTATTGGAGAGGGCACGGATTGCATGGAGCACTGGGAGTGGTGCATAAACAATGAATACTGTTACGCTGAAAAGAAATAAAAAATTAAAAAAAAATATTGTGTGCCTGAGAATCAGTGGGGTCTTTGTCTGGTTTTGGTCAAGATAATGCTAGCCTCATAGAATGAGTCTGGAAGTTGTCCTTCCATTTCTATTGTTTGGAACCGTTTGAGAAGACTAGGTATTAACTCTTTAAATGTTTGGTAGAATTGCCCTGGGAAGCTTTCTGGCCCTGGACTTTCGTTTGTTGGGAGATTTTTAATTACTGATTCCATGTCTTCACTGCTTATGGGTCATTCAAATTTTCTATTTCTTCCTTTTTCTGTTTTGGTAGTTTGTATGTTTCTAGGAATTTATCCATTCCTTCCAGATTCCTCAATTTGTTGGCCTACACTTTTTCATAATATTCTCTTATCACTGTTTGTATTTCTGTGGTGCTGGTTGTGATCTCTCCTCTCTGATTCATGACTTTACTCACTTGGGTGCTTTCTCTTTTCTTTTTAATAACTCTGGTTAGCGGTTTTCAATATTATTAATTCTTGCAAAGAATCTACTCCTAGTCTTACTGATCTGGTCTGGTTTCTTTTCTGACAATATAAACATGATCTTGTCCTCTTCATGCTCTGCTCAAAATGTGTTACTCCTTTGAAATTTTTCTAAGATACCAATCTCAGATCTATGAAGTTGAGTGACATGGTTTCAAAAATATTGACAAAGAAAACTGTTTATCTATTCTTTCAATTTCCTTCTAAAACCACTTTATGTCCTCAATTATCAAATCTACCAGAAAGACTATATTATAGACAACCGGGTAAGGTTGATTAGTCATCAGGTAACTGATAAACTCATCAAATTCATCTCCTATCTGATCAGAACTGCATTCAAACCTAATTAAAGGTATTGGCCTGCCATATTATTCTTTTAAAATATGAAAATGAAGAGTAAACTAATCATCATATTCATACTTTGGAAATCTATGAGGTTGCCTAAACACCAGGTTAGATATACCCAGGGAGACATTGGCTATGCCTATGACATAATAAATGAAAGGGGAGAAAGGTAGTATTAAGTTCTGTGTAACACAATTATGTTTTCTAGTTTTATAAAATTAAATAAACAAAAATTGAGAAAGGACTAAAGGGATGGTGGGATTATTTTATTTGTATCAATAGTAATATAACAATGTTATAATTTTAACTAATATGGAAAAATATCAATAAAGTAAAATCTTCTGAAAGGAAGTTCCAGAACCTTACTTGAACATAATTACTTATGTCCTACAACTTTTAACACCTTAATTATGAGGGTTTTTTTCCTCCTAATTTAACCACATTTCTTCTTTAGCAATCTCTAAAAAAAATCTTCTTGTATAGGCTATGGAAAGTAGAAGGAGATATTGAAATTTAGGTGCTTAATTTGACTCTCTGGCAAGCCACATATTCTAAATTTGTTAAAGCAATGAAAAAAGAAAGTATCATACTTACCCTAGGTACTCACCTTGTCATTTTTCTGGCACGTCACATAATCCCTGTTAGATCACTCTTCTCTAAAATCAATTTTTAAAAATGAGTGTGATACTTGCCTTCTAACTTTTAGAAAGTTGTGGTAATGTTATGGAATACAAATCATTTCTTCAATATACAAAAAATGAAACTGTCTAGATGTATAAATCTATAACGATAATTTGTAATGTTTGAATAGGTCAAAACTTGGAGAAAACTTGTGTCTAGCATCATTCTGAAACAAAGGCCAAAGCCTCAGGAAATATAATTAAAAACAGAATCACTGAGGGGACAGAAAGAAACTACACTTACAAGTTCTCTAAAGTAACTTCTCTAAGAAAACGGAGAGAGAAGAAATCTTTTCCCTTATTTTCCACAGGGAGAATTAAACCTCTTATCTTCAATATGTATTTACCTTCATACATCCCACAAGGCCATAACAAATTCACAAAGATCCTGTGGAATATTTAACAGGCTTTTTTTAAGTTTATTTTTTAGTAATCTCTAAAAGTGGGGCATGAACTTGCGACCCCAAGGTCAAGAGCCAAACACAGCAATACTCAATATCCATTGTAATCTATACAAACTACTAACGTGAGGTTATCAAAATCTTAACAGTTGACTGCACTATATTCCTTGAGATGATGTCATATATTTGCAAAAGTATGTTTTCAGCAACCACTATGATAAAAAGCAAGTACCTATGAAAATCAACGTAGGATAGGAAAAAGGGATGACCATGTCCAATATGATTCAAAGATTTGAGAAGTTTTGCAGTGTTCAAAAGTTGTACACATTAATAATTGTGATTAACAATGAAACAAAAATATGTTTTCTTTCAATTTATATGTTTCAATTTATGTGTTTCAATTATGTGTTGTTTCTTTCAAGTAACTATTAAACTTTTAAGAAATAAATATTTTTTAAATTCTTGGACCTATGTAGTTAACCCCCATTGCTAGCCACTTCTTTGGATCTAGATGTGCCAGGAAAAAAATTACCGAGACACTTAAGTTTGTTGTAAACTAAGAAAGTATGGGAACCCCTGGACCAATATTTAATTTCTGAAAAACTACTGTGCAATATAGGAATGTGGTAAACTCACCTCAGGCTGTATCCCATATTTTCATAACTTTAATGATAGAAAGATATTTGCTCCCTCCCACCCACTGAAGGTTAAGGGCATACTCATTAAAATGAAAATGATTCTAAGACAGACTTGTTATCTAGGACAGTTCTGAGATGGCACTAGATTTAGGTTTTGTTTCCTCTCCCCATCCCCAGAATCCAGTGATGTCATGTCATAGGAATTATAGGAATTATTATTATAATGGGAATAAATGTATTATTCACAGTTATGTGAGCATGAGAATGAATTAATGAAAAAATTGCTTTCCACCAAAATGGAAGCATTCATTCAACAGAGGGCCAGACTTTCTGGGCCTAGCAAGTCCCTGAAAACTGGGAAAATGGTGACAATATATCCTTCATCAGTTAAAAATTATTAATATGTAAGTCCAGCAGGTGTGTGACTGGAGAAGATAAGACATTGTCTTCAACTAGATAAGCATAGCCTATTGCATCTCTATTCTACAAGGTTTCACATGTGTAGATTGTGTATTTGCAGTGTAGCTCATTATCTAGGCATTAAAGAGAAAAGAAGAAAAAGGCAAAAAGAAGTTAACCTGTATGCCACTGTATGCATCTGTGTTCTCTTATAAATACTGGATTCGTGAACCATTGCCAATGAAGGTCATTCACTTTAACTGGAATGAAGCTCAATAGCAATGTAATTTTCTTAATCTCCTGTATGACTTTCCTTCCATGCATTACATTTCCATCCCTCATTTCTTTTGTCTCGTTTCATGTCTTCTATTATAGTGGCTTTAATATGCTTACTCCCCAATCTCTTATTGGCCCACATTCAAACCATTTACTGTAGGTAATTAGCTTTAGTGTGTCTGAGCCTCTGTTATCTCTGCCTGCTCTGTTCACAGCAGCCTTTTATGAGAATTCTTCTTATATCAGAATTTAAGAGTCAAAGCAGGATCAATGTCTGTTGAGGACACTGTGGCTTACTTTTTCACAGTTTCTAACAACTGATTGCTCTGTTATAATCTTTTGAGTAAGAACACAAATCATTGACAGACGTGCTAATTAAAAAAAAATAATGGGTTAAAGTCAGACCAAATTTAAGAAATGCTACTTTATTACAGAGTCTCTAAATCCAAAATCAAATACCAAGCAACCACAGGGATATGTTATATAAAAATGTGCTCAGAGAGATGCCAGGGCAAATTGAAATGAAATCAAAGAATTTGTATCCCCTTGACCATGACAGCGTTAACATTTTTTTCTCAGCTTAACTAAACCTTAGAAAATCTTCCTGACTCTAGGCCCCTGCTCTTAACTTTCCTGAAAACATTAGAATGCTGGTCACTAAATTTTCTCTTGGCCCTTTTGAAATGTAAATATTTTTAAAAGCTTGCCTGTTTTACAACCTAGGAATGTCTTTCTCAAGACTTGGGAGCCATGCCTTTGAAATGTAATTATCAAGAAAGATAGAACCCCTATCCCCATCTCCCCTCACCCCCATTTTTGCAGGATAGAAGTCTAACTTCAGTGCGTTCCTTAATCTGAGTTGTAAAACTTCCTCCTGGCATGAAGATACGATTTCATTTACATGTGAAATCCATAAAAGAAAACAAATGAACAAACAACAAAAACCCAGAAGCAGAAGCATAAATACAGAGAATAAACTAGGGGTTGCCAGAGGTTGGGGGGAGGGGCATAGCAAAATCAGTGAAGGGGATTAAGAAGTGCAAACTTCCAGTCATAAAATAAATTATAGAGATGAAAAGTACAACATGGAGAATACAGTCAATACTGTCTTAACACACATGGTGACAGATGATGACTACACTTATCCCAGTGAGCATAACTTCATAGATAGAATTGTCCAATCAGTATGTTAAAATAAGAAACTAGCTAACAGTGTCAGTCAACTATAATTCAATTTAGAAAAAGAGAAAGTTTACTTTTCCTTTGGTGAAAACCAGTTGGCAAACCACAGATGGCCTATGCTCTTTCTCTCACCCCATCTTTTGAAAACCATACCACCTTTTGTTTCTGCAGAGCTCATTCAGACTGAGTTCTGGTCTCTCAACCTGAATAAAGTCTTCCTTTCCTGTTTAAATTTGCCCAGTGCCATTTTTGCTTTGCCACACTAATGCTTGATAAAATTATTTTTTGAAATATTCAAAACCATCAAATTTATCTCATAGCTTTTCCCCAGGGCTCACTCTGGTCAGTGAGCTCATGTTATAAAAATGGAAAAGAAGAATTCAACAAAATGAGCATTTCCATTTCCAGTTTTTATCAGCAAGTTAATCATGTCAGATTATTAAGTTATCATAGATTCAAGAAAGAAATAATGTTTGAAAATAAAAATTAAGCCAGGAAATAAAATTTAATATTTTGTCATTCTTGATTTTTCCTCAGTTCAGTTGTTTCTTGACAATATACACAAAGGTAATGGAGAAATTAAAACGTCATCTATATCTAGACATGGCATTATGTTTATTCTGCTCTCATCTAATACAACCCAATACATTTTTACTGAAGATATTTAAAACTGTTTATATGTTATCTTTTCCTTGAAATTATAACCATCGTCTGTAATACTTGTTGCTTGTTTATAGTCAATTGTCAACATGGGGATTGCTTATGGGTTTGGAGTAGGATAGCCGATAGGGTTAGAACACAAAGGCAGGGGAGGCTGGGAGTCAGGGGGGTACAGCCATTCATCAAAATGGAAAAAACTAGAGGGGAAGAAAGGAGGTAGAGGAGGGGTGGGGCAGCAGAGTACACAGTGAGTTCAGTTACTGACAAACTGAATTTTGACACCCTGTGATTTAGTCCCAGAAAGATGTCCTCTATAAACCTGAATATGGAAAGGCAGATCAGCGCTGGTGTTGGGCATTTTGAACATTTGAGGGGAGAGAAAGAATTTTCTACGGAAGGGAGAACCTTGAACTCTTTAGATGTGCAAGGAATGAAAGAGAGCAGAGACTAATATATTCTACAGAACAGAGGGAAATTGATTGCACGAGGTCCTCAGAAAGAAGATCAGGGGAATTCGGAATGGATGAAGAAACCAGGTTTGTAGTTTACCTTGAGAAATGGAAATGTCTTTTCCACTAAGTTGAGATGAAAGACAGATACATGTTAATTTGTAAGCAGGATGTAAAGAGAGGTGAATAGAACCCGAGAATAGTCCTATTTAATAGTCTCTCTCTTCTCTGTAAAGAAAAAAGCAGTATTACCTGTGGAAAATGAGGTTAGATGCATAATCGGGGCTTCTAAATGTCTGCTCCATTACAGAGATAGCTCTACCTAAACCAGCCTGAGCAGAGAGCTGTGCAAGTCATTTGTGATCAGGCATTGCTTTGTAACATCACATCAATTCATCACTTTCTAAGCCACTAACACAACTGTCACCTTCCTGCATTAAAATCCCAAATAGAGTTGTTGAGTCACTTCCATTGTGTGTTCTGGAAACAATTTGAACTCTCCACATTATATTTCTTTGTAGATTTACTGACTGTAAGCACTGACTTGAGAAGGGGACAGAAAGGGAGGGACTACATTTCTGTACTAATTATCAGTGCTATGCTTGACACTAACTCCTCTACAAAGAAAAAAAAGAAAAAGAAAAAAAAAAAAGACCTGGGGATAAAGCTGAACTGTATTTTTATGTAACTAATTAAATACAGTTCTATTTACAAAAGCCCATGACCCTCTGCAGATATAGACAGAGTGCCTCTCTGTCTCTATCTCTTTCTCCCCTCTTTGTTCCCCAATTTTTAGAGTTTAAAACAGCCTGGCATTAAGTAAAAGATCAGTAAATGTTTCTGGAGGTCAAATATTTTAACTTTTTGTTTAAATCTTGAATTGCTTTATTTGTTAACATTTCATATACTTATGCTTTACTTTGCCAATTAGATGCTTTTTTTTTTCATTTTATTTTCTTTTCAGTGTTCCAAAATTCCTTGTTTATGCACCACATCCAGTGCTCCATAAGTTTTTGAGGAGAATAACTCTAGTCACAACATTACATATTAAAACCCCAACCGGCTTAAAAAGAAAATACTAAGGCAGTTTTGTAAGAAAACTACATATTTCCTGGCTAACCAAAAGGTTTTGAGAATTATAAGTACAGCTGATGTCCCTTTTAATAGTAAATAATAAGTATAAGAACATATTACCTATGTTTTCAGATTCATTTTTTAAAATTCTGTTTTGAGGAGGTCTTATAGAGACCGATGGGAGGAAAACCCAGTATAATAGTGAATAATGTTAATATGTAAAAAATTCATGCTTAATAATAGAAAGACAAACCTGGTCAAAATTTTAAGATTTTTTTTTTTGGTCATTTCTTTTCTATGGTTTTAAAGGATCAATTCTTTTTTATGGAAGGTAATTTAAATGGCTTTTTGCTATTTAAAAATAAAATATAGATTAATATCAAAATTCATTCTTGGTCAGTATCTAGAGAGAAAACCCGTGAAATCAGAAGTACGTATCATCCTATTTCTAAATGAGAAAAGAAGTCGAAGTAGCAAAAGATGAATCCGCCAAATGATTCTCATTAGTTATCAGTTTTCCTTCTAACAAGAAAGCTTTCCAGTGATCTGCAATGAGAAAATAATTCTGGAAAAATTACAAAAGGGATATGAACAACGATAATGAAAAAAATGCAAATGAAATTTTTACTGAGGAGCTAGAAATCCTCCTCCAACAAAAAATTAGGCTCCTAAAGCAACACTTTTACTAAAAACAATACCGCCACCTGCTGGTAAAAATGTAAATTGTAACCCTGGAAAGACTAGGAAAGGATTTAATTGAAGCACTTTTTTTTTAACAGAGCACATTTTTGTCTAGTGCCTCAAATTTGCTAACTTATTATTCATAACTTCAGAAAATATAATTTTTTAAAGATTTTATTTATTTATTTGACAGAGAGAGAGACAGAGAGAGAGGGAATACAAGCAGGGGGAGCTGGAGAGAAAGAAGCAGGCTTCCTGCTGAGCAGGGAGCCCGATGTGGGCCTCGATCCCAGGACCCTGTGATCATGACCTGAGCTGAAGGCAGCCGCTTAAAGGCTGAGCCACCCAGGCGCCCCCATAAAATATAATTTTTAGAATTGAAAGAAATATAGGATAATCCTCATAAATAAAAGTTGTGCTTTGGGTTTAAAAAAATGTATCTATGTAGTTAACCTCAGTAAATTCTGGTGAAAAAAAGGATAAGCATGAATTTTGGAGTCACAGACACCCATACTCAAGTTCTCCTTTGATACTTATTAGACTTTTGGCTTTGAAAATTTATCTCCCTGGGTTTTATTTGTCTCACATAAGAAACAGTTGATAAGACTGTAATGAGTATAAACATATAACTAGCACATTTCCCCATACCCAACAGATTAGCAATAAGTAATATTTTCCACTAGAATTATCTGGTCTTTTCTATTTTTTTTTTTTTATTTTGAAGTGTTTTTCAAGCAGTATTACCCAACTGGTTTTGCTGCTTTTAATTTTCAGATTTTTAAATTACCTGTCAAAGACATATGATAATATCATTACACCACTTATTCATATAAAAAGGAAAGCCAGAAATAGAATGACTTAATGAAACCAATGCAAAAGCAGCATGTATATAAGACAAAGAAAAGAAAGAGAAGGGGAAAAAAGAGAGTACGCATTTGATAGAGTGATTTACTTTTTTTCTTTCCTTGGGTAAGCTTCTGTCTTGCTGACAATTAGAGAGACAACTTAAGGTATTCTGTCACTGGGAAGCCAGGTGCTCAGCTGTTTCCACATTCTTTGGAATATCTCAAGAACATAGCAGAGAAGCATGTACATCCTGTCTTTGATGTCTATAGCCTTAGAATCTCCATGAAGCTACGTCAATGCCGTTCTATTTCCCTTATCAGAACTTCTCACATTACAGTATGGCATGCATTCAACCCAACTACTCTTCTATCTCTCCATGAAATAATAGTGGGTATTATGTCCACATCATTACCAAAGTAACTCATTAATGCATGAAAAGAAGGAATCTAACGGTATTCTCTGAGGCTTTATTTCTGAAATCCAGAGCCTTGAGAAAAATTTAAAAACAATTACTCCCCATTGCTTTCTGCACCCTTTTCTCTCCCAACTCACTCTGTCCCATCCCAGAGACATGCTTCTAAGAAGAAGCCCCAGTAGTATCTCAACCCTCAAAAGGACCCCATTACTCTTTGTCTCACCTTTACTTTCAAGCCAAAATCTCCCTCCCTTAGAGATCAAAGTTGGAAATCAGGAAACATAATTATATCACTGGCAACAAAATGTGATTCGTGCTCTTTACCCCACTTTTTCAATGTGTCAGTTTTTCACAAAGCAAATTTACTGGTCCCGGATAGGGCTTTAACACTGCTCATTTTGAAAGCTCCACAGGCAACTTCTATTTTAGTCATTGGCGACCACTCAACCCAAACTCTAGTTGATGGATTTCAAAATATTAAGGAATATTTTCAAGGGTTAGAGAGGAAGAAATACAATAAAATTATGTTTATTTCCTCTGAATAAGTAAAAAGATACAAAAATAGTAAAGTAACTCAAAAGAGGTGGGACTTGTAAAAAAAAAATTACTTGTTAAGTGTCTTATTCTTATCCCGTTGCCACCTTCAAATATATTTTGTAGGAACTACTAACTCTACCCCTTTGACAACATTCTTGGATCAATTCCATAGCTCTATGGCCATTTTTAGGTATTACAAAGGTCTAATTTCTCTCACGCCCCCATCTAAGAACTGACTTGTGGAAAAGGGTCATACTAGGGGAGAGAGGAAAAATCCCTAAGCCCTTTCCATCTTCTCTATTCTTTTGCACCAGCATAGGCACGAGGAGTGAAGGAGAAGAGGAAACGAGACAAAACCCCTGTACTACCAGAACCTACAAATTTTTTTTTTCTTGACTGATACTGACTGACTTCCATGCCATCCATTATGGCAGGACTCCAAAAGCCAGCTTAATTATGGGGTGCAATTGTAGGTTCATATTGACTTCTGAAATGATCAATTCCCAGAGAGATTGATGCTCCCACACACCTTAGTTGCTGACACTGTCTAGTAGGACCTCAGCAGCTGTTATGGACAGAATCCCTTCACCACTGCTCTAGAATGTCACTTTTCATGGAATGAGAAGTTCTTATCTTCAGATGTTATGAATGAAGTTATTCCTCCGAGGCTTCCTTTCTGGGAATTTGGTCCCTAGGCTTAGGCCTGGAACCTAATTCTGTGTTCCTTTCCTCCCTTACCATATTGGGGTACATGCTCCAATCTGATGGGAATGAACTAAGAAAACATCCAATTAGGAAGGAGACACCAGCATACTTTCTTAGAAATATCCTCAACACCAGCAAGATCTTTTTAGGGCATTCTCATTAGACTTGGAAAGAACCAGCAATAGTTGTTCTTAAACACTGTTTCTTCTAATAATGGATTGGAAGAACAAATATTGTTAATATGTCTATGCTCCTAGAGCAATCTACACATTCAATGCAATCTCTATTAAGATACCATCAACTTTTCTTCATAGAGCTTTAACAAATAATCCTAAATTTTTATGCTACCAGAATAGACCCCGAATGCCAAAGGAATATTGAAAAAGAAAACCAAAACTGGTGGCATCACAATGCCAGACTTCAAAGTGTATTATGAAGCTGTTATCACGAAGACAGTATGGTACTGGCACAACAACAGACACATAGATCAATGGAACAGAATAGAGAACGCAGGAATGGACCCTCAACTCTTTGGTCAACTCATCTTTGATAAAGCAGGAAAGAATGTCCAATGAAAAAAAGTCTCTTCAACAAATGGCATTGGGAAAATTGGACAGCCACATGCAGAAGAATGAAACTGGACTATTTCCTTATAAAAATAGACTCAAAGGGGAAGAAAGACCTCAATGTGAGACAGGGATCCATCAAAATCCTAGAGGAGAACATAGACAGCAACCTCTGTGACCTGGGCTGCAGCAACTTCTCACCAGACATGCCTCCAAAGGCAAGGGAAACAAAAGCAAAAATGAACTATTGGGAGTTCATCAAGATAAAAAGCTTTTGCACAGCAAAGTAAACAGACAAAACCAAAAGACGACAGAATGAGAGAAGATATTTGCAAATGACATATCAGATAAAGGGTTAATATCCAAAATCTATAAAGAACTTATCAAACTAAAAAAAAAAAAAAAAAGAAGAACTTATCAAACTCAATACACAAAGAACAAGTAATCCAATCAAGAAACAGGCAGAAGTCATGAACAGACCTATCTCCAAAGAAGACATACAAATGGCCAACAGACACCTGAAAATTGTTCAAAATCACTCAGCATCAGGGAAATACAAGTCAAAACCACAATGAGATACCACCTCACATCAGTCAGAATGGCTAAAATTAACAAGTCAGGAAACGACTTGTTAATGTCACTTGTTAACTCACTTGTTGGTGAGGATGTGAAGAAAGGGGAACCCTCTTACACTGCTGGTGGGAATGTAAGTTTATGCAGCCATTCTGGAAAACAGTATGGAGGCTTCTCAAAAAGTTGAATACAGAGCGACCCTATGACCTAGCAATTACACTACAGATATTTACTCAAAGGATATAAATGTAGTGATCCAAAGGGGCACATGCATCCCAATGTTTTTAGCAGCAATGTCCACAATAGCCAAACTATGGAAAGAGCCGAGATGTCCATTGACAGATGAATGGATAAAGAAGATGTGGTGTATATATATAACAGAATATTACGCAGCCATCAAAAATTGAAATCTTTCCATTTGTAACAGCATGGATGGAACTAGAGGCTATTATGCTAAGCAAAACAAGTCAGAGAACAATAATTATCATATGATCCCACTGATGAGCAGAATTTAAGAAACAAGGTAGAGGATCACAGGGGAAAGGAGGAAAGATGAAACAAGATGAAACCAGAGAGAGAGACAAACAATAAGAGACTCTTAATCTTGGGAAACAAACTGAGGGTTGCTGAGGAGTGGGTTGGGTAGGGCGGGGATAGGGTGACTGGGTGATGGACATTGGGAAGGGTACGTGTTGTGGTGGACACAGTGTGTTGTGTAAGACTGATAAATCACAGACTTGCACCCCTGAAACAAATAATACATTATATGTTAATAACAAATAAACAAAAATAAACACTGTTTCTAATATCAGTTCTTTCTGCAAATCAACTATATTGGGGCCTAAATTATATATAGTAAAATGTACCATTCTAATACGTACAATTCAACAATTACAAAAAGATATACTGACATCACAGAAAGTGGTTCTACCATGTCCTCTTGCCAATGTGGTATTAACTATTTCTTTAATGCTAATTTGCTGGTTTAGATAATTTTTCTATGGATATTTGATATATCAACATTTGGGAAGCTGGGTAAAGCTTACAGAATTGTGTGTACTATTTTTACAATTTTTTAAAAGTCTAAAATTGTTACAAAGTAGAGTTTAAAAAGGAAAGTCAAACTAAATCTAAAAAGAAAAAATTAAAATGCCAATTGAGGATGATTTTTATAAACTGTTAATTTTGTAAAAAACAGTAAAATGTTTTGATCCAATTTACCTTACAGTTTTGTTTTTTTTTTAAGATTTTATTTATTTGACAGAGAGATCACAAGCAGGCAGAGAGGCAGGCAGAGAGAGAGAGGAGGAAGCAGGCTCCCTGCCGAGCAGAGAGCCCGATGTGGGGCTCCATCCCAAGACCCTGGGATCATGACCTGAGCTGAAGGCAGAGGCTTAACCCACTGAGCCACCCAGGCGCCCCTACCTTACAGTTTTTAAAAATAGACTGTCTTTTATTTATTTTTGGTCACTCATATATAATGTGTAAGTTAATGTTCCCTGCATTAGGTACAAAAAATGCTGCAGAAGCCTGGAATGTGTTGTAGTGGGGAAAAGGACATTACCTCTAAAATTAAAGTCCAATCTGATTTCTTTAAAAATATTGTAGAGTGTTTTGCTAACCCAAGATGATTTAAATATAACCTTTCCAAAACATTACTTTTGCAATATCAGGCCATCTGCAACTGTATCCTACTCATATAAATCCTACATACCCCTCTGTCATAAATGAAAACTACTGTATGGAATAATTTTAGTATATGTTTCATAATGAATGTGGTTTATATTGAATTAAATACATCTGCTGAGATACCAGAAATCACTGAATTAAAATACTTTCACCAAGTTCAAAAGTACACTGATTTTCCCTTTCCCAACCATCAAATGTGTGTGTATTCATAAACAGATACAAACCCCATTTTCAAAATCTGTGCCATTTAATAAGATTAAACGCTTAACAATCTGGTACAAATATTCTCATTTTTAAAAAGATACATATATACATTTTACATAATTGCTTAAAGACAATACTAAAAGAAAACAGCTAAAATTTTACTTATATTTTCTCCAATTTACATAGCTAAATCAATCGTATATAGTTCTTTCATGTATAAGAGTTTTAGATTTTTATGTCCTACAATTCAGGAAATCTAAATATTAAAAATAAGTTTTAAGATATGTATCTAATTATGTACAAAAATCACCACAGGTCGATTCATAGATTCAAGCTTAATATAAAATTAATCATATAAATTGTCAAAAAATATACTATGAAAAATTTTGTTCTTAAGGTAGCATACCAACACATATAACCTATTTGATCCAAAAGTATAAATAATATGTAGTGTCTACACTGCCCTGTCATGAAAGGAGGTATTCTTTGTAAATATGTATAAAGAGTCTGACTTCTTTCAACGATCAAAATTACTTTCATTTTACCCATTTTCATTAAAAATTTGTAAAAATGTATCATCTTACAAAATTGAGTACACTGAATAAAGCAAAACCCTTGAGAACTAAAAACCATTACAAATGCCCATTATAAGCATCTTGTTCAAACTATTTGTATAGATAGGGTGACTTTTTTTTTCTTCTTTCTAATTTAAGTATGAACTTCAATGCTTTTCTTGATCAGTAAAATTCTTGACCAGGTAGAATTATTTGTTATTGTTCACTGATCTTTTTCCTCTACATTCTGAGTAGAAAAAGTTGGCTTAAATCTGAGCTGAAGATATGGAATGTTATAATGTTATCAGATATGTGAAATAGTTTATCTTTCAAATAAATGGATCAGTTAAAGAGTCAAGCAATCCTAATACATGCCTACTATGAGCAAAGCACTATTTAAGGTGCTATAAATAATATACTAGGTAACAAGTTTTTTAAAATGAGAAAAGTTAAATTACTGAGTTATATAAACACTGATCAACAGTTCATTAAGAAATCTTTTCATATATAATTGGCACTTTTCTTTATTGAATCTGGTACTTTCTCCTGGAGGACATATAACTGAATAATACTGTTTTGGAATCACTAAAGGAAAATGCTAAAAATAGGCAAGATTATCAAATTACTTCCTGGAATTCTTGAGTTAAAGTGACAATATGTATATATAATGCTATTTCTGAACTCACTATATACTGGGACACAAAGACAATCAACCTATATTTTAGTAGTTCAGTAACCTTCTGGGTAAAGGACAGACCAGTGTATAAAACTTAAAAACAAAATAGCTGGTTTCAAATTCCTGAGTTTTCAGTAATAGTTCTTAAAAATCATCACATATATTTGATTAGTTTACATTTTTATACCACAAATTTTCTAAATAAGCCCAAACTCCTGACAATGATAATTAAACAAATTGCAAGAAGAAAAGAAATGTCATTTTGTTTCTAAAATGTAAACTTTTAGTTAATAATTGGCTTTTTTTTTTCTAATTTAGTTTATTAGCTTGTTATTTCACACCTGGACAGTGGGAAGAGTGTGGGTGTGGGTGTGGGTGTGGGTGTGTGTGTGTGTGTATTCTGAGGCATTTGGTGGGCTCTGAAGGCACAGGTCTGTTTCTTACATTAAAACAAAAATAAACAAGTTCATAAATGTACAGAAAACACATTTAATTATAAATACCAACTTTTAAAATGGGATTGTCCATACTGGGTAGATAATGTTGCAATGGCAATGTGCACTCTCACAAATGACGGCCAATTTTCCAGCTGTAAACTGGTCTCCATTTTCTACTTCACCCCTCATGTCCTATATGGCTGAGGTCACATTCTACTGAAACCGTACTCACAACTGGATTCTGATTTTCAAATGATGCGTCTGTGTCTAATGGTGGCGGCTTATACAAGAAGACTGCAAACCCGTTGAAGAAAATGGTGATAATTTTACAAGTAACACCTAAATATAAAACAAAAATTAATCATGCATTTGGGCCTTTAAGTATTAACAAATGAATTGTTTTATTCAGTTTCTCTTTTTTTTTTTTTGGCTTTCTTCGATTCCATTTATAAAGTGAAGACATATTATTTGTCCTTCTCTATCTGACCTACGTCATTTGGCATAATACTATCTAGGTCCATTTATGCTGTCACACAGTAAGATTTCATTCTTTTTATTGCTGGATAATATTCCACTGTATATATAAACCATATTTTCTTTATCCATTCACCTACCAATTGACACTTAGGCTACTTTCATAACTTATTATAAATAATGCTGCAATAAACATAGGGGTACATACATCTTTTTGGATTGCTGTTTTTGTTTTCTTCATATAAATACCCAGAAATACCCAGAGGTAGAATTACTAGATCACATGGTAGTTTTCTTTTTAATTTTTTGAGGAAACTCCATACTGTTTTCCATCGTGGCTGCACCGGTTTGTATTCCGACCAACAGTGCATGAGAGTTCCCTTTTCTCCACATCCTCACCAATACTTGTTACTTCTTCTTTTTGATAATAGCCATTCTGACAGGTGCGAGCTGGTATCTCATTGTGGTTTTGATCTGCATCTCCCTGATGATGGGTGATGGTGAGCATCTTTTCATGTGCCTGTTGGCCAACTGGACGTCTTCTTTGCAGAAATGTCTATGTGATCCTCTGCCTAGCTTTTAATTCAGGCCGTTCGCTTTTGTTGTTGTTGTTGTTGTTGTTACTGAGTTGTATAAGTTCTTTTTATAGTTTGGATATTGACCCCTTATTGGCCATCTCATGTCCATGTATCTTCTTCCGTCCAGTAGTTTGCCTTTTCATTTGTTAATGGTTTCCTTCACTGTACAAAAAGCTTTTCAGTTTGTTGTAGTCCCTTTGTCTATTTTTGCTTTTGTTTCCCTGGCTTGAAGAGATAGATCCAAAAAAATATTATGAAGGCTGCTGTCAAAGAGCTTACTATTTTTTTTCTTCTAGGAATTTTATGGTTTCTGGCCTTGCGTTTAAGTCTTTAATACATTTTGAGTTCATGGCTGTGTATGGTGTAAGAAAGTGGTCCAATTTCATTCTTTTGGATGTAGTCCAGTTTTCCCAGTGTGATTTATTGAAGAGACTGTCTTTTCTCCATTGAATGTTCTTGCCCCCTTAACTGTAGATTAATTGAGCATATAAATGTGGGTTTACTTCTGGGCTCTCTGGTGCAACTGTAAAAGGATTGTCTTAATTTTCCTTTCTCATAGTTTACTGTTAGTACAGAGAAATACAAAAGATTTCTGTATATTAATTTTGTATCCTGAAACTTTTGAATTTGTTTATTAGTTCCAATAGGTTTTTTTGGGGGGGGGGATTCTAATACTATGCAAAATAAAAGTGGTAAGTGAATATCAGTGTCATGTTCCTGATCTTAGAAGAAAAGCTTTTAAATTTTTACTGTTGAATATTATTTAGCTGTGGGTTTGTCATATTTGGCCTTTATTATGTTGAGGTATATTCCCTTTATACCTACTTTGGTTAGCTTTTATCATAAATGGATGTTGAATATTTTTCCTACTTTTGAGACAATCATATATGTTTTTATCCTTCATTTTGGTAAAGTCATGTGTCACGCTGATTTTTTTGTGGGTGTTGAACAAACATTATATCCCTGGAATGAACCTCACTTAGTCAGCTTGTGTGATCCTTTTAATATATTGCTGAATTAAGTTTGATATTTTGTTGAGGACTTTTGCATCTATGTTCATTAGGAATATTGGCTTGTAATTTTCCTTTTTGTAGTGTCTTTGTCTGGTTTTAAATGCTGGGCTCATAAAATGAGTTCCTTCCTCTTCTATTTTTTGGAATAATTTGAGAAGGATAAGTACTAACTCTTAAAATATTTGGTAAAATTTGGGGCGCCTGGGTGGCTCAGTGGGTTAAAGTCTCTGCCTTCGGCTCAAGTCATGATCCCAGGGTCCTGGGATTGAGCCCCGCATCTGGCTCTCTGCTCCACAGGGAGCTGCTTCCTCCTCTCTCTCTCTGCCTACCTGCGATCTCTCTCTGTCAAATAAATAAATAAAATCTCAAAAAAAAAAAATTGGTAAAATTCACCTACAAAGCCATCTGGACCTGGACCCGGACCTTTGAGGGGAGTGGTTTTTTTTGTTTTGTTTAGTTGTATTACTGGTATAATCTCATTACTACCAACTGGTCTATTTTCTATTCAGATTTTCAATTTCTTTAAGATTTAGCGCTTTTTTTTCTATAGCTTTATTATAAAAGTCTTTAAGTCAGGTAGTATAAGTCCTTTCCTGCTCAGTTTTTTTTAATTTTTTTTATAAACATATAATGTATTTTCATCCCCAGGGGTATGGGTCTATGAATTGCCAGGTTTACACACTTCACAGCACTCACCATAGCACACCCCCCACCCAATGTCCATATTTAAGATTCAGTCTTGAAGATTATATGTTTCTAGGAATATACCCATCACTTCTAGATTGTCTAATTTGATGGTATATAATTGTTCATAATATTCTTTTATGATCTTTTGCATTTCTATGTTGTCCATTGCAATTTCTCTTCTATCATTTCTGATCTTATTTTTGGGCTCCCTTTTTTTCTTGATTAGTCTAGTTAAAAGCCTGTTGATTTTGTTGATTTTTTCAAGGAATCAGCTCTCAGTTTCACTGATCATTTCTATTGCTTTTTTAATCTCTATTCCACTTATTTTTGTCTGGATCTTATTACCATCTTCCGTATAAGAACTTTGGGCTTTGTTTTTTTCTTCTTTTTCTAGTTCCCTTAAATATAAAGTTAGATTGTTTGAGATTTTTATTGTTTCTTAAGGTAGACCTGTATCTGTATAACTATGAATTTCCCTTTTACAACTGTTTTTTGCAGCATTCAAAAAATTTTGGAACATTGTGTTTCCACTTTTATTTATCTCATGGTATTTTTAAAATTTCTCTTTTGGGTTTCTTCTTTGATCACTGGTTGTTCAGTAGGATGTTTTTACATCTTCATATATTTTTGAATTTTCCACTCTTCTTCTTATAACTGATTTCTAGTTTCATATTTTTTGTCAGAAAAGATCCTTGATTTAATTTCAATCTTCTAAAACTTATTAAGACTTGTTTTGTGACCTTGCATGTGATCTATTCTGGAGAATGCCCCATGTGCACTTGAATGTGTATTGTGCTGTTTTGGGAGGGAATCTTCTTTATATATCTATTAGGTCCATCTAATCTATTTAATGTCATAGTTACCTTATTGATTTTCTATCTGAATCATCTATCCATTGATCTAAGCGAGGTATTAAAGTTCCCCACGAATATTGTATTACTGTTTATTTCTCCCTTTACTATTAATATTTGCTTTATAAATTTAGGTGCTATGTTTGGTTTACAAATGCTGTTGTGTTGATTCCTTTATTGTTATGGAATGCCCTTTTCTGTCTTTCATTACAGTCTTTGTTTTAAAGTTTATTTTGTCTGAGATAACTATCACTATTTCAACTTTCTTTCCATTTTCATATAATGTCTATTTCTATCCCTTCATTTTCAGTCTGTGAGCATCTTTAGACTGTAAGTGACCTCGTACAGGTAGCAGATGTAAGGGTCTTATTTTTTATCCAGACCTTTTGATCATATACCTTTTGATTATAGAATTTAATTCATTTACATTTACAGAAATTATTGATAGGTATGTACTTCTTACCATTTTGTTAACTGTTTTCTGGCTGTTTTTGTAATTCCTCTCTGATCCTTTTTTATTCTCTTTCTCTCTACTCCTGTGGTTTATTTTCTTTAGTGTTCTGTTTAGATTCCTTTTTCTTTTCCTTTCTGTATTTACCATAATTTTTTAATGTGTGTGATTACTGTGAAGTTCACATATAACATGTATATAACAGTCTCTCTTAAGTTGATGTTAACTTAATTTTGAACGCATTTCAAAACTTGATACTTTTATTCACACCCTCTATGTTTTAGATTTTTGATGATACATTTCATAACTTTCTTATATTCCCCTAATTATTGTATTTTCAATTACAATTTTGTCTTTAACCCTTAACACTTGCTTTTTAAGAGGCTTATCTACTACCTTTATTATTTATTTACCTTTACTGCTGAGATTTTTGTTTTCATGTTGTATTAATTAGTGCCTTTCTTTTTTAGCTTAGAGAAGTCCCTTTAGCCTTTCTCGTAAGCCCAGTTTAGTGGAGATGAGCTTCCTTAGATTTTGCTTACTTCGAAAACTCTTCATCTTTCCTTCAACTCTGAATGATAACTTTGTTGGGAAAAGTATTCTTGGTCGGCAGTTTTTTCCTTTCAGTGTTTTGAATATTATTCCACAACTTTCTGGTCTGTGTAATTTCTGCTGAAAAATCTGCTAATAGCCTTATTTGGTTTCCCTTATATATAATTTTTTTTCTCTTGCTGCTTTTAAGATTCTCTATTTGTCTTTATCTTTATCATTTTAATGATAATTGGTTTTGGTGTATTTATTTTCAGGTTCATTTTATTTGGAACTCTCTGGGATTTCTGGACCTGCATGTCTGTTTCCTTCTCTAGATTAGGGAAGTTTTTAGCCATTATTTCTTCAACTGATTTTTCTAGCCCTTTTCTCCCTCTTCTCCTTCTGAGGCTCTTAGAATTCAAATGTTATTCCACTCGATGCTCTCCCAGAGGTCCCTCAAAGTATCTTGTCTTTTAATTCTATTTTCATTTTGCTGCTTGAGTGTTTTCCATTGCTGTCTTCAGCTTTTGCTGCTTCATGCCTCGAATTCATGCATTCTGCTGTTGAACCCCCTATTTTTTAGTGCAGTTATAACTTAGCTTTGGTACTTTCTTATATTTCCTACCTTTTTGTTGAAGCTCTTGCTGTGTTCACCCATTTTTTCGCCCACAACTGGTGAGCAACTTTACAACCATTGCCTTGAACTCTTTATCAGGTAGACGGCTTCTCTCCATTTTCTTAAGGTCTTTTTTCTGCGATTTACTATGGTTTTTGGTTTAGAATCTTTCTTCTCATTTTGCCTGTCTCTCTGTGTTTATCTCTATTCAGTAGGTATAAAGGTTACCTCTTTCAGTCTTGAGGTAGTGGGCTTGTGTAAGAGTGTTTCATGTGGCCCCAAAACACAGTCTTCTCTGGCTACAGACCCAAAACCTCTATGGACATCCCTCATGGGGGCTGCATGTCTTCACTGTCTATAAGAGGGACACACCTGCTGTGTGAGATAGATAAGGCTCGAGGTACCCAGCCAGCCCAGATTTAGGTTGGTGGGCTGAGTGCGTAAGGCAGGGGTTGGGATGTTCACCTGATTCAGGTGCGGCTTGTCTGCTACATTGGGAGGGTGGATCTCAGGGAACCTGCCCTCCTGTCTGCATCTTGGCTGCTGAATGGGAAGGATGGGGCTCAGAAAGCTTGCCTATCCTAGTTGGGGTCAGATCTCCGCACAGGGTAAGTGGGGTGCAGAGTACTTGTCCAGCCTGGTTACAGTGCAAGGTGGACAGAGCATGCCCTTTGGTGCTAGCAGGCTAGAGAAAGAGCATGGAAAATGGCACTCACTGATTCTGTCACCAGCAAGTTAGGATGAGAGTACAAAAATGGTGCCCACCAGAGCTTGTGTTTCTGGATAAAGTCCCTGCAGGTTCCTACCTCTCCAGAAGCCATTTTAAACTTACAAAGTGGGTCTTCTGTGCTTATATTCCGGGTGCTCTTCATTCTGTTGCTTTTGTGCTGGATCTCAGGACACGTGGGTTTGCACACAAGCCCTATAAGAGTGGGATCTCCGTTCCCTACAGTTCCGTGTTTCTCTTGGTCTTAATCCCTATTGGTTTTCAAAACCAGATGCTTAGAGATCTTGTCTTCCCAGTGCCAGTCCTCTGGGTCAGCATGCCTGTTCTGGGACTCAATCCCTTCACTCGTTAAGGATGTGCTCTTCATTTTTGGGATCTCTCTCAATTGTGGAATTAACATGTCTGGGGTAAGGCATGTCTCTGCCTTTCCTACCTTACTCAATGTGTCTCTTTTGTCCTTTGTTATGTGGTGCTGTGTCCAGTGCTAAGATCCTTTTCTTTAGAAATTATTCTATACGTAGCTATAAATTTATTGTATCCATGGGAGGAGAGGAGTTCAGGGTCCTCCTGTGACCAACTTGAAACCTCTAACTCTATTTTTAATTTAAATATATAATTTTTAGGTTGATTTTAAATTTTTAAATATTAACTCCTACAAAACAGGTACACTGGTCTACTTTCTCAGTCTTCATTGTCATATATTGCTTAACCAAGACTATCCAAGGTAGACTACCAAAAGCAAAAAGGGTTAAACATCACAGCTAACCTTTTAAACTATAAAAACATTTCTTACAACATGCTTTAGAGCCAAAGTATATTTCCTTACCTCAGTTCTAAGTGCTTTCCAAAGCCCAGGTACCTAGATAACAATCATTCCAGAGAGTTTCTCAGAATTGTCTTTTAGCTTTTTGTTAGATGTTCAAAAAATTTTTTGAAAGAAGTTGTTTAAAAGAAGTGTATGTGATTTTATAAAAGCTAAAATGTTATTCTCTTCAATTTTAGACTGAGTCTTACAACTCATTAAAGCCTTTCATAACTTGCTAAGATAACTGATGTCTGCTTCAGAATTTCAGGGTAGCTCAACAGCATGGACTGAGCATTACAAAACTTAAATAAGTAACAATAAGACCTTTTTCTCTTGACATCATCAATTTAATCTAAAGTTATCAAGAAATTATCACTTACTTATGGCTACTAGCATATGGGCCATCTTGATGTTATTATAAATCCAGCAAGCTCCTCTAGCTCCACATTCATTAATATCCCACAGAATACATGTGCTGTCAATTGTGAAACCAAATATAATTGGTCCAGGTATTGTGCCTAGAAGAATTTTATGTGAAATATACAATCAGTCTCTGATTAATAGGTAATTAATTAATATTAGTTAATTAATTAATATTACAGTCTCTAATTAATAGGTTTTTATTATAAATGGTTATAAATATATTTTATATAAACAACAATACAAACTAATCTGCCCATATACAAATCAATCAGGTCATGTACAAGTAAAAGGGATGGAAAGAAATACAGATAAAACATTCTGAAATAATTATATAATTATTATATACTTCCAATCAATTCAGAAAGTAATTATTTACATTAAAAAAATCTGGTATTTATTGGGTTAACACTTAGCTAGATATTTTAATCCACAGCCTTCCTAATTTAATGAATGTGCCTCTGAAATTAGTTATTCTACTTCTTTTTAAGATTTACTTATTTATTTTAGAGAAATTGAGAGGGTGAGCACAGGGAAGCAGAGAGGAGGAGAAACTTTAGCGGACTCCTGGCTGTGCTCAGAGCCCGACACAGGGCTTGATCTCATGATGCTGAAATTATGACCCGAGCCAAAATCAAGAGTCAGATGCTTAGGGGCGCCTGGGTGGCTCAGTGGGTTAAAGCCTCTGCCTTTGGCTCAGGTCATGATCTCAGGGTCCTGGGATCAAGGCCCCGCATTGGGCTCTCTGCTCCACAGGGAGCCTGCTTCCTCCTCTCTCTATCTGCCTCTCTGCCTACTCCTGATCTCTGTCTCTCAAATAAATAAATAAAATCTTTAAAAAAAAAAAAAAAAGAGTCAGATGCTTAACCAACTGCACTACCCAGGGACCCTAGCTATTCTACTTTTTAAAAATCAAAATTATTTGTACGTGTTATGTGCATGTGTATGTGCGTGCAGGACAGTGCAACTGTGTATGTGTACACACACACACACACACACATCAACATGCCTGGGAATACTATCTCAAACACACCCCCTCCCTTGCATGAAGTCATGAGGTACTAAATTTTCATATATTTAAGGAGTTTCCAACTGATACAAAATCAAATACATTTCTCAGACAAAGATTTCAGCTACATCCACCTTGTTCTTTCATGACCTGCAACATGGCAGAGTCAAAGGAGCACTGGACTGAGAGTAAGGATACCATTCTTCTAGTCTCATTTTCACCACAAATCGTATAATTATGGACAAATTCTTAAATGTCTCAGAGCCTTAATTTATTCATCTGAAAAGGGGAAAGTTGGTCTATGTGATCTCTATTGTCCCTGCTTTAGTTTTTGTTTTTATAAATGATCTCAGTATTATGTGTATAATATTGTGGGTATAATCATATACACATATAATTATATGTATAACACAATATTTCTGTCCTTCTACATCTTGCTACATATTCTTTCTACAATACTTTCCATAAAATCTTCCAACAATTCTCAATTACCCACAATACTATGTCATACTTTCATTTAAGTGTTTTAACTCATTATTTTTCATTGTTGATGCAACATAATTATTTCCCAAATGGAAATAAATGCTGGGAGAAAAGGAACTACCAGAGTTATAAGTATGATTTCATCATAATTTATGTTGGTAATAGGCTTTACATGGATAGAAAAAAAATTTATGTATTTTACTATACTCTATTAAACATACGTTCATGATCCTATGCTGTATTTTAAATAAATAAGACATACTCCTGAAAGTTATATTTGGGTTTTTTGCGTGTGTTTTTTTAAAGATTTTATTTATTTATTTGACACAGAGAGAGAGATCTCAAGTAGGTAGAGAGGCAGGTAGAGAGAGAGGGGGAAGCAGGCTTCCCATTAGCAGAGAACCCAATGTGGGGCTCAATCCCAGGAACTCTGAGATCACGACCTGAGCCGAAGGCAGAGCTTAAGCCACTGAGCCACCCAGGCACCCTAAAGTTATATTTGTAGTAGAATATAGAATAGAATTGGAAACAACCGTTAACCAATCAGGTAAGTGAAAAGAAAGCCATTATTTTCTTACGTGATATAAAAACAATACAACATATTAAATATTAGAAAACAGCTTTTTTCAATGACAATTATAAAGTTTTCCATGACATTTAAATTACTTATTTTCTACGTACATACTGTGAGGACACCAATAGCACTAATGAACAAAAATAACCAACAGTCACCAATGAATTAAGAAAAACGGCATACCTAATAATCGAAGCAGCATAAACTGTATTCCCAATGCTAGGGACCGCTGCCTGTGATGAACACACCTGGAGATATCAAATACATGTTAAACCAAAAGTGGCTGCATAGTATATTTACTCTTTGAGCAAATTTATTTTTATACTAGCTTAGCATTTCTAGATTAAAGTAAATGTTATATGCATGAAATAAACTATTTGTAACAGCTCATATACAGTTCAAACTTTTGGAACTATAAAAGAAGAAAAATGACATGTGAACTAAAATACTACAAATACAAGTAACACCAAAAGGGTCAAATAAAGTTTAACAAATATATTGAATATGTATGAATTGTAACAAATGTAAAAAAGAAAGGATATTTATTAGTAAGACTTATTTTTAACTATCCCCTTAAGTCACAAGCAAATAATTCCTACTCTAACTTACTAACTTTGAGATAGAAGTCATACCTACAGGATAAGGTACAAATGTGGGTCAATGTAAAACAGTTGCTGAGGCTCAATCTTATTTTAAGTAAGATTATCAAAGATGAATGAAATGTGATGCTGGCACATAAGAGTTAGATAGGAGAAAAGAGATCAACATGCAGTTGAAAGGTAATGCAGATAATTTTTAAAAGTGAAGTTTTAAAAAAACATTTTCTCAATTCTCTAAATAACTCCAAAGTCCACATAAGATAATCTTAACAGACAACTTAATAGTTTTAGACTGAATCTCTAAAATTTCCAATTGACAAAAAATTTTGTGAAAAGGTAGTATCGGGGAACAAAAACTGAAGAGTAAAAAAGCTAGAGTTTGTTAGGAAAGACATAGAAAGGCTGATGAACTTAAGAAAGGGCAGACAGAAAATATTTTTATCAAGTGATGTAGAAGGAGAAAGAGCAACTTGAATGAAGCTCAGAAACTACTAAGAGCCGGGGGGCGGTTAGCTTCTCATCCAGCAGAGCACTGTTGACAGGATGGCTGAATATCACGACACCTACTACGTAAGGTAGGATTCTGTCATTCTGATTCTGACATAGGTGTAATGCACTGTATTTCCATCACACTCAAACACAGTCCAACAGCTTCAACTGAAGCCTCACGAAAGAAGCAGAGAAACAAAAGTATATTCCAGCTAGGTAAGATTAAGACATTTTCACATACATGATCATATTTAAACCTCATTCCTCTGGGGTTTGATGAAGTAGCTTTTCCAGGCCATGGAACTAACAATTTTACGCGAACCAAATTAATATTGGAACCAATGGTCAAGAGACGCCCAATTGAACACTTGAGTCCATATTCTTTTCAACGACCACGTCTTAGGGATGGCAAATTTCACAACATAATACATACCTTAGGATGGACACAGTTATAGGAGTACCAGCCAAAAATGTAAAGATAATTGTAGCAAAGAAAATGCCAAGGAAAATGGGCAACTTTGCACATCGGTTTTCACATTTTCCAGCTTTAGCTTCTAAATCAATATTTGCCAGAGTAGGTGTCATTTCTGTATTCTTTGCAATACAGGAACAGTTGTAATATACCTAGAAACATTAGACAAGAAAATATTGAAAGTACTTATCTTGAAAACATATTTTTAAAGATCTATTTATTTGAGAGAGAGAGAGAGAGAGAGAGAGAGTACAACGGGGGAAGGGACAAAAGAAGAGGGAGAGAGAGAAAATCCTCAAACAGTCTCCGACTGACCACAGATCCCAACATAGGGCTCCATCCTAGAACCCTGGAATCACGACCTGGGCCCAAATCCAGAGTCAGCCACTTAATCGACTAGGCCATCCAGGTGCCCCTCTCAAAAACATATTTTATAATTTTTAAGTTGGGTGCTCTCTAGAGATGGCAAACATTTTACATAGTCTTAACCTGTACACAACAAATAATGCTGAGAAAGAGTAATTAACTCTTGGTCATATTTATGGTCTGTATTTGAGTTTTGTGTTCATTGATTCAAATCATAACCTACTATTGACTATGACTTATAAAATAAATTGACAAGAATATAACAATTACCAGATCTCATATTCTAGACTACTTTTAATGGATCGTAATTGTTCAAATAGTTTTCTAATATAGAAGGCAAAGAAGCATGTAGGGTGACAATCTCACTCTCTGCATTAGTTGGAAAGGACAAACACTGTAATTTCAACAAGCCCCACAGTAAAATCAAGTAATATATTACAAGTCTCTAGGCGGAAAAAAATGCTACTTTCAACTAAACTACTACAACTTTTCTAAACTTTTTGTAATTGCTTTACTGAAAGGAAACTATATGCCTTCTAAGATTACATAAGTATGACAATAAAAAACTAGAAGTTATTACTTCATTATCCTGAAGCCTATTTTATATGTAAATATAAAATATTAACTGTTTAATATAAATATACATATAAATTAATAATATAAAGTATTAAAAGGTAACATGTTAAAAGATCACAAGTATCACTTTTATAGGAAGAGAACTGAGAGTTTAAAAAGTTTGTAAGGCATAATTATTTTTTAAAGGTTTTTTACACCTCAATTCTTATCCTTACTATAAATCTTTTTACAAGTTTAGAGCCCCAATAAAGTCAGAGTAAAGCCAAAGAAATCAAAGGGAAATGGTTCCTTTACTATTCTGAAGGCCAGAGAAACCTTTTCTCAGTGCTAAAGGCAATCTAAAGCCACTGGCACTGATTCAGGATGTCCAAATATGCAAATGACACTCCCAAAATGGAATTTTACATATTCAGCAACTGGATATATAAAATAATAAAGAAATACAGCCTTTTAAAATTTTAAGAGAAAAGTATTTTCTATCTCAAAGTAAATTTACACCTCTCTTACATAAAAATATATACAATTTTGTTTGCACTATAACTATACCTAGCTGTCAGTCAATATCTGTTTTGGTGTTTGGGTCACTAGTTTAAAATATAAGACTAATATTTTTGTGAACAAATGTACATAGGTATTTACTGTATTATTAACAATGTATTTTGCCTATTTGAAACATGACATTAAGAAAAAAAAAATCCTGTGAAAAAATGAGTTGTTACATGGACTAAATGGACATGAGAAAGCCAGAATGAATAGAAAATATGGAAGTCAAAATAATCTGTTTTTCCTAAATAATCCCTAGAAGATTAATTTGCTAGTTAAGATGGTAATTACAGTATTTGGAGAAAAATATAAATATCAAATTAATCATATCAAAATAACCCATTCCAATTAAAATGTGCTCTGGCTATTAGATTTTTTTTCTTTTTTGTGGGGGGTGGTTTCTGTATGCAGGGTAGTATTTGTGTCTAACATTTTTAGTTATGTGAGTAAAACCCTACAAATATCTCCTTGTTGTAATCTTTTTCTAAGTAGAGTTAGTCAATAACACTTCTTAATCATATTTTAGATACAAGAAAACAATACCTATATATCTGCCTCTGAAAGAACATTTAGCTACCTTACACTTATTTCTGACTCTGTAATATGCATCATGCTCACTGGTGGAATTCAATTCCTTGTAACTGACACAAACACGTAATTTTCTCAATCTGTTTTGAAACTAAAGCAATCCCAGAGGTCTACTGGTTTGAAGATGTCTACTGTTGAAGTCAACAGACTTGAGACCTCAAAAATCTTCCTAATCCCTTTTATTTTTCAGAGACACCTAATAGTAATGATCTAATTAGTTTAACCCAAGGATTAAAACTGCACATATGGCATCCACGTCTATTAGGTCTACCATGAGTCACCACAGACGTTTCTTCCACCATATTTTTCAATGTTCTTAGATGATCATTTAAAAAATCTATAAGCTAGGTAATATGAAAAAAATGTACCTTGTTTCTCATACTCTTAAGTTCCTTCAGGAAGATCAAATCCTAGTATGTTCAGACAAACTTCTACTGTATTTATTACACATAAGACCATTAAAGCTATGTATGTATATGTACATGAACATACATAGATTTGTGTATGTATTTATGAACATAAAAATGTGTTCAAACACACACACACACACACATCCATGTTGGTCTTAGAAGAAATCTAAAGTAATTTTATGGGTCATTTCAATTATCTATTTCTACTTATTTATATAGAAATCTTTTTTTGCAATCTTAAACTTCTCTTTATATGGAAAAACGAATGCCATTTCATTACTCTCCATTTCAAATATTCAAGACTGTGCTGTTTTATCATATAATTCTTACATATCTTATTCATTGTGATGTCTTATATAATAGTATATATTTCCCTTAGGTCTTCTTAAAGTTATCACATTATCTATTAATGCATAACTTATGTACTATAAATAATCTGAATGTTATTTTTGCCCCCAACGCTTAAATTTAGCTAAGATGAAATCCAATAAAATTGGGGAAATTGGAGGGGGAGATGAACCATGAAAGACTGTGGACTCTGAGAAAAAAAACTGAGAGTTTTATAGGGGAGGAGGATGGGGGGTTGGGTGAGCCTGGTGGTGGGTATTAAGGAGGACACTATTGCATGGAGCACTGGGTGTGATGCATAAACAATGAATCTTGGAACACTGAAAAAAAATAAAATAAAATTACAAAAAAATATAAATAAATAAAACAGCTCACCAACCATAAAAAAAAATTCTATTGGATTCTCTTAAACCATTTAACTGTTAAAAAAGTCCTATCTAGGTAAACTAATATGAATTTTAATCTAGAATTAAAAATAAATTTGTATTTGAGAATTAATGATATGAGTATTTTAAAATGAATCCATGGTACGTCAAATAAAAGCCACAAATATTTATTATGCTTCTATTATTATATACATGGTATTTAGTAAGAATTGACATTCTCTAACTTCTAGGAGCATAAAGTATGGCTGAGAAAAAAAAAAACTATAAAAATGTAAATATTTCACTATTATCAGAAATAATGTTACAAAGATGAATGTGAATAACTGAAAAATTGATTTTTTTCACATTTAGTGTGTCTGAGATATAAAGGAAGAAGAGTCTTTTTCAGCTGGTGTGCTCAGGGACTTAAAATAATAAATTTAAAGCGTACATTATTATTGATAATAGGTGCAATGTTGTACAGCAGATCTCTAGAGTTATTCATCTATCTAGACTGAAACTTTATGTCTGTCTTCTGAATGAAGGAGTAGCGCGAGCAAGGGAAGATCAAGCCCTACATAATTCCACTAGAGGGAGAAAGATGGCTATCCCTACATATACAAACACACAGCCTCATTAAAGCAAAGTAGAAGACACAAGTTACCTTTAGATGTCTTTTTGAAATATAATTTTTACAACCTGCAAAGCAGGGAGAAAAATACTGGATTCCATCTCCTCCACAGATGGGATAATAATACGATCGCAGGCAGTTACAATTGCTATTACAAGGAGCAGTCAAGTTTCCCAGCTTTCCTGTCCTGCCGACAAGAAATGAAATAAGGGCAAATTACCTATGTTATAACTTAATGAACAGTTCAGAAGCATTGCTATATCTTGCCATTCCACCAATTATTTACTTGCTCAACACATATTTAATTACTTAATAAATAAAACAAACAAAATATCTGCCTTTTCACATAGAATTTAATTTCTTATGGGAGAGAGAGAGGCAGTATAAACAATACTTATATAATGTATGTCCGTGATAAGAAAAATAGGCAGGGTAAGCAAATAAAACAAAGTTTCTCCTTTGGCACAAGATTATTTTTTCAAGAAGTGGCAGGGAAGGGAGGGATGATTTTGTGGATTGTAAGATGTTTAGCAGCATCTCTGGTCCCTACAGACTAGATGCCAGTAGCACCCCTCAGTTACGACAACCAAAAGGTCTACAGACACTACCAAATTCCTCTGGGGTGCTGGCAAAATTTTAAAACTAGAAGGATGAATAAAATAATGGCATTCAACATAGTCATTTTATCAGTGGGAAAACTAGGTCCCCAAGAGATTATGTTACTTTTCTGTCTTTGCCAAAATCCTGGTTCCCAGGCTCAGTTGTGCTCCATGCTGCTTCTTAATAGGATGCAATATCTTTGGTAAGGTAAAGGGTTACTTTAAGCAAAGACATTTCTCCAGTTCTTACTTATTCATTCACTCAACCAATAAACACTGAGCAAATGCTGGGCCCTATGTTAGGTATCAGGAATACAAAGCTGAGTAAGGTCCTCAAAGATCTCACAGTCTAGGAGCAGAGATGGACACAGATAATTAGACACTAACATGGTTGAGTAGTTACAGGTATTTACAAAGCGTACTTTAGAAGCACTGAAGAAGGTCAAGGCAAAGTCTGGGTGAGTGTCTTTAGGAGCTTCTCTCTGACCGAGTCTTAAATGATGAGTAACAGTTGGATAAGTGGGGAATGTGTAGGGTACTTCAGAGAAGCTGGTACAAAGGCGTAAAGGGGAGAAATAGCATCCTCTACGGACAAATATGAATGATGCCTGAGGCAGTGAATGATCGGAAATGTAGCTGGAGGGGTCAGAGACCAGATTATTGGGGGCTTTAACCTATTTCTGAAAAGTAATCAAAGTAGTTTTACACTGGGAAGTGAGACCGTCAAAAGCACATGTTAAAGAAAGAACGCCAGTAGTGATACGGGGTAATGAATTTAAAGGAAGGAGACAAATTACAATATCCCAGGCAGTAAGTTATGACAATAGACATTGTCTATATGTAGGAGAACCAAAATAGAACATTTGATTAAAGGAGACAGATTTGAAAAACATCCTGGATGTAGAATCATCCAAAAGATGGGATGCGCAATTTGGTATTTTAAGATGGGAACAGGATAAACAGTTGAGAGTGACTTCTACGGTCTAACTTGGTGTTTTGCAGTTTTATATACATTGACGTTAAGAGTCTTAAAATTTGGTGAAGAAATCTGGCCTGCAGCTGGATATTTTAATATCGTTTGCATAGAGATGTGGCTGATGCCGTGATAATGATAAGATCAGCCATATGAGGAGCATAGAGTGAGAGGAGTACAGAGGTCTCAGGAGTCCGCTTATTTCATGAATACATAGTGAGCTCCAAGTATGTGCTAGACTCTACTTTAAGTGATGGAAACAAACCTAAAAGAAATAAAGAGAGACAAAGAGAGAGATAGAGAAAGGGAGGGAGGAAGAAAGGGAAAAGGCAGGCGGGGGTGGACAGAAGGAAAGGGATAATAAAACCCCTCTTCATAGACACCGTGAAGCTAACTTCCTTGCACTGGAGGTCAGAATCGGTAAATGAGGGCTTCATCTAAAGATCAGAAGGTTAAAAACTGCTCTATTAGAAAGCTAGGGTATGTAAGGGGTAGGTGGAGAATAAGGAGCTCATGAAAGAAAGAGACTGAAGGACACAAAACACATTGGAAGCAAATCAGGGGAAGTTTGAAGGAAAGGTGATCAAACAGTAAACTCTAAATAATTTGTCACTCTGCCTGGAGTCTCTTCTCCTAATTGATTTCACAGGCTGCTGCTAAATTTCTTTATCAAGCACTCTTTTACTCACAAGAAAAAGCATTCTGGTATTCCTACAACTAGCTTACCGTATAGGCACACAAGTACAGCGACGAGAAAAATACTATCCCTTCAATCCTAGAAACAGCCTCTATACATTTTTTTTTTAAATTTTTTAAATTTATTTATTTATTTATTTGTCAGAGAGAGAGAGAGAGAGAGAAAGAGCGAGCGCACAAGCAGGCAGAGTGGCAGGCAGAGGCGGAGAGAGAAGCAGGCTGCCCGCCGAGCAAGGAGCCCGATGTGGGGCTCGAGCCCAGCACCCTGGGATCATGACCTGAGCCAAAGGCAGAGGCTTAACCGACGGAGCCATCCAGGTGTCCCGAGCTGCTATACATTTTTAAATTTAAATTTTCCAATATATAATTCTCACACTACCAATAACTACTGAGAACATGAAAATATAAAACTGTATGATGAGAACTTCAGTAGAAACAGAGAAATGCAGCATATATTCCTTACTTTCAAGGTTATATAAGCCACTGAAGTCTACATATTTTATAAAGATGTACTGCCCGAGATAAAGGGGAAACTATTATTAGGAAAATAACCAATGCTTGCAAAGTTTATTAAAGGGTCTTAATATTACACATAGTATTTTTTTAAAATATAAAATATTTTAAATTATATTTTTGAGTATTTAAATCATATATGCATGTGTATAAATGCACACATCCATATATATGAGTAACACGTTTGTCACAAATAGAATTTAAATGTTAATTTCTTATTCAAATCCAAACTATTCTATAATTAGGCCTCTCCCATAAGCAAAGATTTCCCTAAACCTATTACAACATCCTAATAGGTATGCTTCTTTAAGGTGCTGTTTCATATAAGCAAAGAAATTCTAGCTAGAGACCAGATATATAAAAAATACTATGTGTACTTACTACAGTATTTCATATTTTATGAGGTTCTAAGTATAAAGTAAAACAAAAATCACCACCACCAACACTTATTGCCAAAACAGACCCAAACTGCCTGTAGATTGTCAAGGCAGTAAGAGAATTATGGGAAGTTTTAATAATTAACAGATTCTAGAAATGACAGTCTCCTTCAATTGCTGTGCCCATATTAAACATTTAAAAATGAATTTATGTAGAATATTATAAATACTAATAATATCCCCTGAAATAATCAGTATTGTTGATTTTAAGTTATATATATATATATATTTATCTGTTTGACGGGGTTTTAAATGAACTTACCGATAAGCCTAACTCATTAATTCAGTCAAAAAAGCAGTTTTTAACCAGCTGTGATTACAAGGCAAGGGCAAAAACTCGCATTGCCTCACTCTACTAGAAACTCTACATTTTCATTACTTCTTTCTTCCACTAAGCTTCTTAGTCTATTCTTCTTTCCAAATATACTTTTTCATATACATGTGTTTCTTGGATGAGACTATACTGACTAGCTGCCTATGCCATGTACATTTTAATACGCAGCACACAGAGCTAAAACTGAGAATTTGGGACCACAGAGACAAAACAATCTGACAATGTCTCACCTCTTTTGTGACATTAAACTCTGTCTCTATCTATATTTATATCTAAACACACACACACCCCTCCAAGCTGACACCTTCTCACTTGTCTTCCTTCCTGTCCATAGGCTAAGGACAACTTGACTGGTAGTAACTCATGCTTAAGGTTGAAAAATATCAAATAGATTCACATCTACGTCATTTATTTTTCAAGGTGATTAACTACTGTTAAACTTTCTAGAACTTTCTGTTCTTCTAAAAGGAACATACAAAAAAACAAGTGGTTTCTCAGGATATGCTTGGGCAAAGTTTGTAGGTGTGAAAGGTCTGCAGAGCTCACCTCTATCCACCTTTTGACATTTCCAGGTACTTTTTTATTTATAGGTACATGACTTAAGTCCCATTCAAACTGGTAACTGAACCTAGCCTTTACTTTCTAGCATTCATCGCTAACATATTTCCTTTGCCTCTCTCTCTTCTCAAAGCTCTTTTTATCCTTAAAGAATATTTAAGTCCATACCCTTCCTGAATCTTATTAAATGAAACTGAAAAGCTCTCTTTCTTTTGAATTTCATAGCCCTTTCTATGTCTCCCATTACCTAATACATTGTTCATTTACCATTTTGTTTCCCAATCTCTCCGGCTACATTGTAAACTCCTTTAGAATACAGATTCTGTCATAAAGGTCAGCTAGAGGATGTAGTCAACAAATGTTGAATAAATGTAGTGGAACTGAACTTAACATTCATTGCTCAGCAATGAACAGCAGCTACAAATCTTAATCGCTACTGGCAAACTCATCCAAACAAACTACATTCTGTTTAGGTTATCGGAATGCCATATTCTACAAAACTGTGGAGTCCTTGACCTGGATGGAGTAACAGTTCCTTCATCAGCCTCAAACACATGCAATGAAACAAAGCACCAGGGTTTAAATGCACCACTTGCAATGCCCTCCTGCCTGATCCCCTAACTCACGGTTTAGGATTTCAAAATCAAACAAACAAGGCAAAGAAAGATAAAATGATCACACCACTTATAAGTAAAAACATATTTACAGGTAAGAACAATAAGAAGTCATTTATTTCTCTATGATAAACATGAACTCCTATAGGAGAAACATACATACATACGTAAGAAACAGTAATCATTACTATAACCTCGGACTACCTCCTTTTTAATTTCTCTCCTAGACTATCTTCAACCTACCTAATACATGAATTTCATCATAGGGAGTCACCTCTATTTTTAAAGACTTAAATCAATAGCAACATAAAATGTGAAATTCTCCCTAGGATGTGAATCCCTTCAGGAGACTCAAGATTCTGTTATATTCATCTCTGTATCCTTGAACATAGTACCCAGGATAGAATAGATGCTCCTTAAAATTGCTCTCCAAATAAATACCCAAAGTTTAGTAAGATGTCAATTATCTAAATGAAACAAAACAAACCTACATTTTTTTTTATAGGAGAAAGTCTTCCAATTTAAAAAAAACACAATCTTTCATTATTTGATTCAAGAAAGCATAAACTTAGAAATATGCACATTGTGTAGGTAGGAGTGATTCCATCATAGTAAATGAGAAGAGGAAGTAAAAAGGACATGCTGATGAAAGAATTGGGCAAGAGTGCCAGGGTGACTCAGTTGGTTGGGCGACTGCCCTTGGCTCAGGTCATGATCCCAGAGTCCCAGGATCGAGTCTTGCGCGGGGCTCCCAGCTCCATGGGGAGTCTGTTTTTTCCTCTGACCTTCTCTCCTCATGCTCTCTCTCACTCTCTCTCTCTCAAATAAATAAATAAAATCTTAAAAAAAAAAAAAGAACTGGACTAGCTCCAGTTATATTTCAATAAAGAACAGATGTAATTATTATTTAAAAAAAAGAAACACGCACACTTTTTATTACCCTGATATTAATACCAAAAACACTGAAATATATTTACCCATTATATAATTCAGACACACCAGCAAATGGCTCATTTTCACAGTTGGCATAAACAAATACAAAACTCAGTGCAAATGCAACTAAAGATGTGAGCAAAGCAAACTTCATTGAGTTTTTACATGTCATTTTGAGCTTTGAAACAAGGATACCACCTAAAATCTGACCAAGAGCAGCTCCAGGAATTACAACAGCCCCTGATGAGAAAAAAAACAAAACACAGAAAGTAAGAACACATACAAGAGTACTCAGTTACTCAGATGACAACTAGAAAACAAGCAAACATCAAAAACAAATAGTTTTAACATATGACTTACTATCACGTGATTTAGAAACCTATGAATAAAATAATGGTTATGTCAAGAGATTAATAAAATTAATATACTGAATATTAAGATCAGCAAATATTCTCTTTAGCTACACAGCCTCTGTATTTCTCATTCATACAACAGACTAATATCAGAAAATCAGAAACTTGTATCTAACTCAGTAGAGTTTAAATTTTAAAAAGTGGGGCTATCCAGAGTATACACTATTCTAACAAGCACTTAATGTGGTAAAGTAAAATTATTTAGATTAAACTCGAATAAAGAGGAAAATGGTTTACCTGCAAGGGTGGCTGCAAAGCTGGAAGACAATCCAAACTGATTTTCTATAAATTTAGGTAAAAATGTAGCAAACCCAGTAGTAATTAAGGCTTCCGAAGAAGTTGAAATAACTAAACACATAAAGACAGCATTCCCCATCAAATTCTAAGGAAAAAAATATAGTTCATCAAATGAGTAACTATGATTATACTGCAAAATGAAGCATTAGAATAGCAGCATGATAAAATGACAAAATTTTAATAAATACAGCATATTTATAAAACTTCAGCATTTTCTCCAGTATAAAGGCATAAATATGGAATATTAATAGCTTTACATATATTACATTGAGAACACTGATATGTGCAGGACCTAGAGAACTGACCGGTGATTCATTAAGAGGGTGACTGTGCCTTATCATATACAGAGACTGAGTAAAGCAGGTAAAAGCAGGCATGGAAAGGTTCCCTTCCCCTGTCTACTATAAATCTCCATATATTAAATCTACCCCTTGTCTGATTTATTTCACTGTGTTTTGAATTTCCATGTCTAATAAATGAACTCGACTACAAGCACAGATGAGAATGGTCTCACCAAATTTGTACTGTTCCATGAGTAAAGGACTCATTACCGAAGAACCTTGGGTAGTTATAGAGTAATTTTAAATGTGGATTGCTAGACTTCTCAGAATCT
The DNA here is from genome assembly GCF_002288905.1 of Enhydra lutris kenyoni. Lineage (NCBI taxonomy): Eukaryota > Metazoa > Chordata > Mammalia > Carnivora > Mustelidae > Enhydra > Enhydra lutris. Next base: position 25,401,952 of record NW_019154103.1, read on the forward strand.
TTTCCATCTATCAGGGGAGAGTATAGAGATTAATAAAGCCAATTTATCTAGTTATAAGGTGAAACCAAATTATAGTTCTAGAATATTAAATGCAAAAAAAATTTCAATCAAACAAAATACACACAAGCACACACCCACACACAGGAGTAACAAAGGGGCAAGATAAGAGAGTTAGAAGTCAGATCCAGATGATCTAACATAAGAATAACAATAATGACAAAAGGAGAAAAAGTATCTGAATGAAAACATTCACTATTTTTAAAAAACAGTAATAGCAGAGAATATTCAAATCCTCAGATTAAAAAAGATAATGGATTCCTGGCAAGGATTAATGAAAAAACACATATAATTGAGGCATAACCTAACAAACTGCCTGAAATTGTGGAGGGCACGTATTGCATGGAGCACTGGATGTGGTGCATAAACAATGAATTCTAGTACACTGAAAAGTAATTAAAAAAATAAAAAAGAATTGGGGGCACCTGGGTGGCTCAGTGGGTTAAAGCCTCTGCCTTCGGCTCGGGTCATGATCCCAGGGTCCCGGGATGGAGCCCCACATTGGGCTCTCTGCTCAGCAGGAAGCCTGCTTACTCCTCTCTCTCTGCCTGCCTCTCTGTCTACTTGTGATCTCTGTCAAATAAATAAAATCTTTTTAAAAAAATAAATAAAAATAAATTTTAAAAAAATTTTTTAAAAAGATACATGAAAAAATGTATAAATTTGTAAATGGAGATACGCAAGAATCACACTAACATGGAACTTCTCATTTACAACACATTTAAGTAGAAAAGTGCAAGATAACACCCACAAACTTCTAGGACTAAAAGAATGTGATCCGAAAGTGTCCATCCTGTCAGAAATATCATTTAATAATCAAGGATACTTAGATGGTATTCTGCCTGAGGAAAACTAGAAATCAAATATAATACCCAGAGAGATCTGAATCAGAATTTAGACCTCGAGGCATGAAACAGTAAGGATTAAAAAAAAAAGCAGCAGGGAGTAATAACCCTTGATGGCATAAGAATTTATAAAATAAATAAAGTTAGTATAAAATACAACAGTAGTTGGAATTAAAAATCATGAACAGTCTCAGGAAAACACAAGAATTTGCCTGCATGGGAGAGAACAGAGTTGAAAGGTGGGATAAATGGAGTAAGAACATTTTAGGCTTTCATTTGAGGGGGGAGATGAAAATAATTGAAAAGTATGTAATTTCAGATCTTGAAAAGGTAAAATTATAAACTCCTGCATGTATAATAACTTTAATGATGATAAATGGAAAGAATGCAGCAGACCATAACACTTGTTTCTTTAACCTCAAATCAAACCAAGTAACCACCAACTGCCACTTCTTTCACAAGGCAAAAATACTGGTTTGACATTCTCAAATATAGCGCTCGCTTTGGCAGCACATATACTAAAATTGGAACGACATTCTCAAATATATATTTACAATTCAGTGATAACTGATTGATCCATTCATTACATGAGGAAAATGAGAAGGAATAATGATTGGCTATAGCGTTAATGAGGGACCACTGAATATTAATATTGCCAATAAGAGAACTCATGTTCTTTCAACCGTTCTACCCTGGAGTAGTTCTCATTTACTCAAAGCATAATAAAAATAAATCTGAAATTATTTATTTATAAGAGCTATAACTATAGTAAATAGGCAAACAAAACTGCATCATGAAAATATCTGTGTATATATAAATGCATATATTTATTCATGTGTATATGTAATATATACATACGTAGCCATTTATATGTGGAGGAAGGTATGTGTGTGTGTACAGTGTTACTTTACCTTTAGAGCAGCTGGAAAATCTTTCCAACTTGTTCCAATATTCTCCTCTGTGTGTTTTAAGGAACTATGCTTTTCCTGATGAGTCTGGCAAGTTCTTTCACTATGAATTTTTGCTGTACCTAAAAAAATAGTAAAGGTACTTGCTCCATCACTTCATTCTTCATTTTTTTAAATGCCTACTTTTTAACTGACACACAGTTCTACAAATATATAAATTCTGTAACATAAGAAGCCAGTTCCTCTATTTGTCAATCAAAATTGTACAAATTATTATGCATGTAATTTGCCTGGAGAGCTAGTATTATTCCTATTAGCTAAGGCAGTTCCAATTAGTCTAGAAATTAAACTGAGATGATTTTGTTCCAATGACATATTTATTCCATTTACAAGTATCTCTTAAATTCTTTTCTTCCTTTAAAGTGGATCTCTTTTTCATCCATTATATATTAAACGAAGTATATTTTCCCTTAGTCTCTTTAATCCTAACATGCTTTGCAGATGAAGTATTTACCATGTATTACCATGTCCCTTTGATTTTTAATAATGGCGCTGTGAATAAATCTGAGAAAACAGTCAATGTATGGAATTATTAGTTTGATGGTCCAGGGTAGAAAGAAATCAATGAGTCCATCTATTTCTACTCTGTCAACTTCTTCTGCTCACTCTGAAAAGTTAATCATCTATCCTGTTACACGTGACAGTAGAAAAAACTATTTACCTAATTTCTGCCTATAGAAAAATACTTCAACAGATAATGTATTTGAACTACATGACTATATACAAGCAAAATTTTACAGAGAAAGGAATGGATATTCTTTTCTATTAATCTTTTCTTTTCAGGCAAACTAATATTGAAATATGGTAAAAATGAGTATACTACAGTATTACTTTAGTGAAACTGAAAAAAGTAACTGTAACTCTCATCAACAAATAACATCAATGATTTACGGCAGATTGATTTTTGGTTAGTGAGGAACTGAATGCAAACTAACAGTTTGAAAGATCCTATACCTTGCATATACATAAAGCAAGATTCCAGATAACACAAAGGAAACAAATTTATTATTAAGTATATACACAATAATATGTTATTAACATGTTATATATTATTATAGTATTCTATAGTACATATAATGATTAACATAGTTATTAATAATATATTATTAAGTGTATATATATATATATATATATATATATATATAGTAAAAAAGTGAATACATACAGTTTTACTGCTTTTGTTAATTGGAAATAAAGGAAAAACATGAGTAGTAAGAAAGCTACCCAAAATTGTCTTTTCAAAAAGACAAATATTCAAAAGCTTGCGTAGACGGACAACTGAAATTCTATAAAACAATGAATTTTCTAGGGTTCTTAGAAATTATAAGCAAAGTTTGGCCTAGAATTGGAATAAAGCTCCTTGATTTTAAATAAAAATATGTTTACCTGGTAAGTGTTTTGGAAAGCATAAGAAAGGTATTATCAAAGACCAAGCAAAGAGCCAACACAGCAGAAATCCAATCCACCATGCCCCCAGCCATCGTGGATCATCTTCAGTGATAGCTATGCTATAGGACAGAAAAACAAAATATAAAAGTCAACTCTACCTTGTTCATTAAAATGCAGTTATGGTAAGTATACACTTTGTAATTCAAGTGCATATATAAGGGAATAGTATTATAATACCCAACATTTTAAGTTGAGTCATTGTGATGAATCAGACAACAGAGAGCAGGCATAAATGAGATCTGTAAGAATAATGGTTTACAAAGTATTTCAAATGGCAATATGACACAGAAGTGCAAAATATTTAATAGTAAATACAGGTATGCTGAATATCTGAAAGCATACGTAGAATTTCTGAACATTGTTTATCTAACTTTGGCTAAGTTTTTCTTCTCTACTAACTGAATACCTCTTACAGCAAATAACTGATCTGTGTTAAATGCCCATATACTGTACTTCAATTAAGGCATACTTTTAAATGTAAAATTCATTTATTTTATTTATTTACTCATTTACTGAGGCATAATTGACATACAGTATTATGTTTCACGTATACAATATGATGATGTAATATTTCTATATACTACAAAATGATCACCACATTAAATCTATTTAACATTGGTTACCATATAGTACGGAATTTTTTTTCTTGTTTTGAGAACTTAGATTTACTCTCTTAGCAACTTTCAAATATACAATCCAATATTACTAACTGCAGTTGCCATGTTGTATATTATATCCCATGACTTAATTTTTACAAGCAGAAGTTTGTACCTTTTGACTCCTTTTATGTATTTCACCCATTCCCCACCTATGGTAACCACAAATTTGTTCTCTGTATCTATAAGCTTGTTTTTTTGTTTGTATGTTTTTTTTAGATTCTACATACACATGAAATCATATAGTATTTGTTTTTCTCTATCTGACTATAAAGTTCTTCGTAATTTATTAACAGTATTTTATAATGATTCTCATAGTTTTATATCAATAGTTTTTCCCCCAAACACACCATTCCTACAACTCATGTAATTCTCCACTGAAATTAAAAACCTTCTCAAAAACTCAGCTCTCTGCTTCAAGAACTTTCTCTGCACGTATTTTACATAGTCTCTAAAATATAACCTGGGACTAACAGCTCAAAGAACAAATCAGCTATCTAACACCACATTTTCTTATTCGTTACTCAGAGTCAAACAGAAGACTATGCAGTTTTGATTCCTAGTGGTAAAATGAGAAAATATGGCCTCACCAAAATTTACCAACTTCTCTACATTTAGGAAAAAGAGAAGGTAACTTAGCAGTTAAAAGAAGAATTTGGGGGTCAAAAAGATCAACTTGAATTCATGCCTCAGCCACTTACCAATCTCTGTGTATCAATTACTTAATTGGATTATTAAAAGGATTAAATTAAGTGGTATGTAAAATAAAGTAACACACAAAACCTATGACATATAGAAAATAGTATGGGATAAATAAACATTACCTATTATTATCCTCTATAGCCACATTTAAAATCACACAACTGTGACTCCCATGACCATACCAGAACTACTACAGAACTTAGTCTGAGGATCATAAACTCTTGAGGCTTTTCAGCTTATCTATATCCAACTAAACCTACAAATAGCACAACCAGTTGTGATTAAATTCTATTTTCTGAATAATGTATGGGGTCCTAGATGTGTATTTTGAAAATTTCACAGGTAACTTTTAAGCATCCCTATTTATGAATAAATGCATTATACTAGGAGGTGGTACAGCATTAATTCAGGAAGTAATGCAGCTAAAACATTATGGAAAAATTGTGTGTATTCAGGTTTTTTTCCTGAAAAAAATCCCTCCCTCTATCTGAGGAAATACTTTGGAAATGTTCTATGATGTTAACATTATTAAAATAAAATACATTTAAATTTAAAAAATAGATATTGCCTTGCCTTTGTCCCATACCCACATCAATGTACAAGGATAGCAGCTGTCCTCCCAACACATAGCCAACAGCAGGGCCTAATATTGACATAGAATAGCCAATTCCTAGAAGAACAAAGACATTGAAAATAGTCAACTGTACATGCTATGAATGTCTTACAGTAGTACAGAAAAATATATTTTATTGTAGAAAAATTGAAATGATTAGAATTACAACAAAATTACACATAATTTCAGTAAAAAAGAATACAATCCGAATGATACCACTTGTTAAGTCAAGGAGCTTAAAAATATTTTTAAAATAAATATAACTATAAAATACATTTTAAATATAAATATATATGTAATTCAGTGTAAAAGTTGTTAGACTATAATAATTGCAATAAACCCAACAACTATAAATTCAAGGAAAATTACATTATGTTAAATGGCAGCAAGAGGTAGTACATCTACTTTATGAATGATGATAATTTTACAATTCTTATGGAAGAAAATACTGTGAAATGAGAAGCCTTCTCTACTGTGTACACACTCTAAAAGCAATACGTATTTTGCACTCCAACAGCTGATTTTAAAACCTGGACCTGGTGATTAGCCTGTTTCATAAAAGTAAGCCACTAATTTAAACTCCCGCACTTAGGGAATCTTCCATTTCTACTTGTAGCAGAATTAAATTGACCTTATTTCTCTCAGATATTTAAAACTTTGCCATATGTAACATTTAAATTTCTGCAAAAAATTATGCATACATTAATATCTTTATATATTACCACCTTCTGGATTTTTTATTAACTGTTAAGATTCTCACTCACATACACAAAAGACCAGAATCTATCATACCCAAAGCTAAGCATACATCAATGATAAAAATGACTTATGTACTTGACCAAGTTTCCAAAGTAGAGGTCATGCAAGATGATCTTTTGAAGGACCACTGAGCCAAGATTCTGGAAAGGTCCAAAAAACTGGGACTGATTATTTCCTGGGCATATTTGCTGATTCCACAAAAGGCACTGGAAAGGTTAGCAATCCTTGCTAGTCTCTAGGAAGTAGGGACACCAAAGTTGCAGTTCAGTGCTGCTAACTTGGGAGTTATACCTTATAAACTGTCCCCATCCTACATTTTATAATGGCACCTAGGAAGCTATACTGTAAAAGTAAGGGTGAGTTAGAAGTAGACTTGCCCACTAAGTAAGTACAGCTTTGCTTCAAATAAACTAATTCTGTGAAGTTACATAGAGAGGACCCCAAATCATGTTCCCAAATATATCAGAGATTGGTAATTTATTAAAAAAACACACAGAGTGGGGTTTGGAGAAAAACTGTAGTATAAAACACCTTTGTCAGAGTTAAAATGAAAGAGATACACAGCAGATTACTCAAAACTAAACTGAGGATTACCAAACTGGACAAATCAATTAGGTCAGTAAAAACTTATCGAGAAACACAAAAAATAAAAACAGAAGATAAAAAATACAGAAAATAAGATAAGAAGAATACATTTTTTTAAAGTTTTAGCATACATGTAATTGGAGTCCTAAGAGAGAAGATAATAGGTTAGAAGTCATATTTAAATGAATAATCATAGGAAATATCCTAAAGCCAATAACAAATACCAAACAACATATTTATGAAGTCATAAGAATCCACACAATGGGTTAAATAAAAGGAATTTTGTACCTATACACATCATATAAATAAAACCAATGAAAATCAAATGCAAAGAGAAAAATCTTCAAATAGCAAACCTATATGAAACAGTGGAAATGAAAAGACAAAGGAACGGTATTTTTAAAGTACTGAAAAAAAAAAAATCAATGGCCAACTAGTCATCTATTCCTAGTGAAAATATTCATCAGGAAAAAGGGTTAAAAAGACTATTTTTAGTTAAAGGATTCTAGGATATCTATGATGAGCAGGTATGTGGTAAAAGTATCAATTAACATTAGAATTTCATAAAATCAAGTTTACATATAAGGTCATTAGTAGATGAATAATAAAATAACATATAGCCAGGAAGTTGAGAGGGAAGAAATCAAATAATATTAGATTATCCAAAAGAAAGAAAAAAAGGGCAAGAAATAAGAAGATAGAGCAATTAGGAAGCACAGGTTAAAATGAAAGATTTAAACACAAAATAACATTAAATGAATTAAAATGTTCAATGAAAGAACAAAGGGAAACCCAGGGAAAGCATCAAAGAAATAAAGGAATAAAGGGTGAATGACCTGGAAAAGTTCGTGAAGATAGATATGTCACAAATTCATTCTAAAAAGAAGCAGATTGTGACCATTTTCATTTTGCCCGTTTTTGCCTTGTTAGCATAAAATGTGTCTCATAGAAGAATGTATGCTATCAGTAATAGATGTTGTTTTAAAAGAAAGAATGGTGGACGATTTTGAAAGTGGGGAAATTAAAAGTTATAAAAAAGGAAGGATTTCATGCAAAAAAACCTAAGTATCTAGTGAAAAATATGGTTATCTGAAAGTGAAAAGAACAGTATATAAGATACTGTGATTAAGCGTTTATATCTTCCATAACAGAAAAATAAGAGATAAAATTAAAATGAGTGTTGCAGTTTTGTTACTTTTGTTTTTTTTCCTTTACTCAAAAAAAAACCTGCCATTTGATGAGTTCCTATAGTACAGGAAAGACTTAACATAGAGGCCTGTGACTGTTAACTTTAGAAAGCCATGTTGGCAAGGTTGGCCCTTGACTGGCGTTTGGGATTTATTTAACTGTCCAGAGGGATGTCACCGTTCCACAACTAATAAGGGTTGCTCACTGTGTGGACTTTGCATAAACAATGTGGTTTTGCTGACCACCTGTATTCCTTTTGAGAGTCTAGAACTTTGATAGATGCAAGGCAGAGTGTCTCGATAGGATCAACCCCCAATAAAATCCCTGGGCACTGAATCTCTAGTGAACTTGTGGTAAAAAATAAATAAATCAAATTCACTGCCGGCAGGATTAATTGCAAGCTGTATGGCTCCACTAGGGGGAGCTAAATCTTGGCAGGCTGCACCCAGTTTTTGTCTGTACTTTGCCTCCTGCATCTTCTCCCCTTGCTGATTTTGCTTGGTTTCCTTATGCTGTAATAAACCATAGCTACGAGTATGATTTTATGCTGAGTCAGTCTTCCTACAGATTTATGGAGTCTGGGATGGTCCTGTGGGCCTCTACGCCACCGACCATGTTTAAATAATTTTTGAAAAACTTCCTATTTTGTGTGTTATCAAAACATAAAGATTAAAATTGTCTTATCAGATATATTGATCAGAAGAGCACATCAGAAAGGAAATTTATTGAACTGGGAGACTGGAAAGCATCATCACTAGCTAATTGAAATAAATCATTGTTAATTTAGCAAATGCAAGAAAAGCTGTACAGATCAGCTGGGAGATCAGAGAGAGAGAGAGAATCAGAGCTTGCTGAGAGACCAAGGCAAACAAGTAGAGAAAATAAACAGAAGTGTAGTCATTTTCATATTATGGAAGAGCCTAAGTAGATTTAATGGTCTGTGTCAGGGCTACGTTGAATGTATTTGACTTCCAGGGACGATGGCAATAGGTTCTTGCTATAGACTGAATGTTTGTGTCCCCCGCCCCCGACAAAAGACTCCTGTTGAAACCTAATCCCTAATATGGTGTGAGAAGGTGGGACCTTTGGAACAGATTACATCATGAGACTGGAGACTTCATAAATGAGATTAGTGCCCTTATAAGAAGATACCCCAGAAAGCCCTGTCCTCCCATGTGTCATGTGAGGACACAGGAAAAAGATGAAATGTCTATAAGGTAGGAAGGGGCCTCACCAGACACTGAATCTGTGGGTACCCTGATCTTAGACTTTTCAGCTTCCAGGGCTGTGAAAAATAAAATTTCTGTTGTTTATAAGTCAACTAGTCTAGGATATTCTGTTTTGGCAGACTGAAAGAACTAAGTCCCTTTATTAGAATAATAAACTGATAAAATGAAATGTGAAACACAGTCATTTAAGACAAGGCCATGAATAGCCTAGTAAGCTCTACCTTGCAAGAGTATCACAGAAGGAATTAAGAAAAATTTACGCTACCAAAAATTAGATTCCCTGCCCCCCAAGAATTGAGCCACATATAAAAAGGATTGATCAGAAATTAAAAATTCCACAGAATTTCTGAGTACTATCTTGTCATTTCTTTTGTGGACTCTAGTCAGGTCCATGTAGGATGTAGTAAACAGGTAGAATGGGAGAGCTCCATCCCCCACCCTGTGTAAATTAGCCAGAACTCAAGTAATCCAGACAGCCTACTGCTTGGATGGCACTTCTAGGAAGGCTGGCGTGCCCAGAACAGGAAACAGAGCAGGAAGTCAACAAAACTCATAACTGCATTCAACCAAAGGACATATGTCAGTAAATAATGAAACAAAAACAGTAATATTGCTATATCTGTCATCTATTGGGAATCTAATGGAAATACCCATGAAATTACAACTTTTTTTTTATTTTATTTTTTATAAACATATATTTTTATCCCCAGGGGTACAGGTCTGTGAATCGCCAGGTTTACACACTTCACAGCACTCACCAGAGCACATACCCTCCCCCCAATGTCCATAATCCCACCCCCTCCAGCCCCCCTCCCCCCATCAACCCTCAGTTTGTTTTGTGAGATTAAGAGTCACTTATGGTTTGTCTCCCTCCCAATCCCATCTTGTTTCATTTACTCTTCTCCTACCCCCTTAACCCCCCATGCTGCATCTCCTCTCCCTCATATCAGGGAGATCATATGATAGTTGTCTTTCTCTGATTGACTTATTTCGCTTAGCATGATACCCTCTAGTTCCATCCACATTGTCGCAAATGGCAAGATTTCATTTCTTTTGATGGCTGCATAGTATTCCATTGTGTATATATACCACTTCTTCTTTATCCATTCATCTGTTGATGGACATCTAGGTTCTTTCCATAGTTTGGCTATTGTGGACATTGCTGCTATAAACATTCGGGTGCACGTGCCCCTTCGGATCACTACGTTTGTATCTTTAGGGTAAACACCCAGTAGTGCAATTGCTGGGTCACAGGGTAGTTCTATTTTCAACATTTTGAGGAACCTCCATGCTGTTTTCCAGAGTGGTTGCACCAGCTTGCATTCCCACCAACAGTGTAGGAGGGTTCCCCTTTTTCCACATCCTCGCCAGCATCTGTCATTTTCTGACTTGTTAATTTTAGCCATTCTGACTGGTGTGAGGTGGTATCTCATTGTGGTTTTGATTTGTATTTCCCTGATGCCGAGTGATATGGAGCACTTCTTCATGTGTCTGTAAAACTAACTTTTTAATAAGCTTCTATTATGTTTTTACTTATAAATTAAACAAGCAATAAAATGAAGTGATACTGAAACAATATTACAGAGAAAACTTACCAATGTAGAGAGAAGATTTGTGTGTGGGCACAGACTCATCAATAAAGGCTGTTCCTAGGGTATAGAGAGGAGTTCCTCCTGTTCCCAGCAACAGTTGTCCCAAGATGAAGACATACAAGTAGTTAGAAAGTGAAGAATTTGAAGAGTTACAATTGGTTCTATTCCTTGTTGTTATGCAAGTACCTTTGAGGGGGAAAAAATTAAATTGTGAATTTATGGAAATTTAGCTAAAAATTGAAATATCTATTTTTATCAATTATACTTGCCTAACAGAACCATCTTTATTTCCTTCAATCACTTCATTTTGATTAAACTGTTCTTAAAATATATACATTACTTAAGAAAATTTAAGAATTATCATGTTAAAATTTAGACAATGTAGAATAAAACTGAGAAATGTTACTTTAACAATCAAAATTAACAAATTTGGGGGTAAGTTAAAATAAACACAACTGAAGCAAGCTGTGCCTGGGAAGGAATTTTCAGATAATAGGAAAAACAAAACACAAAAAAACGAGCTTTTATTTTTCTTTCCAAGTCATAAATACAGTATGACCAGCATACTGAATTATCAATCAATACCCTGAACACATATGAAAAGCGTACTTAGGTTATATGACATTTTGGTCAAAATAGTAATTTCTTAATATTCACTACAAAGCCATAATACTTGAAGTTATGTCTAGTTCTTTCTTATAGCTCAAACTAGTTTACTAAATTTATTTTTTGAAGCAACCTTCGGCCCTAAAAAATATTCTTCTGAATATCATCAAAGAAAAAATTGTTATTTTTAAGATTTCATTAAAATCTTAAAAATCACAAAGTCAGGATATTATAGTAAACCCATATTTCCTAAACTCACCTGATAATATTAATGAATAAAAATGTTTGATAAAATATATTCCCAGCACCTTCTTTCCCTTTGAAGCTGGTAGTATCCAGGAAACTGCATTTTAACAACAGCCTTAGATCATTCTATTTTCATTTCCTTAATATCAGATCAAGATGTATTACTTCCTGAAGAGTGAGATGAGTAAGACCCCCAAAGCACCAATCTTGAAGACTCTTTAACTGGTCCATGGTCATCAGATTTTCAGATGTAAATTTTACGTGTAAAAAACTTACTTTAACTTAAAATGTAAAATATACCCTATAATTTAAAATATACCCTATAGGGGCGCCTGGGTGGCTCAGTGGGTTGGGGCCTCTGCCTTCGGCTCGGGTCATGATCCCAGGGTCCTGGGATCGAGCCCCGCGTTGGGCTCTCTGCTCAGCGGGGAGCCTGCTTCCCTTCCTCTCTCTCTGCCTGCCTCTCTGCCTACTTGTGATCTCTGTCAAATAAATAAAAAAATCTTTAAAAAAAAAATAAAAATAAAATAAAATAAAATATACCTTATAATTTAAAATATACCCTATAATATACCCTTTTATAATCTGACTATTATAAGAGGTTGATGAATATTTCAGCAGATATTTTGTATTCATAACCGGGCCAAGTCTGCATTATTTGTCTTACCTCCCTGGCCATGTCAGACATTTGACCTGTGACTTCTGGTTTCAATATTCACTTTTCTGGAGATAGCAGATTGGACTAAGAATGATCTCTTATTATTTGATACCCTGCACAACTAAATATACTTACACGTATTTCTTGGTTTATTATTTTTTCCCATTTCTTTTTATAGTAGAGAAATATCTCTTTGTAGTAATCTACTTGATATTTTGACCATGTGAGTATGCTGTGGGGTTTGGTGTTTGTTTTTTCCCCAGAGGAAGTAGTCCATGAGGTTTCAACATGTTTAAGTAAATTTTAAATAGCACAGAAAAAGACCAAGAGAAATACAAAACTCTCCCTTCCCCCTGCCTGCCTCTACTTGATACTCTCCCATGTAACTCAGATGGAGGTAATGACCACTGTCAACAGTTCCTTTTATTTTTTTTTAGGTATTTTCTCACACATTCACACATCTTATATCCATTTACTTTTTTTACACAAGTATTGTCATACTAACCATCCTATTCTCATGCTTAACAACTTCCAGATTTCACTCTTGTGCTGACATCCTTGATGTTGGAATTTAACTGTATTTAAATTTCTTTGTGGGCTGCCATAACATCCCACAGCATAAATGTAGTATATCTTAATTCACAACTTACACTTAATAATTAGTAACATAACATTTATTATTATTATATTGTACATATATTTAGGTCATTACAAACATGTTGTGACAAGCATTTTAAGAATTTCCTTGGCATATTTATGCAAGCCTAACTGTAGTACAGTTTCTAAAAAGTGGAAGGTCAAAGTGTGTAAATACTTGTATTTTGATATTGCCAAATGCCTTATCAAAAAGTTAAACAAATACGCAATCACACCAGCAATGCAGCAACACTTTGCATAATAAAATTAAACTACTTCCAATCTCTCTGGTTAAACAAATACATGCACATGTGTGTGTGTACGTATTTTTTAATTCAATTTTTTAGGATCATCAATACAATGAAGCATTTCTTATATGTCTATTGGCCACTTGCATATATTTTCTATGAATTTTTCAAATTTACTTCATAGGTTCCAAGTTTGATATCTGACTTAATGAAAGTCTTCCCTTCTCCAAGAGTACATATAAATTAACATGATTTTACCATAGAATTTTTCTTACTTTACAGTTGACCCCAGAACAATGCAGGAGTTGGGGCACCAGTCCCTGCACAGTCAGAAATCCATGTATAACTTTTGACTCCCCCCAAAACTGAACTACTAACGGCCTGCTGTTGAAAAGAATCCTTACTGATAAATAGTTGATTAGCACATATTTTGTATGTTTCATGTATTAGGTACTAAAGTTTTACAATAAAGTAAGCTAGAGAAAAGAAAATGTTAAGAAAGTCATAAGGAAAATACATTTACAGTAAGTACTGTACTATATCAACAAAAAAAACAACAACCCTGTGTACAAGTGGACCCAACACAATTCAAACTCAGGTTTTTGTGTTTCTCAACAGTATTTTTAATTCATATGTAATACAGTTTAGTGGGAAAAAAATTGGAATGTAGTATTCTGTCTGATTAACCAAATTTAACCAAATTAAATTTCTTAGGTGTGGGTTTATTTTTGGATACTGTTTTATGTAACTGATCTCTGCAGTCTTTTTCTGGACCAAATCCCTTGTAATTACTTCAGTTGTCTAGGCTTTGAGATATCAACATGTTATCCCAGTTATGACCTATTTCACAGTACTACATGAAAAGCTTGGTAACAATTAACATCATCTTGTATCGTTTTTCCCAAGTAAACAAGGCCTAAGATCTACTTATGAAAACTACTATACCCAATATATTACTCTCTATATTATTTCTGAATAATTTCTATTGCTTTTCTTAGAATTGATAAAAAGAAATGACATATCAAGCCACAGAAAGGCTTGGATGAATCTTAAATACATATTGCTAAGTGAAAGAATCCAACCTGGGGAGGTGGGGTTAAGATCACATAGTAGTAGGAAGATCCTATGCTTGCCTCCTCCCTCCAAAACAGCTAGATAAAAATCAAATCATTCTAAACACCCAAGAAATCAGAGAACTGAGAGATCGAAATGCACAACTAAAGGGAGAAAAGCCACAACATGGAAGGTGGTTAGCATGGAGATGAGACGTGACTTTGGGGAGGGGGGAAGGAGCCCTGATGATGGAGAGTGGAGACAGAGAGAGAGGGAAAGATTGAGAGAAAGAGAAAGGGAGTAAGCGCACACAGCATGCAGGGGATCTCACATGAAAAATACTTCCCCCAAACTAATACCAGGGAAAATAAGAGGCACTGATTATTTTTAGTTTTCACAACCAGTGTAACTCAAAAACTGGAGTTTTAGAAATCCGTGCCACTGTCAGTGTGGAGCCCAGCCAGCAGATAGTGCTTCTGGGTTGCGGCGGGGGGGGGGGGGGGGGGGGGGGGGGGGGGGGGGGGGGGGGGGGGAAGGAAGATGGGGGAGGGCAGAGACCTGGAAGCAGATATCGCAATATGAGGATCCCCTGGGACAAACCGGGGGAGACAGTTATTCCTTCTTGGAGTCCATGTGGGAGAAGTGGCATTACATCTCAGGGGACAAATGTGACAGAGGGCACCACTGTGCTGCCCAGTCCCTTAGCACAGACACACCCACTGAAAGCAGCTACCCTGGACACCAGCTTTTTGCTCTGCTTTTCTCTGAACTCCAAGCTCCTGTGAATTGGTCTGGGACAAACTGGCACCAGCCACAGCGTAGGAAGACCCTCCTTCAGAAGACCAAATATAGTCTGTGTTGAGCTGGGTCCCTAAAGTTTAGAGTTTTGAAAGTCAGCTGGCATGCCTAAGATAAAACACAGTGCAGTACACTGCTGGGAAGGCAGACAGTCTGGACACAGACAGGATGAAGGTAGGGACCTGAGGAATGCCTGGGACACATAAGGAGAGAGTGACCCCTCTTCTGCGAGGGCTTCCCAAATAGCATCAGGCACAAACTGTGGAGACCAGACCCCCTGGCTGACACTATTTTTCTCTGCCCCACATCAGCATGGACTGACTTAAGTAAGCAGAACAGCACCAACAGTGAAGGCCTCAGCCGCTTACACAAAGCCCCACCAACCTGCGCTCTGCAGGTGATTCTTTACAAGGGCAAGTGTGCCTGAGAACCAGAGCACCAGAAACCCAGCACTCCTCCCCCAGGAGACCGGGATGAACCTCCTACAGACACCAAGTCCACTGACCACAGAATGCTGCAAAGCTTCAGCCCTAGTGGAAACAGGATCCGGTCCCTTTTAACAAGCAGCCCATAACACACCTAGTTAAAACTCTCCACACTTTGGACAAGGATCAAACATTCCCACTGCTGGCAGGGACAAACTCTGCAGAATGACTTGAGGGAAAGAGCAGCCAAAACACAGGAACAGAGTACACACAACATACACCAGAAACACTGCCTAAAGTTCCAGGTCCTAGAGGTTACAGGCCCTCTTCTTCATAAAGCTATTACTCTCGGGAGCAGGAAACATAGCAGGCTTTCTTAACACAGAAAAGAAGACAGACTCCTAGATAAAATGCCAAGGAAGAGGAATTCATCCCGAAAGAAATAACAATAAAAGGTCATGGCCAGGGATCCAATCGGAACAGATAAAAGTAATATGACTGACCAAGAATTTAAAACAACAATCATAAGGATACTAGCTGGGCTTCAGAAAAGTAAAGAAGACACCAGGGAGTCCCTTACCACAAAGATAAAAGACCCCAAACTAGTCAGGCTGAAATAAAAATGCTATAACCAAGATGCAAAGCCAAATTTATGTAATGAGCACAAGGATGCAAGAAGCAGAGAAACAAATCAGTGATACAGGAAACTCAGTGACTACATAAAACATAGTAACATTCATATCATAGGAGTCCCAGAAGAAGATGGGGAAAAAGGGGCAGGAGGTTTATTTGAGGAAATGATATCTGAAAACTTCCTTAATCTGGGAAGGAAACAAACATCCAAATCCAGGAGGCACAGAGAACTCCCACAAAAATCAACAAAAGCTGGCCAATACCAAGATACATAATAGTAAAATTTGCCAAACACAGAAAAAAGGAAAAAATCCTAAAAGCAGCAAGGCAAAAGAAATCCCTAACTTCCAAGGGAAGACGTATAAGGTTTGCAGCAGACCTATCAACAGAAACCTGACAGGCCAGAAGAGAATAGCATGATATACTCAACATACAGAATGGGAAAAAAATATGAAGTCAAGAATACTTTATCAAGCAAGGTTGTCATTCAGAATGTGAAGGAGAGATAAAGAATTTTCCAGACAAATAAAACTAAAGGAATTCATGACTACTAAACCACCCTGCAAGAAATATTAAAGGGGACTCATTGAGTTGGAAAGAAAGACCAAAAGCAACAAGCACTAGAAAGGAACAGAGAAAATCTCCAGAAACAATGACCTGATAGATAACACAAAGGCACTAAATTCAAATCTATCAATAATCACTCTCAATGTAAACGGACTAAATGCTCCAAAAAAAGACAGTGGGTAACAGGATTTAAAAAAAAAAAAAAAGACCCATCTATATGCTTCCCATATAAGAGACTCTTTCAGACCTAAAGACACCTGCAGATTCAAAGTGAAGAGATGGAGAATGAACATCAAAAGAAAGCTGGAGGGGTACCTGGGTGGCTCAGTTGTTAATCGTCTGCCTTTGGCTCAGGTCATGATCCCAGGGTCCTGGGATAGAGCCCCAAGTCTGCTCCCTGCTCACGAGGAAGCCTGTTTCTCTCTCTCACACTCCCCTGCTTATGTTCCCTCTCTCACTGTCATTATCGCTGTCAAATAAATAAATCTTTTAAAAAAAAGAAAGAAAGCTGGAGTAGACATACTTGTGTCAAACAAACTAGATTTTAAACCAAAGACTGTAACAAGACATGAAGAAGGGCACAATATCAAAATAAAGGGATCTATCCAACAAGATCTAACAACTGTACATATTTATGCCCCCACCTAGGAAGCATCCAAATATATGAAACAATAACAAACATAAAGAAACTCATTGATAATAACACAATAATAGTAAGAAACTTTAACACCTCACTTACAACAATGAACAGATCATCTCAGCAGAAAATCAACCAGGAAACAATGGCTTTGAATGACACACTGGACCAGGTGCACTTAACAGATGTATTCAAAACATCTCATCCTAAAGCAGCAGAATAAACATTCTTTTCGAGTGCATATGGGGCATCCTCCAGAACGGACCACATACTGGGTCACAAAGAGGCTTCAACCAGTATAAAAAGACTGAGATCAGACCATGCACATTTTCCAACTGCAGCTTTATGAAACTTGAAGTCAACCATGAGAGGAAAAATTGGGAAGATCACAAATACATGGAGGTTAAAGAACATCCTACTAAAGAATGAGTGGGTCAACCAGGAAATTAAAGAAGAAATAGAAGAAATACATGGAAACAAATGAAAATGAAAACATGATGGTCTAAAACCTCTAAGATACAGCAAAAGCAGACATAAGAGGGGAGGATATACCAATACAGGGCTACCTCAAGAAGCAAGAAAAATCTCGACTATACAACCTAACCTTACACCCAACAGAGCTGCAAAAGGAACTGTAAATGAACCCTAAAGCTAGCAGAAGAAAGGAAAGAATAAAGATTATAGCAGAAATAAATGATACAGGGAAAAAAATGATAGAAAAGATCAATGAAACTAGGAGCTGGTTCTTTAAAGGAATTAATAAAATTGATAAACCCCTAGCCAGACGTATCAAAAAGAAAAAAGAAATCACCAGTGAGAGAGGAGAGACCACAACCAACACTAGAGAAATACAAACAATGACAAGATTTCATTGAATCATCAAGAATACTGGGGAAAATTATATGCCAACAAATGGGGCAGTCTGGAAGAAAAGGGATGAAAAGTCTGAAGTCAAGGAGGGGTTCTCTGAGCTACTGCTGGCTTTAAAGATGGAGATGACCACATGCCAAGGAATGCAGAGAGCTTCTAGAAGCTGACAGCAACAACCAGTGATGACTGTCAAGGAAATGGAGATCTCAGTTAAACAATCCCCCAAAAGCATTACTTCCAACAGTTTAATGAGCCTGGAAAAGGAGCTTCTGAAGAGCTGCAAATGAGAATGTAGCCAGCTGACACCCTGAGTTTCAGACTCTGAGCAGAGAACCCAGCTGAGCTGTGCCAGACTCTTGACCCACAGAGATAGTAAGATAGAATTACTGTGCTGTTTCAAATTCAGTTTGCATAATATGTTATGCAGCAATAAAAAACTAATACGAACATCTTACAAAAAGTTAACCAAGGAAGAATTTGCTTCCTTGAAGGGTGAATAATAACCAAAAAGGAAAGGCAAAACACATGGCAGAAGAGTCTCCACAAAAACATCACTATGATGTAGATTTTTAAATTACCGTAGTTCCATGCTTTAAAAGTGATGACAACAATTGCTTCTTAAAATCAAAAACTGAAAATGAGGATTAAATAAGTTCATAAATGTGATGAATAAGAGAAGAAAAAAATAGATGGAAAAAATTCAAGGCAAGACATGAAATAAAATGAAAACTACCATAGAAATGAAAGTCACATCAAAATGGGCAAAAGAAAACAGGACTCTGAGAATTACAAGGAGAGAGAATACATATCCGTGACTTGAGAAATACGAACAAAATTAAATAAACCAAAACTAAGACTTAAAAGATTTGAGAGAAAATTATAGAAATGAGATCCAGACAAAGAAAATCAAATATGTGCACAATCAACCAGAATAGGAAAAAGTATATACTTTGAGGTAAAACTTAGGAAACTTTTCTGAAATAAATGATGACCGATCTATAATTTAAAAGGGCATAAGGCATCCCAGGAAATTTGATGCAGGGCTTTCAAGACTATTCCCTTATAAAGTTATCAGATTTTTTTTTTAAGACATAGTAAGTTTGCAATTTTTTTTTTAAGATTTTATTTATTTATTTGACAGAAAGAGATCACAAGTAGACAGGCAGACAGAGAGAGAGAGAGAGAGGGAAGCAGGCTCCCTGCTGAGCAGAGAGCCCGATGCGGGACTCGATCCCAGGACCCTGAGATCACGACCTGAGCTGAAAGCAGCGGCTTAACCCACTAAGCCACCCAGGTGCCCAAGTTATCAGATTTTAAAGATGAAGAAACACTTGTGCCATCAAGAAAAAAGATAATAACTTATGTAGAAGGAAATAAAAAACACTTAACTGGCATCAGACTTCTCTAGAGCAGCATTAATCTCATAAAGCAAAGGAAATTATTTTTAAAAAGTAATCAGTGAAAGAAAAGGTAACTCATAAATCTTAAAACTATCATTCAAGTATAAAGGCAAAAGACAAATATTTAAACACATTATAAATCTCACGGAATTACCCTTTCCTGAAAAAAAAAACAAAAACAGCAACTACTAGAGGGTTCCGTTCAGCCTACCAAGAAATACTTCATTCTGAGATGCCACGGAGACATGAAGATTATCCATCCTAAGTAATATTAAATAATTTATTACATTGCACCTGTTATAAAACAGATTTTTCAAATAGCTAGGTTTACCTATTATGTGAATTATGCAGTATTATTAGCTGAAGAAAGTGCCTGAACCCAGAATTTCAACATCTAATGAGAAATAAAACAATTCCTGGCAAAATACATTCAACACTAATTTAAAAACATTGTTTTGACAGTACGCCACAAGAGGGAGCGCCTGCGCTCTTCATGAACAGAGGGAATGTTGCCAATAAAACTAAGGCTTAGAACTTTGCTTAAGCGACAAACCAGTGTTCAGTCCTACCCACTAATCTGTGCAGCTACTAAAGGTAAAGGAGAAAATGAAAATCTACATACCTGGACATTTATAAGTTAAATATCAAACTTTGTCCAATCCGCATCCCCACTCAGAGGCTCACAGCCTGTTTCTCCGCAGGCACTGACCTTCAAAACCTGGACGTCTTATAAGAAATCACGTTTTCCTCTGGGCCCATCCTGCGGCCAAGGGTAGGGCAGGATGCTACAGGCTGAGATGGGATTTCACTCCCCCACTCACAGGGGGAGTGGCAGGCAGAGGGAGAAACAGGCTCCCCACTGAGCAGGGAGCCCAATGCAGGACTCTATCCCAGGACCCTGAGATCATGACCCAAGCCGAAGGCAGCCACTTAACCGACTGAGCCACCCAGGCATCCCTAGAACCACATTTCTAATGCCAAATTTCTACCTCAAATGTCTGTTTACAGAACTCATCATTCTCAAAAAACCATCTTCTCTGCCTCATTTCCTTATATCTGTTTATGTTTTTTAGTTATCAAGCTTAAAACATGAGAATCACTCAACATTATATTCCTTGCCTAAAATGACCACACCATATGCTTTTCCCGCTGTAATCATACCCATTGCTCAAGTCCGGCTCAATTTCCACGTCTCCCAAATTGCCCAAAGGAAACGCTATCTTTATTTACTATTCTCTTTCTCCATTCAGTGACAATGAACCCTGAAGTTTTAACTGTCTATTTTACTCACCAGGTTCTTGCTTATCATGCCTTACTTACATTCGATCCTCACTTATGTTATTAGCCATAACCGTGATCATCTTATGCAAGATCCTTCCCTATCATGTATTATCTAATTCCCAGAAACAACTTATGAAGGAGGTACCATTACTGTCCACATTTTACAGATAGGCAAAATCAAGATTAGATTATCTACTACCAAAATCTCTACGACTAAAGAGCCTAAGTATTTAACAGATTCATCGCATGGTTAATGGTAACATAAAGTAAAATTACTTGGTTATTTAAATAGCTTGGGATATAATTCAAGACATTTCTATAAGGGTTTCTATCAACATAAAATAAGGAGAAAAACTTAATATAATTTCTAACAGCCAATCTACTTTTTTAAAGTAAGTGGCCATAACTCACTACAAGATAAGAAAAGTAGAATCCTGGGGTGCCTGGGTGGCTCAGTCAGTTAAGTGGCTGCCTTTGGCTCAGGTCATGATCCCAGGGTCCCGGGATAGAGCCCCACATCAGGCTCCCTGCTCAGCAGAGAGCCTGCTTCTCCCTCTCCCTCTGTCTGCCACTCTTCCTACTTGTGCTCTCTCTCAAACTCTCTGTCAAATAAATAAATAAAATCTTAAAAAAAAAAAAAAAGGAGGAAAGAAAAGTAGAATCCAACACACCATGAATCTCATAGGAATGACCACAAAGGCATAAAACCCTTTTTTAAAACAGTAGAAAATTCTATGTATAATCTTACACCAAGAAATTTGAAAATGTCTTAAAATTAAAATATTGACTTTATATAAAATTTGTACATATCTATGATTCTGGAATAAATTGAAATGGGAATCAGAAGTCTACCTCTAAATATTTTTTTTCTGGAGAATTTATATCAAAACTCAACCAAAAACAATCAACCCTTGTATGTTATTTAAACTATTCCTATATAGAGAAGAAAATACAAAGTTTCCCAATTTGTTATAAAGTATTAGCACTACTCCATTTCAAAACAGCAGTCATTTGGGGGGTGCCTGTGTGGCTTAGTCAGTAGGGCTTCTGACTCTTGGTTTGGGCTTGGGTGTTGTTCTTAGAGTCATAGGATTGAGCCCCGCGATGGGCTTGTGCTTGGCTCAAGGGTCTACCTCGGATTCTCTCCCTCTGCCCCTCCCCCTACTCACTCTCTCTCTCTCTTTCTCTCCCTCAAATAAATAATGAAATCTTAAAAAAAAAAAGTCACTTGTAAAGAGGAACGTTAAATCGAAATGTTTTTTGAAAGACCATAAAGCTAGAAAATATGTATGCATTTTTTTGTTGTTTTTTGGGGGGTTTTTTTGGGTTTTTTGGGGGGTTTTTTTGGTTTTAAAGATTTTATTTATTTATTTGACAGAGAGAGATCACAAGTAGGCAGAGAGGCAGGCAGAGAGAGAGGGGGAAGCAGGCTCCCTGCTGAGCTGAGAGCCCGATGTGGGGCTTGATCCCAGGACCCTGGGATCATGACCTGAGCCGAAGGCAGAGGCTTTAACCCACTGAGCCACCCAGGTGCCCCATGTATGCATTTTTTTTTTTATGTATCACAGAAGATTGTAGTAGAATACAGACAGAAAGGATAACTGAGGGAAATTTAACATTTTTTATGGGTATGGATTTTTTACAAAGACAGAGTTAAAGGGAACAAATAGTAAGTGCCAGTACCACTAGGCAGCTGCCAAAACACTACAAAAACTGTAGCTTAGTTCTATAAAGGCACACAGTAACTTATGCACCAACTCTGGTGGGGAACATACCAGGAAAATAAGTACTACGACCTCTTTCTTTCCAATATGCAAACTCCCATTGGCTAAACCCAACAAGAATCCTGGTAGCAAAGTATTGAGGCAACATAGTCCATGGGCCTTATTCTATTAAACTGGGTGATAAAATGAATGACAGATATGGAAAGACAAATAGAGGATATCCATCCAGGACTATCCATTTTTTGTGGGGTATTTTTGGTATCTTAGCATCCATTTTTATCCTTGTCCAGATGAGAAACACTATCTGCAACCAAGAAATCCACAAGAATCTATCACTAAAACATCATCATGGGGTAACGTCAATCCAGTTATTATCCTACCTGAAACCAACACTGAAATGTTGGTCCTCATCAGTGGTCTTCATGTAACAGGCAGAGGAAAATAACAGTAGGACAATTAACAAGCTCCACAGTTCTTCCTTCTAGAGTTGGTCGGAAAGACCGAGTTGACAAACATTGCTTCCTTTCCTATCATCCAGGTTTTGTTCCCTTTACTTCCTGCCTGTACCTCAGCTGGTCTAGGATTTTACAGAGCATTTGTAAGTCTTCAGCTTTTATCTCTGGTTGCCATAGTTATCCTTTAACAAGTACTATTGAGTGTGGGAGTGTTAAGAGGCACCCAAGTAAATTCCCTCAGTCCAAAATATATTTTTTGGAGACACTGTGTAGAAACAACACAATTTCCCCTGAGTAACTAGGACCTATCACTTCTGCCAGTTCAGTGACCATCTTCTCTTCCTGTTGATTATTTAATATAAATATATATACACACACACACACACACACACACACACACACACATATAAAATTAGGGTACAGTCTAGGCTTTGACTTTAAGGGAATAATGAATGGGTTATCTGATGAAAGCTTTTTATCTCCTGGGGACTAGGACTCAACAAGACCAAGGCAGAAAGCAAAAATTCCATAAATGGAATTTTAGATACAGTAGGAAGAGGCACTAGTCCTTTGGCA
Organism: Enhydra lutris kenyoni; assembly: GCF_002288905.1. Lineage (NCBI taxonomy): Eukaryota > Metazoa > Chordata > Mammalia > Carnivora > Mustelidae > Enhydra > Enhydra lutris. The sequence continues at coordinate 25,425,408 of NW_019154103.1, forward strand.
CTCCCTAGCTCCTTACCCTATACATTCTGTCTATAAAGGATCCGGCAAAACAGAGTGGTTTCTGCCTTATTTAACACATGTATCATGTTCTAAGAAAATTCTGTTCTACGAATTACAACACAATGAACACCATCCCCACAAGTCAGTTGTTTCTGGGTTTAGGGTACAGAGTAAGACACGCAGGTGAATTTCATGCGCAGGACTTTGTTACTATATCTCTTTTGCTGCAAATAAGTTTCTTGGTCAGAAGTGGTGTTGTATAGAATATAATTATAATGAATAAGGCATTCTGTAAGTCAAACAATGTTGAGTGTTGGCAGAGGCATGGAGAGCAGTGAGAAGAAATTCCTATCTAGAATATATAGTTAAGTTAGGAGGATAATTTGCAACTAGTAGAGACATATTTTAACTGCCTTTGGGTATATTGGTTGCCCTGGGGAAAGTTGGCATATCAGAAGCTCTCAGAACACACCCCTAGAGTTAATAAATCCATCTGCAGTGAGGGTAAACAGACCAGTCTTGATGAGGGAAAGTCCATCTGCAGTGAGGGTAAACAGACCAGTCTTGATGAGGGAAAGGCATCTTTGTGGATCCATGCTTATGTCATTATGGCCACTCTTTACATGGTACTATTCCACAAGACACTGAATGACATTCCCTGCACAGACCATCTTTTATTCCTCATTGAGAACCTCTTCCACAAAGGATATGCCCAAATGAGCATTAACAAGTGGCAAAAATATCTTTACATCCATCTACAAGGCAATAAAAACAAGCAGCTTGCAAATGTGAGATGCTTGGCTATATAGTTACTTGTGCTTTCCAAACCTACTTGTATCTACCATTTCATTTAATAAGAAATACTGTTTCACAAGTCTAATTTTATTATTTGTTATAGTAAATAACAATACTTCATCATGAGGAGTTCAGATCATGATCATGTTTACATCTAACATACCAACATCTAGTAGCAAACCAAGAGCCACTTTTCAAATGGAGAATACTGTAAGCAGAAGAAAGCATGGTCTTACTACAAAAACCTGGGGTGTTCACAGTAATTTCCCTGTGAAGACTTGTCAGAGGCTTCTGACATCCTCCCTCTCTGCCAAAAATACTGTCTATACCTGCTGTAAGAAATTTACCTTATTTCAGTTCCTACTCAATTCTGGCAATCTTAGGCATTACCTAATAAATATGTTAGATTAATGTATCCAATGAGGTAGGTGAGGCTTCCCAAATCCCAAAAGATACACCAAGAGCTATGCAAGTGCAGAATGTGGAATGTGCAAAGAGGGTACTATAACATGGCCTTGGCCATACTGTTATGGTAGGGTCTTGATGTTTTTGTGGTTTTTCTCTAGCATGCATATATTTTACTGAGGCTTCTAAAATACAATAAGTAAATAAATAAATACTTAACTGGCCAAGTCCAATTAGCTTAATACCATCAATATAAGGTCCAGCAAGACATTCTGTGGGATAGTAAGATGATCATGGTACCTCTAGACTAGATTATCACAAATGTCGATTTGGGGCAAGATAATTCCTTGTTGTGGAAGGGCCTCTCCTGTAGGCCTTGTAGAATGTCTACCAGTGTCCCTGACCTCTACCCACTAGGTGCCAGTAGCACCCTCCAATACAGTCATAACAATCAAAAAGTTCTCCAGAAAGAAAAATTGGCCTCAGTTGAGAACCACTGCTCTAGACCATATTATACCAAAGAGCAAAACGAGTGTGCAGTACTGATAGAAGAGAATAGTGATGTAATCCTGTTCTTCCATAGAAAAGCAAGTCATCTTGATTATTTTGTAGTTGAAAAATGAAACAAAACATGTGCCAGATCAGTAACTATATATTAGGTATCAGGGTCTATGTCGATTTGCTCTAGAAAAGGTACCAAATCTGGAAACATGGCTCTAATTAGTATTATGTATACTCTATGATTATAAAGTAATAAAAAAATAAAGTTATAGTTTTAATTATGTTTACAATGGTCTAAAGTCATTTTCTATGATTTTATCATGCATTTACACCAAATTCATTAAAAAAAGTGAGAATGTAGTAGGACTTACCACCCTAATATCTTTCAAATCTTGATGGCATCACTAAACTCCACAATCCTCTTAAGAATACCATATTATTTCCAGTTTACTATTTCATTCAGGGGTTTTTAATTATTTCTTCCTACAATAATGTCTCTCAATCCACAGGTCAGGTAACCAGTGTGGAGATTCTTCAAGCTAGTATATCTATCCCCTTTCTATATCCTAAGACTAAGAAAAATTACAGGATGGGTTCTTACTGTGATATAGAGCAGCTTGGGGCCAAGTCTATTATTGGACCTCTCTATGTCCCTTTCTTATCAGTGGACCATGGCACTACTCTAGAACTCCAGAGATCAGATGAGTTCAGAGCTATTATCTAATCATCTCCAATGAATATGAATACTACCCTTCCCCCTCAACACTGGATAAAATGTTTTAGGGTAGGTTTAGGGAAAGAGAAGCATCATATACTCCTGGCTTTGTTGTAAAGCTCTTCAAAGATATCTAGCCTTCTTATCAATAATGAATTCTATCTATGAACTAGCGTAGGTCTGGGAATTGGTAAAAGGATTGTGAAACCCTATAATATTGATTCAGATTGGGTTTCTGCCCATAAAACTTAGAATTTTCCCACTTAAATATGTCAATTTGGTCTCTAAAATTCATTCAGTAATGGAGCCGACCTTGCCTCTGAAGGTTAGCATAGCCCCAGGATCTGGATAGACAAATGAGAAATATCCAATACAACTTATATTCTACAGGTCTTTTTGAATTTTCAAAAAACAAGGGTTACCACAAGAATATAAGATTTGGGGTGCCTAGATGACTCAGTCGGTTAAGCATCTGACTCTTGTTTTCTGCTGAGGTCACCATTTTGGAATTAAGAGATCAAGCCCCGCATCCAGCTCTGTGCTCAGCACAGACTCCACTGGGGATTCTCTCCCCTCCCCTTGTCCCTCCCCCACTTACCTGTTCTGTCTCTCTCAAATAAATAAATAAAATCTTTTTTAAAAAGAATATAAGATCAATTAACTTTCATAGCAAAAAGCCCTGGGTGTTAATTCAATGTATTAAAAATTGACATTTTAAAAATATATTAAAAATTAAATACTGAAAATGATGAACAAATTATAACTCCTACATTCCCCCAAAATTCTATCTGATGTAGCAATAACAGTAATGGATACTATAAAAATTAAAACCTGACAAATACAAAATTTATAGCCTCTAAGTATTATAGTAATAAAGTAAACAAAAGGAAAATAAGAATAAATACCAAAAAATGAACTGGAAATGTCAGAATATAACAGATTAATATGAAAAAGGACAGAAATCATAGATTAATAATAGTAATAAATGAAATTTATATGCTACATTAGGACTAGAGAATATATTTCAGTTTGAAGTAATCAGCATTCGGTCACAGAAACTGTATCCTAGAAAATGTCATATTTAGCAAAACCAAAAGGACCAATATTTTATATTTTATACTTAGTTATTATGATCACTTCTTAATACCACTGAGTCTATCTTAAAAACTCAGACATAAGGTAAAATATTTTGTATTATAGCAATTATTTGCTCTTATAAAACTGAAATTGGAAACATGACCACGTTGATAACAAAATGGAGATAATAGGAAGTACAATCTATGAAAAGAAAATGGCATGGTTACAGATAATTTTTCAAGAAAGAGGTGTTTTTCACATTATCCCAGGGACCACATGAACAATTTAGTATTACTCAAGATCCTCAGAATCATTTCAATAAAGAAATCCTGTAATTTATTTATTCACTAACTTTCTGAAACAGTTCCTTCCTCTCTTCTGCTCTTTTTCAATGTGGCAGGCTTTTCTGTGCATTACAGGGGGTCCTCATTCAACAAATACCTACTATCGACCCTTTGCCTGATAATATGCTAAAAAACAGTGCAAGCTTGTGCTGAAACTTTTTTTTTTTTTTAAGTAACATATTTTAACATCCTACAGAGATTTATGGGTCATTGCCTTTCTGACCTCTTCCAATAACCCAAATAACTGACAGTAATGGCACGGTGGGTGATCAGTGGATCTGTGCCAAGCATTCTGCATGGAATGAAAGAGAATAGGATTAGACTTCAGAGTTGGAAGAGACAACTGCTTCTCATCCAAATCCTATAAAAGATAAAATTCAGAAGTCCTTTGTGAGTAACAAAGGTCAATTAAAACAGACCATGTCAAGGATAAAAACAAGGCCACACTCACTGTTAATACCATTAAATGGATTAAGATGGTGCCAAGCAAGTACTTTTAATTGGAAAATACAGCTTAGAGAAAAGGACCTAAGGGTATTACTCTCCCATTAGTCTGATATGCTTAATTAAGTCCAGAGAGAGACATGAGGTTAAGAAAGATAAGACATACAACAAAACTATAAGTATGGCTATTGGCACATATACCCAAATCAATTAGATAACAAATTGGTTTCTGAAACTGTTGCATCACCAAATGAACCACCAGCCTCTTCTCAACAGATTATAACTGAATGAGTATGAAAATAACCCTTAGTTCCCAAATTTCTACAGGTAAGAAACAGGCTGATAGAGATTCTAACTATCCAAGGAGTATACCCTCCATCTGCCCTCTCAAATATAGCCAAAGATGATTAAAAAACCAACAGAGAACAATAAACACCTTCCAAGAGGCAGCTTTACTCAAGGAATAAGCATACCATCTTCCCAGTGGGATTTCAGGATTTCTCTGAACTAGTGACTGCTATGTATTTTCCTCTTTCCAACCAGATGATTATCGTGACAAATATGTTTCTTACATGTTTGGTATATTAAAGGAAAAAACAGAGAATGCTAGTGCTAATGGGAAGACAAAGAGAGTCAAGATTCAAAATGTATCACAGACAAAAATGGAAAACTAGAACTTTAAAAAAAAAATAGAAACTCTCTAGGATCTAGGACTAGGTAAAGAATTCTTAGACTTGACAACAAAAATATAATCCATAAAAGGAAAAACTGGTAAACTGAACTTTATCAAAATTAAATCTTTTGCTCTTATGAAAAACCCTGTTAAAAATATGAAAAGATATGCTATACACTGGATGAAAATATGTGCAAATCACCTATGTGACAAAGATCTAGGACTTAGGATACATAAGCAACTTTCAAAATTCAACAGTACAAATTAAACAATCCAGTTAGAAAATGGGCAAAAATCATGGACAGACATTACACCAAGGTTAAACAGATGGCAAATCAACACGAGCAAAGACGCTCAACATCATTAGCCATTAGGAACATGTAAGTTGCAGCCACAGTGAGATTTCACTGAAACCTATCAGAATGGCTAATATAAAAAATAAAGACAGCACCAAATGATAGGGCCACTCATACTTTGCTGATGGGCTATAAAATGGTACACTCCCTCTGGAAAATAGTTTAGCAGTTCTCAAAAAAATAAACATAAAACTATCACATGACCCAGTTGTTTCACTCCTGGGCATCTATCCTACAGAAATGAGAACTATGTTTACACAAAAATCCATACAAATGTTCATAACTTTATTTGTAACAACCAAAAAACAGATCAACTCAGATGTCCTTTAGTAGGTGAATGGTTAAATAAACCATCTCTGATACATTCATTACATGAACAACTTAGTAATTAGCAATAAAAAGGAATGAACATTGGATAAACCACCATTCTGGTGAGTTTTTAGAGAATTATCCTGAGTGAAAAAAGACAATTCTGCAATGTTAAATACTGTATAATTACCAAAATATAGTAAAATCTTTAAACATAATCAATGTTAGCATGAGGTAATTTACAATAGAAAACTTTTAAATATAAATATTCAACTTCATGAGAATAGTTAAAAAGGAATGTTATATAAGAAAAGAATGTTCAAAGTTTGCAAACTATACAAAATATTATATTAACTCTATAAGAAATAGGCATATCATGGGGCACCTGGGTGGCTCAGTGGGTTGAGCCTCTGCCTTTGGCTCAGGTCATGATCTCAGGGTCCTGGGATCGAGCCCTGCACCGGGCTCTCTGCTCGGCAGGGAACCTGCTTTCCTCTCTCTCTGCCTGCCTCTCTGCCTATTTGCAATCTCTATCTCTCTGTCAAATAAATAAATAAATAAATCTTTAAGAAAAAAAAAAAAAAAAGAAATAGGCACATTAAAAACATTAACACAGTCCCAAATTTCTTTTCCTTGAGAAAAAACAATGAATTTTTTTTTTTCTCTTCCTATTCCTTAGTATTGTCCAAATTGTCTGCAATGACCCATAGGACTTCTCTAACCAGAAAAATGTACTAATAAAAAAACACAACAAAAGAGGGCTGATTAAATAGGTTATCTATAAAATGAATATAAAGACATAAATAATTTGCAACTCTGTTTTAACATATAACAATGACCAATATATGTTCTTTTTTTTTTTTTAAGATTTTATTTATTTATTTGACAGAGAGAGATCACAAATAGGCAGAGAGGCAGGCAGAGGGAGAGGAGGAAGCAGGCTCCCCCCTGAGCATAGAGCCGGACGCAGGACTCAATTCCAGGACCCTGGGATCACGACCCGAGCCGAAGGCAAAGGCTCGATCCCAGGACCCTGGGATCACTACCCAATCGAAGGCAGAGGCTTTAAACCACTGAGCCACCCAGGCGCCCCACCAATATATATTCTTAAAGAAAAAGTGATTATCTATAAATTCAAAATGTTGTTTCCTTTAAATGTACATTTGAATGCATATGTGTAAATGTGATCCAAGATGTATGAATATGTAAGAATGTTAGAGTGTGTGGATGTGAGTGAACATGACTGTGTTAATGACTGTACTGTAAATGTGTGTATTATGTGTGACTATTTGTGATACACATACAAACGTATATATACATAAAGAAAACTGAACAATATTAGCAGTGGATAATCTAAGATATGGTATAAAAATGTCTTATTTCCTTCCTTTTTGTTTCATTTATTCCATTTTTTCCCTTTTATTCCATTTCTTTCAGGTTTTTTTTTTTAAATCTTCTGAATGGCTTGCAAAGGATGTATCATGTTTATTATTTTTTTTTTTAAAGATTTTATTTATTTGACAGAGAGAAATCACAAGTAGGCAGAGAGGCAGGCAGAGAGAGAGGAGGAAGCAGGCTCCCCACGGAGCAGAGAGCCCGATGCGGGGCTCGATCCCAGGACCCTGAGATCATGACCCGAGCCGAAGGCAGAGGCTTTAACCCACTGAGCCACCCAGGCGCCCCGGATGTATCATGTTTAAAATTAGATAAAAAATTAAAGATATTTAAACAGGCATTTTGACTATTTAAAAGGTAGTATTTTAGTGTACTATTTTGAGTGGATCCATTTAAGCTGAACTACACCAAACAAAGTTATCTTCTTATCTCCTAAGAATAAAATCCTGGAAACATAGCTAATTAAAATCCTCTCTAATATATTACTTTGGAAGTGTTTAGCCAGACTTTTGAGATAAACTAAGAAAGGTAGTTTTTTTTTGGGGGGGGGGTGTTGTTTGTTTGTTCCTTCTTTTGAGAGAGAGAGAAAGAGAGAACAAGGAGGGAAAGCTGAGGAGGGAGAGGGAGAAGTAGGCTCCCAGCTGAGCAGAGAGCCCCTCACTCCATCCCAGGGATCTGGGATCATCACCTGAACTGAAGGCAGAAGCTTAACCAACTGAACCACCCAGGCGTCCTAAGAAAGGTAGTTTTTTAACATTAGTATAGCTGTTACTAAATTATCATGAACATCACTATTATTCATTGCTACTATTTAATGAGCACTTACCATGCACCAGGCACTGCCTTATCATTATGGTATAGTACAGTATACAGTATCATACAGTCTCCAGTGAGGAAGGGGTTATTATCATCATCGTAATTTATAGTAAAGCTTGTCCAGGCCCACACAGTTCTATCACACAGCATTTGAGCAAAAATTTAAATTCAGTTTTGTCTGACCCTAATATCCCTGCTATATTGCTGCATAATTTCTCTCAATGTAATGTGCTAATAGTAATTAACTGGGGAAAAAATACATTAAAACACACAGTACCTCTTTGGGCATTTTTTTTAAGAACAGTGACTTAGAAAATAGAATTTCCTCATTTCTTTCTTGCTACAAACCACATTTTTACCAACCTTTCTGAGGAAGCAACAAAAGCATTGCTTAATTATCACCTCCCGTACACTATACCAGTAAGACACAACTATGCCTTTGGTCAACTTGAATGCCTTATCAGAACATTTCCTTTTATTTTATACATGAAAACAAATAAGGATAATCACTACTAATAGTCTATCAAGAAAAAATCCTGGCATTTCAGCATCACCTTAGAAGCATGGTAGCTACACAGGGAAATCAACAGTTTAGCAAGTAATTAAGACAAAAAACAAAAGTAGAACATCAAAACATTGTGTTACTATTCCTGAATATGCTTCTTGTTTTAGCTTCCTTTTTTGCACTGTAAATTTTTCAGATCCCAAATCTTACCCATAAAGATCATCTATGCTCTGCCTCTGATAACACAGTTCCTCCCAAAACTCCCCTCGGTGGCGAAGAAAAAAAAAAAAATGCCCCATTACTCTTTAGGCCAAGTTTATGGAAAATGTGAACAGAGCATCCCAAACTGCCTCTATCTGACATTAACTGCTCTTACTGCCTTTCTACGGAGGGGAAGTCATTAGACTCGTAATATGCCTCCACTGAAAGGATCCATTCATTCATTAAAATATCTGACAACTCAACAAACGTTTCTTGAACACCTACTATCCATCACAGGCTGTTCTAATGCTGGCCATAATCAAGATTCTAAATTGAACAAGGGCTTTCAAAATGATGTAAGACAGCACAGAACAGATGTCCCCAAAGCCTGCTCACCAAAACACTTATCTGGGGGAGAAAACATGAAGTGAGCAGCAGAAGCAGAGTAAAGGGGCCAAGCAGTGGAGTCCTTTGGTACATATCACATCCTCTTAACTACAGATTCAAAACTGCATTAACTTACAGGGATGTAACAGAGACAGCCCTTAACTTTGTTTTTCCCAACCTCATTGAACCATGAAACATATTTTTTTTAAAATATTTTATTTATTTATTTGATAGAGAGAGATCACAAGTAGGCAGAGAGGCAGGCAGAGAGAGGGGGAAGAAGCAGGCTCCCTACTGAGCAGAGAGCCCCATGCGGGGCTCGATCCCAGGACCCTGAGATCATGACCTGAGCCGAAGGCAGAGGCTTTAACCCACTGAGCCACCCAGGTGCCCCATGAAACATATTTTTAAGATACTCTTAATATCTTCAGAAGCTGGACTCTGCAGATCATACTTTGAGAAACACCGGGACATTATATTCTTTTGGTCAAGGGCATGTGTTTTTAAATCTCTATTTACAAATTATAGCTGTGAGCAGAAATAAGTTTGTGCTAACAACTCACTGACACATGCCTCCTATTTAATTTTCTCTGTTTCCTTTTTTTCAGAAGCTTGGTCATGTGAATTTCAACAAAACTGGCTACATTAAAGTATCTAGTATTTCATGACAGTTGTGAAACTTCTATTTTAAAGGAATTTATAAAGCAATAATCCTGAAATCAAAAAGAAACCTCTGTGCCCACAGCTGAAACTGTACAAAATAATTAAGCACCAAGCTGGACATATGTTTCCCCAAATGGACTGATAAGATAACCTGGTTAGTTTTAAAAAATATAAATTCCTGAGTCTTACTACAGACTTGCTGAGTCAGGGTCCTCAAGGGGCAGTGAGTGATGGCAGCAAGCATCTAGGGTAACTCACATAATCTGGGAAGTTTGTGGAAGACTGAAGTGCCTTGGATATTAAAAACTATGCTAGTTTCATCTGGAGCACTGACTACCCCTAAAAGTTAGTTCTAGCTCTTTTACCCTATGTATGGAATTTTAAAATCTTTTGAATCATTTGTTTTATTACATCATTACATAGTCTAAGATACTACCTTTCCTTTTTTATTCATTTGTTGCAATTAAATTGAAATATAAGAAAAATAAAACTGATTCTTTATAAGGAAGAAGAAATATCAAGGAAGAAGAACATTCAGAGGCCCAGAGAAATTATACTGTATTAAATTAGCAACTGTAAAACTGTAAGATCCTTGGCCCTATGTCTTCTCCAATCTAGACAGGTATTCCATGTTTAAAAAAAAAAAATCTTTATGAATACAAGATAAAAGGCAAAACAGTAACTAAAATTAAATCACACATTTGAGTCTCACATTAATCATTTTCCCAGTTCAAAATTTTAAATAGTCACTTTGCATAACCAACATCTTTCGGTACAGAATTCTTCCTGAAATACCAATCTAAAACATTAGAAATTTAATGCTGAAGTAAATGTAAAGTGTTGAGAGCTATCTTTTCCTGAGAAAGGAATGGAAAAGAGAAACATGAAAATAATATGACTTAAGAAAAGTTATCCAACTATTGGTCAGTAAAGAAAAAGAGCTTCACTGGATTTAGTAATTACTTACCTATAATTTCTAAGTATTTAATAAGGATCCCCTTCCCAAAAATCTCAAAGAGACAAAGAGATTATTTTCCTTAGCGCCATTAAATTAACACTCATCCACAAGGAATTAAAAAGTGCTTGGAGGAAAACAAAATGTTATGTGGTAAAGAATTACTTATTATATTTTTATAATATTTGAAAGATATTAAAATATGTAATAACAAGTTAAAATATATCAAAAGTGAAAGTCAAATATTATTTACTTAGAAGTATTTTATGACAGTATTCTATTTTCAGGCTAACATATATAAAAATTAGTTCTGAGAAGCATTTCTCTCAATTTTAATCTTCCCTTTTTTTGTATCCAATAACAACCAAAACTTCCCTTTGATAAATATCTCTGAAATTAGATAATCACCTCTAACCCTTAGGTCTTCATAAAAGTTTCCCTTTAAAAAATATTTTCCCAGGGGCGCCTGGGTGGCTCAGTGGGTTAGGTCTCTGCCTTCGGCTCAGGTCATGATCTCAGGGTCCTGGGATCGAGTCTCGCATCTGGCTCTCTGCTCCGCAGGGAGTCTGCTTCCTCCTCTCTCTCTCTCTCTCTCTCTCTCTCTCTCTGCCTGCCTCTCTGCCTACTTGTGATCTCTGTCTGTCAAATAAATAAATAAAAAAATCTTTAAAAAAAAATTTTTTTTCCCAAATTTTATTTTTACAGAATAGAAAATTCAAGCTGTTTTCAAACACCCTTTTCTACCTTTTTGCTAACTCTTTACCTCATTTGTGTTTTTCTATCACCTATGGAAATTATACAGGCTTATCATATTTCACATTTTGTTTTCCTCTAATTACCAACTATATTATATTACATTAATCTCCTCTTATAGAATGATTTCGTCCTGAGCCCTAACTTTTCTCAAGCTCAAAAAACAACAAAAAGGCACCCAAAGGAAAATGCTAATTCTCTCAATGTCATTTTCAAATTAAATTATACTATAATTTCAATTAATAAAATGATTTCTTAGTGAAAGGCTCTTTAGGTTACTTATGTTATATTACCTAACAAGATTGTACATGCCCTTGTTTCTAATCTATTTACAGAGAGTTTTCAACTCTTTTGTTTCTTTTCCCACTCATATTGTTTTCTTGTATATTCTCCTTAGACTTGGACAAATCATGAAAGAGTCCAAATTTATAGAGTCCAAAATTTGCAAAAGTGGATTAACTTACTTGAAAAGACCAGTTATTATGTTTTTAAGAACGAACAGACCATTATAACCGGCTATTCGAAATTGGAGAAAAATGGTTTAAATTCACAAAAGTAATTATATAATATGTAAACACGTAAGAAATAAATTCATAAAAATATTAAAACTATTCAATATAGTTAATAAACCTATGAGAAATTTAAAAAATTAAAAACATTAAACAAAGCACAAAAACTAGTATTAGTTTTAGCTGTTATTGACTGCTTTATGAAATCACTATGAAGCCATTTCACCTCTTGTCCTAGAGGTGTAAAAGAAGGAATTTATGATTTCTAACATTCCTTCTGTTTCTAAATGCCTGGATCCCTTTCCTTTAGATATGTAATACAGTTTCAGTCCTGAGTTCTGTATCTGTTATATTTGAATACCTACACAAACATACCACAAAGACACATTCCTATTAAAGAACACTTTCAGGGAAAAAAAACGCAAAAATTCAAGATAGCAACTAGGCATTTTCATGTATTGGCTGTGAGAGAGTAACTGGTACATCCCTTCCTAAAAGTCAGTGTGGCATTACCTATCAAAAATTAGAATGAGGAAGACCTTCAAATCTACTATGAGCCCTTCTAGGAATGAAGACTAAATAGTAACTTGCACATTCATACAAACATGTATGTTCAAAGATATGTATTACAACACTATCGAGATACATAATATTCAGCTCCCACTAATTCCAAACCTGATTTCTTGATTTCCACTCTCAATGCTATTCTGCATTGGGAGTGAATGGCTCCAGTTGGCCAAGCCAGGTATCAAGGAGTCATTTTTCACTCCTCTTTCGTAATCAATCTACCAAAGAGTACTCTTTTTCCTTGAAAATACATTGAGAATCATTCACTCCTTTAAATCTCTACTAATACAAACCCAGTCCAACCACCTTTATCTCTTACCTGGACTCTAATAAAAAACCCCTAGGTGATTCTCTCCTATTTACTCTCATCCTTCAGAACAGAAGCCAAAATGATCATATCAGAATATAAGGTCACACACGTCCCTTTGGAAAACTTTCTCGGGGCACCTGGGTGGCTCAGTCAGTTAAGCATCTGCCTTCTGTTTAGGTGATGATCTTGGGGTCCTGGGATCAAGCACTGCATAGTCAGGTTCCCTGTTCAGTGGGGAATCTGCTTCTCCGTCTCCCTCTGCCCATCCTCACCCCTACTCGCTCTTGTGCTTCCTGCTCTCTCTCAACTAAAATCTTTAAAAAAGGGTGGGGGAGGGGGAACTTCCTCATGACTTCCCACAGCACTTAAAGGAAGATCTAAATGCCTCATGTTGGCATCTACCGGTCTCTCCAAGTTCATGTCATGCCATGTTCTCCCTTGCCTTGATCATGCTGGCCAAAGTGAAAATTCCTAAAACCTGCCAAACTTTTTCCCCCTCCAAGGCCATTTATCATGTTTTTCTCCAGCCAGGAAAGCATCTTTTAAAGCTGGTTCCTCATTATCCAGTTATTGTCAAAATGGCCTTCCCTTGACCACATATTTTCTCTTTTATGCACTATTACTTCATACTATTTGTTCTTTCATAAAATCACTTTAATCTTCAATTATTTCATTTGTTTATGAACTTTGTATTTCTTCCCACTACCACAGAAAATCCTGATGGCATGAAACTGTTTCGCTGTTTATCGCAGCACCATGTAGAGTCCAAAGCAATATTCATTGTATAAATGACAGAACACAAGGGCAACCTGAGATTTTGTTTCCATTTGCCAGTGATAAGCTATGATTTAAATTATGCATCTAATTTAGACTAAAAACCTCACAATCAGCCAATTCCTCAAATCTACTTCAACTAAAATAATAAAAATATCAGTAAGACATATCAAAAAGAACTTGGTAAAAACTTACATAGTACAGTATAATGTGACCTGGTTTTAACAATCTTCTTGGCTTTATCTCTGTCCCCAATGACACACACCTTAATTTGCGGCCATTTCCCCTGGCGAATTATAAATTGTTCAGATCAGCTACAGTTCAAAGTGTGTCTGGCAGGAGATGAAGCTAAGAAGATTACTGAAGAGATGTTGAAGAGAGATCAGGCTTTGGTACTGCAACAGGTGTTGTGTTTTAGTTTAGAGAGTCAGAGATATTATCAGAGCTCATATACTTTAAAACAAATAGGGCATCTGATCAACTGGAAGACTGGGGAATTTGATTTAGTACAAAGATTACCATGTAAATGCTATGAACAGTATTTTTGCTATCACAGAATCAGTATCATGTTTCCTATGTGAAAGACTCAAGGTTAGACTTTAGTGTTACGATTTCAAAAGTGTCATACTAAAGCTTAGTGTGCCTTGTTCCTAAAACTATCTCCAGGGAAATCATGTGACATTGGCCTTACAGAATCTTGTCCAATCTAGAATCAACAAAAGTGATCTTTTCACTGATAACATACGTTCCTTATCTCATTTATTCCAAACTCTACCAAAACTCTTTAAAAACACCTTCTATTGGTCCTATATGCTTGCATATTCTATTTTTATTTCCAAAATGAAGACTGCTTACCTAAGTATACTCCTAAAACCATGCTGCATAATTGTTAAAAATATTATTGTTAAACTGTTAAAAATATTTTCCTATTGGTTGTCATTCTATAATTTGGAAGTTGGTCTTAGGAATGTTAACACTTTAATATTAATTTTCAATATTGAAACTCCACAAATGTAAGAACCTTAACTTTTTAAAAATAATGCCTATATTGCAACAGGCCCCAGTTCTCCTTTCTTCTTACTCTAAGCCTTTTCCTCACTTATCTAACTCCTGAAAGTTAATTTTATAACCCTCTTTTTCTCAATATTTCCTATTAAAAATCCCAGGAAAGACAATAAAAATGTTAAGGTCTTCGTTAGAACATCCCTCTGGCTCTACCATAATTGTTTTCTTCATTGAAAAGGATTCTTTGGGAGAACAAAAAAAAAAAAAAAACCATAGAAATATAGTCAAATTTCCTTTTGAGTCTTTGAATAATGTACTTTTTCAACTAACCAGAGCAACACGTTAGATAACTCATAAAGTTCTATGTCTCTAATACAGTCATAAGTACAGCTAGCTTCAGTTCTTAGGAAAGGCTTCAGTTCTATAAATTTCATCTCTCTTTTCTCAGGAATCAGGAAATCAACATGTCCAGAGTGCAGAGCTGTAAGCACAGCAAATAAAACCAGAAACCGGGGGTTGGGGGATGCCTGGGTGGCTCAATTGTTTAAGTGTCTGCCTTCGGGCTCAGGTCATGATCTCAGAGTCCAGGGAATCCCGACATCCGGCTCCCTGCTTAGTGGGGAGTCTGCTTCTCCCTCTGACCCTCCCTTCTCTCATGCTGTCTTTCATTCTCTTTCTTTTTTTTTTTTTAAAGATTTTTTTTTTATTTTATTTATTTGACAGAGAGAGATCACAAGCAGTCAGAGAGGCAGGCAGAGAGAGGAGGAAGCAGGCTCCCTGCCAAGCAGAGAGCCCGATGCAGGGCTCGATCCCAGCACCCCGAGACCACAACCTGAGCCGAAGGCAGCGGCCCAACCCACTGAGCCACCCAGGCGCCCTCTTTCATTCTCTTTCTTTCAAATAAATAGTAACTTAAAACATACACACACACACACACACACAGGAAAACTATAGCTCTTAGAACTCCAACGACGTTACAAATGCAAAGGAAAACTGATCATTGCTTTTTGAGCAATGAGTAATTTGGGGAATGAGATTCAGAGGATTAATAACGTGAACAACCACTGAAGCAATGAATAATGCACTAATCTACTTCACACAATTCACATCAAAACAAAGCAGTAAATAGTGAAGGAGACTAAGTCCTTACCCTTCTCACCTGTACAAGTAAGTTGCAATATAGAATTAAGGGCCTTGTTTTAAAGTACTTCTTAAATTAAAACAAACAAAAACATAACAGAAACTTACCTTCAAAAAAGGACCCCAGTTGGTATCTTCCACTAAAAAATTTTGGCATTGAAAACACAAGTGCTCCCAGTCCTATCATAAAGGATGAAAATGCAAGCCATCTTGGTTTGTGTCCTCTTTCACCAAAGAATGACACAAATAAAGACAACAAACAGAATGAGATATCATAGCTTGATGATATCAGGCCCGTCAGAGAACTCTTCATTTCATAGCGCTTCTCAATAGTGGAAATGCTAATATTTACAAGGCCATTTACGATAATACCTAAAAGAGAGAAAAGAAAATGTATGTACATGATTTTTATTAACTTCCCCATATGGATTATGAGTTTTAAAACAACATACTAAAGTTTGGTTATGACTGAAGTTTGAGTGTTCATTTATATTGATTTTTTTTAATGTGCCAAGTTTAAAAGTCCCAAAGTTTCAAAGCTAGCAACTCAAACAAACTTCCTTAAAAATCAGTTTGCTTTTAAATGGTACACTTGTGAATTTTCAGGTGTTAAATAAAATCGATGCTTACCATAAACAAAATTGTAGATAACTTCATTTTTCTCTATATAACAAACAAAAAATCAGACTGGTAAATTCTCATGAAGCCAGTCCGTGAGAGAGACTCCAAGAGTAACATACTCTCTTAGACCTCACTCACAAGAATACAAAAAAGTACAGGTGACTCAGAGGTCATTAAAGTAATGCCCAATTGCTTCCCAGGTTGTTCAATTATTAAACGTATTTATATATAACTAGAGATCCTTGACTTAGTCTTATGAAAGGTGAGATTTAGCTTCAAACATCTTTTCCTCTAAAACTTTTATAGACATGAAAGTTGTAACTTAAGAGATCCTAGAACAAAAATAAACACACACTAAGAGTCATTTCAACTACTGGCATTCTAAATCATATGCAAAGTAAACGAAAAACTATACACTTTATCTGTTAATTACAACTGTGATGGAAGACTATAATGTAAACAACGAAAAGCTGGAAATCTAATTGTGACTGACTTAACAAAAAGGTTTTGTCCAGATACAGATTAAATTTACAGGAGTTTAAACGTTAGTATAAATTGAAAATAAAAAGCATCTGATCAAATTATACAGTTTTTTTTTTAAAAGATTTTATTTATTTGACAGAGAGAAATCACAAGTAGGCAGAGAGGCAGGCAGAAAGAGAGGAGGAAGCAGGCTCCCCGCGGAGCAGAGAGCCCGATGCGGGCCTCGATCCCAGGACCCTGAGATCATGACCCGAGCCGAAGGCAGAGGCTTTAACCCACTGCGCCACCCAGGCGCCCCAAATTATACAGTTTTTAACTAGTTACTCCCTTTACTTAAGAGGATACCATGACTCATCTTCACTCATTAGTTAACAGAATATACACAAGTCATGATTTCTACAACTTCTTTAAATTTTGCTTTCTCAAGACTGCAACTTAAATATATTTGAAGAAAACCAATATGACAAGTTTTAAAAGTCTTAACATGATTTTATTTTTATGCCAATTTAATAAGTCAAAAGCCAATTTACAGTTCTTAAAATTTAAAGGTATAGTGTCTAATGTACCTAGGAATGACATGCTTATGAGATAAACTTATCTGAGAATATGAAACTTTCCCCATCCAAAGATCAACTCCCTCACCCCGCAAAAAACCAACTTCCCAACACACTTGTCATACTGATTAAAAGTTAGTCATGAAAACTCAACTGTCTTCATGGTACAACTTCTCTGAGAAAGTAAATTTATAAACTCTTATGGAGATTTAGCACTTAAAGCCTATGAATACCACTCTGAATTCAATGCTATAGAAGTTCTAAGAACTCTGCTTTAATAAAGGAAATTTCAGGAAATATTGCACACTACATGTCTCTATTATACATACATGAGAATAGGAGGCACATTAGAAGGTTAAGTGCTAAGAGAAACCCTGTTTATCTTTGAGAAATTCTGGGTTAAGTAAACTAACCTGACAAGATAGGGTTTTTGTTTTTCCCAAACACTACTTAATATACCATGGAAATGGACCTCCCAGGGATCATGTCTGAGAAATATGATTAAGTAATAATTCAAACTTAAATGGTAATAATTCAGATTTAAACTGAAACGAGAATTTATTGGGTCACTTTCATCTAGGATTATGCTTGTTAAATTGGGGGCCTCTAGATAGATATAACTCTAGGCTAAAGCTGACCCATCTTTCTAGGGCTGTCAATAGTATTTGTTAATAATTTTAAATAACAATTTACTGGAGACTTCCTTTGGGAATTCAAGAATGTGTTCCTGAATACAGAAATTTCTGAATAGGTTTCAAGATAAAACAAGAAATTTTAATTGTGTCTAACTTCTTTGAACTTTGCATTCCTATGGCACTGAAATATTTGGTCACAGATTTTGGACAACTAAGACCAAGACGTTGAGAGAAGGTGAAATTGGGTGGGGGCAAGAAAGGTGGAAATGGAAATAACTTTTTGGCACAAAACAACCTTTGGCAGAAAAGCTGCAGTTGACCTGCAATCAATGCTTGCTTACTGAACACCTATTATGTGCAAAAGTAAAGGGCACTGAGTTCCTTTCAGATAGGGGAGCAGGAATAAGAATAGAAAGAGTGGAGTGGGGAGGGAGGGAAAAAATGAAACAAGACGGGAAGGGGAGGGAGACAGACCATAAGAGACTCTTAACCCCAGAGGGTTGCTGGGGGGTGGGAGGGAGGAAGAGGGTAGCTGGGTAATGGACATGGGGGGGGGGTGCTACGGTGAGTGCTGTGAATTGTGTAAGGCTGATAATTCACAGACCTGTACCCCTGGGGCAAATAACACATTATATGTTAATTAAAGACAAGAAAAGAACGAATATATTTAGATTTACTCTTCTGTTAATCTTAAAAAAGAGCAATTTCCTTCCAACTCCTCCCCCTCCTCAAAAATATTTCTTGGATTACACTTCTTCCAATCGGCCCTGGTTGGCCTTTTTACAAAATACTTTGGAAATAAGGCTCAAGTGACCAAAAAATATCTACATACCATCAAATTCTAACTAACCTTCAGCATTTCCTTTAGGATGCTCCATCTTAATGCCCACCTCTCCTCAATGAGTCTGTCACCTTAGTGTAACTTGCCTTCCCGTTTCTTTCACCCCCTGCATTGGGCAACACAGCAACAGCTTTTACCTTCTCCATGCTTTCTTTCCTGGGACCCATTCTTCCTCTATTCTACCACTCACTCTTCCAAACCAGGTCTAGACTGCAAACTCCTAAGGGTATAAACGTGGACTTTATCAGTAACTCCCAAGAGACCCTAAAAGAGATCCTGGAGCAAAACACACTGCACAACTCCTTTGCGTTTCAAAAGCCTCGCCCTTCAACAACGCCTTGGGCCTTTGCTAACATTCACTGGGTTCCACCTGTGCCCACACACAACTCAAACTAAATGTACTCACAATACATGAATGCTGCTACCTAACCTATCCACAAATTTCTCCTTTGAGAACTACCTTACCCTCACCTGTAAATTAACCCTTCCTTTCCAGAAACAATGTAAAAAATAAAATAAAATAAAATCCCTTTAATAAGGAGTTTCGCAAGATACATGCTTTTGTAGCACAGAATGGATACCCCCGGTGTAAACTCTTCCCAAAGGCAGGCTCCAGTAATTTCCACTTCCTTTAAGGAATCGGAAACGGCTAAACTGAGATAGAACACAAAAAGGGGGAGAAAAAGCTCACAGGGCAAGTTTTAAAAGTTGGTACAAAGGAAAAGCTCGAATGCGGATGCCTGAGCCTGCGGACGTCTGTGGGAGCGCTTGCAAGTCCCCAGGCCCGGGGCTGCCTCGCCCAGCGCGTGGACCATGCGGGCTCCGCCGCACACACCTGCCCTCTCCGCCCCACCAGCTCCGCGCGCCCCTCCTCGCCCTCGCTGGGCCCCTGCCCTCTCCAGCGGGCGCTGGCCATTACCTTGCGCGAGGGCCAAGAGGCAGTAGTAAAGCAGAAAGCCCTGGGGCGTGTTGCAGCGCTGGAGACTCTGCGGTTTTAAGTTCCCACACCCGCAGGGTCCCTCCTCAAACTCGGACAGCGACTCTGGAACGGACAGCTCTTGGGAGACAGCGGGATCCGCAGGGGGCCGGGGTGGCTCCGGTGACTTCTGGGGCTCCGGAGGCTCCCGCGGCTGCGAATTCTGTCGCTGGGTATTGATGGACAAGTCAGAGACCTCGACATGAGAGGGCGATACAAACAAACGGTGCGGGGTGTCTGGGCTGGAGGCGACGAAAGCCGGGTTCTCGATGCCTTTGCTGCCCTTCATGGTCAGGATGGGTTCTCCCAACTCCAGTGCGTTCGAGCGGCAGAAAAACTCGGTTCCTCTTTGGCTCCTCCCCCGCGCAGGTGGCAGCGCCCCCGTGCGGGAGCACTTCCCGCCTCCGTGCCGTCGCTCCTGCAGGGCTAAGCCGCAGCCGCCGCCGCCGCCGCCGCGCCGCCGCGGGGATCCTCCTCCTCGAGCTCGCCGCTGCCTAGAGCTCGGAGCGCGGACGCCGGGCGGGCTGGCTGTGTGATTGGCGCTCGACCCGGCCTCACCTGTTGCCGCAGGGGACCAACTGGAATGCCGGGCGCGGCCATGCGGCCCGGATGCCGCCTGGTGACCCCGCGAAAGCCCCTCAGGCCTCCGCGCTGCTTCCTGGAGCCCAGGGACTGGGAACGAACCAGACGTTGTGAGTCTAGTGGCCATAAAGCTCCCTCTGGGTCTTGACAGGAAAGCTGCAAACGCAGTTGCATCGGGAGATCATTCCAGAAAATATCCTGCCGGTTTTCTTCCTTTGCTGGCTACCAAACCGGACTAGGTCTGAAATGCCAAGAATCGGGTAGCCCAAAAGACAATACTTGGGATTTTGAGCATCATGGTGAGACTTTTACCTGTCATCCTCCCTAGAAACGGATATCCCCACCGGCCTACTCCCCATGACCGCGGCCATCAACGTGGCAACATAACCACCTGCTTGGTTCGACTACCCCAAAACTGAAGATACAGAAATTAGAAATCTTTAAAAGCCTATATATGATATTCTTTCTGCTGTATATTGCATAGCTAAGATCAGCAATACTAATATTCATGTAATAACTTCTACCTGTGGAATAAATTTTAAAACACACACTCTGAAGAACCGAACATTACGCCATAGTTAAAAATTCCTTCATTCTTTTCGTTCATTCATCAAAAAGTGGTGGACAGGAAAGGCCTCACTGAGTCTGAGCAAAGACCTGAAGAAGATAAGGGACTCGAGAGTCTCATGTGCAGAAAAGAATGGCTGGGGTGAATGAAATGGTTGGAGAACAGTAGGAGTTGAAAGCAGGTGAAGGGGTGCAAATGGGGGGGGGAGGGGGGGGAGAAGTGATTGGGGCTAAACCTTAAAGGCCATAATAAGGACTTTGGCTTCCATTGTGAGTAAATTGGAAGGTATGGAACCAAGGAGTGACATGATCGTGACATGATTAGGTTTTCAAAGGATCCAACCTCTTTGCCTTCTGAAGATAGACTAATGCATACTAAATTTTAAATGAAGACATTTTTAAAGCTGTATCAACATCTCAAGATGTTTATTTTTCCATAAATGTGTATTGTGATAAGGAACAGAATATAAATCACATATATTTCCTTTTTGCTGTGTAATGGGCCTATATACACAAAGCTGTTACGTTTCATAAGACTTCAGAGTATTAAGGAACCTACTTCCTCAAATCTAATTGTTGATTATAAAACTTCAAAATAATGTGTCTGGACTACCTTTAGCAGTTAATATAGGTCTCAGATGTCCAAATACTATACCCACTATATTATATTGTTGTCAATACACTAGTACTATTATTTATTTATAAGGGTCCTTTCATTAAAAGATTACTTCACTAAAAATTAATCATAATCTGGAGAGAGTTTCCACATTTTGCTGTCTTCATTAAACATCTGGCTGATTGCCTGTCCAAGAAGCTACTTCTAGATTGAGTGCTAATACCTCCTGAATAGCAATGATTTGGTAGTATATAATGATCATATCCAAGCTTAGCCTTAATCCTAGAGAAGAGAATATAGTGATGGAAAAGTTACCCCCATCCCAAAACAAGATGTGTTTATTTCTTCTAACTATAGTTGCTAAGCTCATTTAAAATGTCTAGAGGAATGTTTTCAAACACTTTTACTTCTTAATGAGATAAACTAGAATTCAGAAGAAAATGCACAGTGCATGACACATGATAGCTATTATTTTGCGAAAATTTTGTTTCAATTATATCTGCTTTATTTACTGAGCTGGGGATTGAGATAAAAAATACATATATTTTACTTTGAATAAACATACATCTTGTTCCTTCTTCCCTGGAAGTCTAGACTGATCAAGAACATAGGGAAAGAGTAGAAGTAGGAACTATCTTTTTTTTTTAATCTCTCCTATATATTTCATTATTAACCCTTACTAGAACAGTAGCTATTATTATCTACCTTTTACATATTAAAGAATCTGTATTCTAGAAAGGATTAGTAACTCTCCTAAAGCCATATAGCTAATAAGTGGCCTGGCACTTATTTAAGATTTGAACTCCAAGTTCTCTCTGTCAGATATCGTCCCTGGACCTTGCATTTTCTCTCTTTGAATTGCTACAGCCTATCACTGTCGGTTAGAATTTTTGCTAGCAATTCTAAGAGATCGACAGTCATGTGATCTGATGTTGATAAGTTTGGAGATTAATTCTGCTCTGAAGTGCAGATATTCAGATTTTGCAGATATCCAAATTAGGCTTGGTATGGAATTCCCCCTAGGCCTTCTATTGTAAAAAGTTTCCATAGAAATGAACTTAGAATGATGTCTAAAGGTGTAAATATACACTTTGTCTATGAAATATGAACTAATTTGAACAACCAGCAAATTTTGCTTTGATGAAATTATATGATAAACACAGTCATGGCTTAAGACTCTTTTGCACAAGCTTTGAATTAGCAAATTCAAATTATACTATCAAAATCAAAGTAGCATACTCATCGTGCACTTAAGTCCATACTGTGTAAGGAGAAATCTCCACTGCTGCAGTGCATGAGAAGAGATGATATCTTTTTAAAGATTAGTGAAAGTGCTATTGCTTCATCTTAAATACATCTTGCTCTTGCTGAAAGTGTTATCAACACCACTTTCCTGTTCCCTTACATACTTTGTGATGCAATGTTGGAAGGAAGGGGGTTCAGGTTTGCAACAAAAAACAAAAAAACAAAAAAAAAGCAAAACCAAAAAATTTTGATAGATTTTTTTTTCTAATTCTGTGGAAAGTCGTCATTTTTTAATTCTTTGGTCAATGTAGGGTAAATCTAGTGAGCATAGTCAAAATATACCATGTTAAATTTGAGAAGGGAATTAATGAATTGCTATTCTTTTAATAGATTTCATTTGATGTATTTTTAAAGGGTAGAAAATGGGATAAAGAATAGTATTCAAATTTTGTAGTAAAGCTCCAACAGCATACACAGGAGCAGATGTCCCTGCCTATGGATCATTCTCTGGAATGTGCAGTAGGTCTTTCCCTTCAGGAACTGGATAAGTCAAGATAAAGTGGCTTAATGACAGGAGCTATCAAGATGATCACACCAACTCCCCTTGCTTTGATTCCATGCTTTAAAGAAATCTCATCGTTATATGTTGGCCTTCCATGTAGGTATACCTACTGGATGGAAATATACTTATATGCCTATCTTGGTACTTTATCATTTTTCTTTCTGTGTGCTTTTAATAGTGTATTAGTTCCCTTTCAGTTGTACAGTGGATGTAAATCCTTTAGTAATATAACACGATGATGCTCACAGAATATTAAAATTACAGGATCTTGAGAGAGCCTGAATACAAAGATGGTCAAGTGCTGATATTGTTGTGGTAACTAAAAATCCCACTATTAAGGACTTATTAATACTCTTGGATCTTATATTTATTAAATAAAAGCAATGGCACAATCTAAGTGATCTTAGTATTCTTCATTTATCTTTTCTATTTTAAACACTCTACAAAATGTATAATTAAAAATAAATTATATTTAAGAAAAAATGTAATGCTGAACTAGATTATTTTTAGTACTTTTTGGTTGCAGTTGCACAGATACATTTATGTTTAGAAGAAATAGCAGTTATATTTTCTTTAGAAATCATTAATCATTAAGTAACCATAAATCATTAAGAAAGACATGTATCTATGAACATGGATGATTATAATTTTTAAAAAACAAAACATGTAAACATTTAATACTATAGTTCCCATAAGAAAGCTAACCCGGTAGGCAGTGAAAAAATGTATTCTAGCATAAAATTTGCTGTATGATCAAGTTAAGTTTTTCACTGATAAGTAATTACTATTATAATTTACTCAAAATACTGTGAACTCTATAGGAAGATATTTATTATACAAATATAACATTAGGTATAGTGAAGATAGCACAGTTGGATTTATATATATATATATATATATATATATATATATATATCTCAAGAAATGCTTTAAGCAAGAAGAAATTC
The DNA here is from genome assembly GCF_002288905.1 of Enhydra lutris kenyoni. Lineage (NCBI taxonomy): Eukaryota > Metazoa > Chordata > Mammalia > Carnivora > Mustelidae > Enhydra > Enhydra lutris. Next base: position 25,449,636 of record NW_019154103.1, read on the forward strand.
TACAGAAAATGAATAGTGTATTTCTAAAACATATTCTTTTCTACTCAAAATCTGATTTTGATGCCAGGAAACGGTCTTCAATGTTATCGTTTTATAGAATATATAATCACAATGTCATCCTCATGACAAAATGCCAGCTTTATTGACTAGAGAAACAGCCATGCTTCCATTCTTGATAGTTCCGTCATTCCCACAATTTAACCACTACCATTTCTTAACAAAGTGGATGATGACAGTTATTAAAATTTAGACTTACAGAACTACAAGAGACATCAAGATGTCATTTGTTCCAGCAGCCTGTTTCCAGGCAGATTGATGTCAAATGCACCCAAAAGCTCAATGCAATCAGAAGCGGGAAATAGGCCAGTAACAGGAGGAGTGTTAGTGGTGAGTGAGGAATTATCATATATTTCACAGTAATCTTTTTACAATTTATTGGGAGTTGGTAGAAGTCTAGTGTGAGGTTGAGGGAGCTAACAGGCTAATATTACTTAGTAAAATAATTTACTTGTAAATACAAATAAGAGCTTTCATGAACAGTGCTCAAGTCAGTAGACATAAATAAAAAAAAAAAAACAAACTTAAAAAAACCCTTATATTTCCACTTTATAACTTGTGAAAGTTCTCAGAGCATGTTCCTAAAGGACAGGGATGAAGATTTTATACTCTACAAAAGAGATAAGAAAACAGAGAATTTCTTAAGTGAGTATGAGAGAAAATCCACAGAATTAAAGTGTCTTCTTTGATTGAAGAGAAGATACAAAGATTACCATACTTCTGCTTATCAGGGGAGAGGAAAATTTGCTAGACTAGACAGAGAAAAGAATACCAAAGAACGATAAGAAGTAAAACTTCTGAGGCAGTGATGAAACAAAGGCAAACTTTTTAAAATACATTTTAAAAATGGGCATTAAAAGTAGAGCCAAATGGAGGGACTTCTGCTTCGAGACAAGATGGATAATGGCAAAGACCAGATTTAACTTCTTGGAACACTCAAAAGAAACAAAGAAGAAGAAAAAAATACATAAGGAAAAAAAAAGTTTCAAGGCACTGGATTTCACGCCTGGGTGGCTCAGTCAGTTGGGCATCTGCCTTGGGTTCAGGTCATGATTCTGGGGTCCTGAGATGAGTCCCGCATTGGGCTCCTTGATCAGCAGGGACCCTGCTTTTTCCTCTGCCTGCCATTCCCCCTGCTTGTGCTCTCAATCTTTCTCTGACAAATAAATAAATAAAATCTTTAAAAAAAAATGTCTTTAAGAGATGGGAAGTAAACTAGATGAGCAATCTACTGCCTTGAGAGAGTTTTTAAGTGATGGTGTGGGAAGGGTGGGGCAAGATGTGAAAGGCACAGAAAACCCAGCAGACTCTGAGTTCATGGAAACAAAACAAGGTCCAAGGACACCAAGATGCTTGGAATATATAGAGCAGAATACTAGAGAGGAGATAGCTGCACAGAGTTGATGTCAGAGGGATCCCGCAAGTATCCAGCAGAGTACAGATGGCATGTTCATACGAAGAAACCACCCTTGACAACAGATAGAGTCATATGAAGGGATTAAAGAGACAGCGGCCAATATTCAGAAAAAAGCATAAAATAACAAAAGTTTTCAGGCATTAAAAAAAAAAGTAAAATAAAACAGATATAACTGAATATCCAGAACCCTACATACATGTTAAAAGAAGTCCTTCAGGCAGATGGAAATTGACACCATGTGGAAATAATGCATTATTTATACAAAGGAATAAAGAGAAACAAAAATGAGGAGATGTAGTTTAAGACTGATAAAGAAATATATGTGATTTTTAAAAATTTCTGTCTCTCCAAAAGATAAACTACTTAAACAAAAATTTAAAAGTATTGTGATATTCATATGTTATGTAAAGGTAAAATGTATGGCAATAGTGCAAAGGCCAGGTAAAGAGAAATGGAAATAAGTAAGTAAATGGAAGTATATTATTGTAAGTATTTTATATCTGAAACGATATACTTGCCTTACATGTGAAGTGATATGTGAAAGGTAGAATATTATGGGGCACCTGAGTGGCTCACTGGGTTAAGCCTCTGCCTTTGGCACAGGTCATGATCCCAGGGTCCTGGGATCAAGCCCCACATCAGGCTCTATGCTCAGCAAGGAGCCTGCTTCTCCCTTTCTCTCTGCCAGCTGCTCAGCCTACTTGTGATCTCTCTCTCTGTCAAATAAATAAATAAAATCTTTTAAAAAAAAGGTAGAATATTATAATGACTTGTAAGTCCTACAGCAAGCTCTAAAATAGCAACAATAGAAGAGCCAATAAACGAGAAAAAGTGGAATCCTAAAAAAATATTCCATTAATCCAAAAGAAGGCAGAAAAGGGAAGAAAAATGGAGAAGACAGAAAGAAAACATGTAACGAGGTAATGATTGAGACCAAACTATATTAATAGTTACATTAAATGGAGATAGAGTAAATGTTCTAATTAAAAGGAAAAGATCAGATGGGATATTAAAAAGCAAGAACCAATTAAATACTGCCAATAAGAAAAACAATTCAAATATAAATGCTAATTGGCTGAAAGTAAAAAGTTGAAACGATATATTTACATTAATCTTCAGAAAGCTGGAAAGACTACATTAATAACAGTCTAAGTGGACTTCAGGGCAAAGAATATTACCTGAGATAAAGAAGGTTATTTCCTAATGATAAAGAGGTGAATTGGTGAATTCACCAAGAGGATTGAAGAGTCTTAAAAATTAGGCACTTAAAAACAATGTAAAATGCATGAAACAAAAACTGATATAACTGCAAGGAAAACTAGGCATAACAACAATTATACTCAGATTTTAATATCGGTCTCTCAATAACTCAAAGAATAGATAGAAAATCAAAGTGATATGGTATACTCGAACAACACTATGGTATGGTATACTCGAACAACACTATCAACAAATTTGACCTAACTGACATTGACAGAAATTTCCACCACCAACAGAAGACTACACATCTTTCAGGGTGCACATGGAACACTTATCAAGAAAGACCAGATCCTGAGCCATGGAAAAAGTCTCAATTTTAAAGGGATTCAAGTCATACAAAGTACATTCTCTGATCACAAGGGAATCAAAAATCATTAAAAAAGATAACTGGAAAATCTCCAAATATGTAAAGAAAAAAAAAAAACACATCTCAAATAACCCATGGGTCAAAGATAAAATCAAAAGGAAAATTAGAAAGTAGTGTAAACTGAATGAAAATAAAAACAAAACATCAGAATTTATAGGATGCTACTAAAAAGCACCACTTGGGGAAAACTTATAACCAGCCCATATTAAAAAGAAGAAAAGTTTCAAATCAGTGACTTCAATTTCTACCATAAGAAATTAAAAAGTGAAGAACACATTAAATCCAAAGTAAAGAGGCTAAAGGAGATAATAAAGACCAGGAAGGAAATTAATGAAATAGAAATCAGGAAAACAAAAAACAAACAAACAAACAAAAAGATTACAGGAAAACAATAGAGAAAATTAATGAAACCAAAATGGAGTTCTTTGAGGAGATAAAGTTGGTAAACCTCTAGTGAGACCAGAATAGAAACAGATAAAACACATATTTCCAATATCTGAAATGTGAAAGTTAATAACACTACAAATTCTACAGATATTTAAAGTATAAAGTTATACCTAACTCTACACTAATAAGTTTGGCCATATGGATAAAAAGGACAAAAAAATCCCTCTAAAACAAATTACAAAAGATCTTTCTAGAGGTAATAGGTAACCTAAACAACCTATGTCTATTAAAGAAATTGAATTTGTAGTTAAGAATGTTCTCACATGGGGCGCTGGGTGGCTCAGAGGGTTAATCCTCTGCCTTAGGCTCAGGTCATGAACTCAGGGTCCTGGGATCCAGCCCTGCATTGGGCAGGCTCCCTGCTCAGCAGGAAGCCTGCTTCCCTGTCTCTCTCTGCCTGCCTGCTTCTGATCTCTCTCTCTCTCTCTCTCTCTTTCTCTCTCTCTCTCTCTCTCTGTCAAGTAAATAAATAAAATCTTTAAAAAAAAGTTATTGGAAGAACAAATATTGTGAAAATGTCTATGCTACCCAAAGCAATCTACACATTTAATGCAATTCCTATCAAAATACCATCCATTTTTTTTTCAAAGAAATGGAACAAATAATCCTAAAATTTATATGGAACCAAAAAAGACCTCGAATAGCCAAAGGAATATTGAAAAAGAAAGCCAAAGTTGGTAGCATCACAATTCCGGACTTCAAGCTCTATTACAAAGCTGTCATCATCAAGACAGCATGGTACTGGCACAAAAACAGACACATAGATCAATGGAACAGAATAGAGAGCCCAGAAATAGACCCTCAACTCTATGGTCAACTAATCTTCGACAAAGCAGGAAAGAATGTCCAATGGAAAGAAGACAGCCTCTTCAATAAATAGTGTTGGAAAAATTGGGCAGCCACATGCAGAAAAATGAAATTGGACCATTTCCTTACACCACACACAAAAATAGACTCAAAATGGATGAAGGACCTCAATGTGAGAAAGGAATCCATCAAAATCCTTGAGGAGAACACAGGCAGAACCTCTTTGACCTCAACCACAGCAACTTCTTCCTAGGAACATCACCAAAGACAACAGAAGCAAGGGCAAAAATGAACTATTGGGATTTCATCAAGATCAAAAGCTTTTGCACAGCAAAGGAAACAGTTAACAAAACCAAAGACAACTGACAGAATGGGAGAAGATATTTGCAAACAACATATCAGATAAAGGGCTAGAGTCCAAAATCTATAAAGAACTTAGCAAACTTAACACCCAAAGAAGAAATAACCCAATCAAGAAATGGGCAGAAGACATGAACAGACATTTCTGCAAAGAAGACATCCAGATGGCCAACAGACACATGAAAAAGTGCTCCATATCACTCAGCATCAGGGAAATACAAATCAAAACCACAATGAGATATCACCTCACACCAGTTAGAATGGCTAAAATTAACAAGTCAGGAAATGACAGATGCTGGCGAGGATGTGGAAAAAGGGGAACCCTCCTACACTGTTGGTGGGAATGCAAGCTGGTGCAACCACTCTGGAAAACAGCATGGAGGTTCCTCAAAATGTTGAAAATAGAACTACCCTATGACCCAGCAATTGCACTACTGAGTATTTACCCTAAAGATACAAACGTAGTGATCCGAAGGGGCACGTGCACCCGAATGTTTATAGCAGCAATGTCCACAATAGCCAAACTATGGAAAGAACCTAGATGTCCCTCAACAGATGAATGGATAAAGAAGAAGTGGTATATATACACAATGGAATACTATGCAGCCATCAAAAGAAATAAAATCTTGCCATTTGCGACAATGTGGATGGAACAAGAGGGTATCATGCTTAGCGAAATAAGTCAATCGGAGAAAGACAACTATCATGATCTCCCTGATATGAGGAAGTGGAGATGCAACATGGGGGGTTAAGGGGGTAGGAGAAGAATAAATGAAACAAGATGGGATTGGGAGGGAGACAAACCATAAGTGACTCTTAATCTTACAAAACAAACTGAGGGTTGCTGGGGGGAGGGGGGTTGGGAGGGGGGGGTGGGGTTATGGACATTGGAGGGAGGGTATGTGCTCTGGTGAGTGCTGTGAAGTGTGTAAACCTGGCGATTCACAGACCTGTACCCCTGGGGATAAAAATATACTATTTGTTTATAAAAAATAAAAAATTAAAAAAAAAATGTTCCCACAACCTCACGAGCAATGAGTTCAGTAGTGAATTCTACTGAGCATATAAGGGAGAACTAATACCAGTTCTACACAAATTCTTTCACAAAATTAAAGATAAGGGAACACAGGGAAGTCTGGGTGTCTCAGCTGTTTAAGCATCTGCCTTCAGCTCAGGTTATAATGCCAGAGTCCTGGGATCCAGCCCTGCATCAGGCTCCTTGCTCCGTAGGGAGCCTTCTTCTCCCTCCCCTCTGCCTGCTGCTTCCCTGCTTGTGCTCTCTGTGTCTGTTAAATAAATAAATAAAATCTTTTTAAAAATAAATAAATAAATAAATAAAGAGATCACATCCCCAGCTCATTGTGATGACAGCATTGCTCATCATTTATCCAAATTTCACCATAGCATCTATCAAAAGTTATCTTGTATTCTTGTGGGTAAGATAAGTATGGGATAAATGACAGCAGGGTTAGTACAATTAGTACGGCTGAAGTAGTATGGTCTTTTTTGATTGAATGACTATAGAAAAATAGTGACTGAATAACAGATTAATGTCAACATAGAGTGTTTTAATAAAGCTGAGAACATTTAGTGGCATAGGCTATCAAAAATCCCATGAGCTTCAAGCAACATATAACACTTTCTAGCTCATAGAAGAATCAAGATGGATTTCCCCTTCCGGAAGCCTCTGTGGAAAGGTTTCCTTCAAATAGTGAACTCAGATCCAAGTTCCTTCCACTTTTTAGTTCTCTCAGAGTTCTTCACTTGCAGCAAGTCAATTGTGGGGAGACTACAAATATTTATACTGCATGTTTCTGGCCGGCACTGAACTGTACACCCCGCTGACAAGAACTCAGTCCTAGGCTCTACCTGGATACAAGGAGGGCTCAGTATATGGTCGTGCTGCATGTCCAGGAGGAAGATGAAAAAGTTTGGTGAATACTATCTGCCATAAATATTATGATATACTTCATATACCATCAAGATCCACAAGCTAAAATGATGATCCATCTTCTAATAAGATGACAGATTTTTTTAAAAAAATTCTATGTATCAATTAAAAACTGTAAAATAGGAAAGACTTAATATTAGCAAGTTAAAATCTGGATCAAATTGTATAGAACTTAAGAGACGTGGAATCCAGGTTAAGATTTTTTTTTTCTCAACTTCCCAACATTCAGACTATCTTGAAATATTGTACTCAACCCTAATTGTTACACCAAAAGAACAAATGACTAATGAGCGCAGGCCCAAGGATAATATAACTAAGATAGAAAGAAAAATTGAGATTTGTCACATGAACATTAGTTGAAAGAACTATGAAGGTTGATCCTGAAGGAAAGATACAAGGTTAACAACAGAGTTGTCATAAAATATTTGAGTGGTGATACCGTTTGAGACAGATCAGACTTACTCTTTATGGTTCTTGAGATTAGTACAAGGACCTTGAAAGTAGAAGAAAAATATGGGCTCCAAATAAAGAAAATCTTTATAATTAGAGCAGTGATTCTCAAAATGTTATCCAGGATACCCAGGGGAAATCTGAAATATTTTCAAGGGCTCTTCCAATTCACAATTATATTCAAAATGATACTGGGGTGTTATTTGCCTTTTAGATTCTCATTTTCTCATGAGCCTACGGTGATGTTTTCCAGAGACCACTAGACATGTATATCACAAAAAGAAGACATAAGAACCTCTTAAGCCAGACATAAAATAGATTTGAAAAAAGGCAAAACCATTCATTCTTCTCACCATAATTTTTGAAAATATATTTTTCCAACTTTATTGAGGTATGATTGACAAACAAAAATTGTGTATATTTATGGTATACAACATGATATTTTGATATATGTATATATTGTGAAATAATTACCACAGTCAATTAACATATCTATCAATTTTCACATAGGTATCTGTGTGTGTGCGTGTGTGTGTAAAATACTTGAGATCTACTCTCTTAGCAAATTTCTAGTCTACATTAACTATAGTCACTGTGCTGTATATTAGATCTCCATAACTTTCTCATCTTACAACTGAAAGTATATAATCTTTGACTAACATATCCCTTTCCCCCCACACCTCCCATGTCCTGGTAACATCCAGTCTGCTTTCTGTTACATGAATGCAAATGTTTGTTTTGTTTTGGGACTTCACATACAAGTGAGGTCATGAGATAGTTGTCTTTCTGTGTCTGGCTTGTAATTATTGAATCTTAAAAATATTTGTTAATATATAAATATATAGCTATTTAAAATGAATCATTAAAATTGTTCATTTTAATTTCCAATATGATAAACATCAATAGGTATATCCCACAAAAACAAAAGCTCTTTGCAATTTTAGTAAGTGCTAAAAGTATAAATGGGTCCTGAGACAAAATAATTTAAGGCCTGTAGAATTAGAGCTTTACAAAATGAGATCAAGTAGATTGAAGCCTTTGAAGCCCATTCTAAATCTGAAATACAATGATGCTAAAAATCTGTAATCACCTGTTAATACAATATTGGCATGAACATAAATTTAGTTAAATTTGTTTCATCAAACATCTATTTACTGTCAGAACCATACTTAGAACTCCTTTATCTTCTTACTAGACCACTTTTATTCCTTTGCCCTATCCTATTCCCATAGTTTAGCTTACGTTAATCTCCAAACTTTGGCCAAACGAATAAATGGACCGTGATATATTTTAACTGGAAGCTTTCATGAGTTCATTGCCTAAGATGTTTGTTGGTTTTAACTACCTTCCTTTCCTATTGCTCTTTCACTGAATAAACAAAAGATTTCTCAGCCTTCTGATACACTGTTTGCCTAGACTCTTGTTTTCTTTATGTGTCCAAGGCATTCGAAGTACGTATTAGCAAAGAAAGATTCAGTCCTGGGATGTGGGTGGAAAGTAAGAAAACAAGAATGAAGCCAGATGAGGTTACTACCTGCTTTTGAGTTTATTCATGAAGTGGAATGAGTCATAAAACAATAAGCCATACACAATTGTACACTAACAAAGAATTTCTCAAATAATGTACTTGAATATAAGAGGTATATTGAACTAATGCCACATGAGACTTACTGAAGTATGATAAGTCAGTAAGTATGGTATGCTATAATCATGATGATACTGTAAGCATAAACAATAATTGGTTATTATGATGTAGGTGTCATAATATTCAAACATCATAGATGGTCAAAACTTTGGAATCATTTATACATTCTTTCATAATGTCCATGGTCGAGAAACTTATACCTAATATTTCCTGGTCAAAAAAGAAAAAAAAAAAAAGTCAAGGGGAAAGGCAAACATCCTAAGGTAAAATTCAACCAGTAAAATAAAATTGCCATGGGATACCTGGAATGACACAAGACAATAGAGGGTGATCTGGAAAATAGTTTCCCATTAACCAATAGGCACTAATCTGTGGATCTCCTAAACATAAACACTACAGATAATCTTAATAGTCCTCCCAACATTGTTGCAGTTATTATCCAAATATTTGAAGAGAAAGGAACCTAATTATTATGATTTCTGGTTCTTAGTATGTACAGATACGTCTTTCTTTGAATCTTAGAAAAGTAAAGGCCAGTATACCATTTAGATGTTTTAAATAGAATAAATTTGATCAGAATAATACAAAGCTGGCATTGTCATATAATTTTCAATTCACATGAAGGATGTATAGAACTTCCTTGCACTCTTCTTGTAAGTTTTCTTTATGATTTTGCAATGAGACCAAAATTTGTAAAAGTAAGATCTTGTTATTACCTTTCATAAAACTCTCCAATGCTTTCCATTATACTTAGAATAAAATACTGTTCTTCCCACGACCTACAAGGTCATATATATTTTAACCCCTATCTACCTTCAACATTAGTTCATAACACTTTACCCTTTGCTAAATATGTTTTAGTCCTAAGGTTCTCCTACTTCCTTCACATAACAAATTCTTCTCTGCCTTGTGGCCCTTGAGCTTGCTATTCTATCTATAAAGCTGATATTTTCACATCATTCAATCTCAGCATAAATGTCATCTCAGGAAGGCTTTTCTGTTTGATTTAAATAATCATCATACATGCACACAAATACACATTCTGTATCACCTTGTCCTGATTACTTTCCTTATATTACATATCGCAATTCACAAATACTTCCTTTAAACTTTATTATTATCTTCCTAAACCAGAGGAGTTTCGTATTTCCACTTCTGACAAATAAGGGGTCTACAAATATTTGTTTAATGAATCAATTTGAAAGAATGCCACAAAATAGTTATCATTATAATAATCATCATAGTAGCTGCCTTTCATCTTGACAGCGACATAGTAAGTCATTTATATGCATTATTGTATCCTTACCTTATCTGCATATACATCTTTACTGTACCTACCACTGAATCCCTACATTTCCTTTCATAGTATGATGTGCAGTTTCTGCCATGACTCTCCATGAACCCTATCTTCTGTTATTTATGACATTCTTTCATTCCCTTCTCTTGTATGTACTGGTTAGAACAATGACTTGTCACCAACAAACGAGAGAGGCCAAAAGTGGTGCGGGTAGGATGATAAAAAAGGAACTTTGCTGGAGTGAAACCTGGTGTATACAAACTTGACCAAATGATCAAGGTTAACAATACTGGCAATACATGACATCAGGTGTCCATGAACAGATGCAATGGGAAGGGCAAATCACTTCTGTATTATCTTTCCCATAAGGCAAAGCTTCAGTGTAATCATGAAAAAATATCGAGCAAACCCAAATTTAGGGGCATTCCACAAAACCCACGAGCATGTGAAGGAAAGTGATCCCACAATGTAGGAGGCCAAAGAGAAAGGTATTTGGGTTCAACAGAAGGGCCAAGGGGCTGCACCCAGAGGAGCACACTTGGTGAGAACCAATAGAAAGGAGCCTGAGCTGCTGGAATCCATTTCCTGTGAGTTCATGGCATACTAAGTGTAAGAAAATAAAAGATCTCAAGGCTATAAAAAAATTTTTGATGCTATGTCAATTCTGAGACTAGTCTACAGAAGGCAATTTTGCTTGTGCTTACTCTCTGGCTCTTCTAGCTTGCTGCTCTGATGACATAAGGTCTATGATGTGAGCCCACAGGGAAAGGCCCACATGACAAGGAACTGAGAGTTGCCTCTGGGCAAAAGCTAGTGAGTCACTGAGGCCATTGGTCCAAAATACCTTGAAAAAACTGAATCCTACCAACAAACGTGATGACCATTAGGCGATACCACTCAACAGCTGAAAGCAGGGGATCTGGGTCACAGAGTTCCAAAGGGCAGCAGCAGCTCAGGAAGTTTTATAGCTACAGGAGTTATTTTATCCCTGGCTGGCAGTTGCTGGGCACTGTTTTCCGTGATACGCAAAGCAAGCCAGCTCCGAATGAACAAAAATTTGGGCTATGCTAAAAATATAACATCAGTTTGTAAAAATTTTAATTTGGCACCCATGGTCTTTGGGCTAATAAGTCCCAGAACTCTATGACAAAATAAACAACTCAGGGGCCGCCTTTGGTTAATTTAGTAACAGATTCACACTAAAGTTCTTCTATAATTGACTGGATAAAATGTCAACAACTTGCCTTTAAAAACTTCTAGGTGGAGATAAAATCTTAACTTTTAGTTCTTAAAGAACTCTCAACTGCTAAAGAAATATTTGTTCAGGCATATGAGAGGCTCAAAGCTCTTTGAGAAATGTCTTGCCAGGCATTACTATAGACCCTGCCCCAGCCACTTTCATGAAAATGTGGAATTATCTCTAAAAGAAAAATTTTTTAAAAATCTTTAATGTTAATAACTATATCTTATTCTGCTACTGATCATTTTTCATAAAGAGGTATGGCTTTTTTTCAATAAGATACACAGTCTTCCTTTTAATCACTGGCCAGAGAGCATAATTTCGAATTGGAAATCTGTGTGCTGAAACTGTAGACAGTCTAAGTGAATGTTAACCATGAAGTCTTCTAAATTTTCTGAACTCTTAAAAATAAAGCCAGAATTCTAGAAATCAGAGAAACTTAATCCCTGATCTTTACTAAGCTATAACTTGGTATCTGTATTTTTTTTTTTAGGATAAACTACATCATATTACAGTACAAATTACCACTCAAATTGTGGTGGCTCAACATAGTAAAGCATTTTTGTCTAGTTTCATGACATGTTCAACAAGTATTTGAGTGTGTCTACTCTGCTATACATACACAGTCTGTGGCCCAGGGTGACTGAGGACCTACCACCTTGTAGTTGTACCATCTGAATCACACAAACAGAAGAAAAGAATCTGAAAGAGATCCATTCCACTTCTGTTCATATTTCATTGGCCAAAATGAGTAACGTCCAGCTTCAAGGAGACTGGAAAATGTGAGTGTAGAAAATAGAATATTTGATGAATATCATCTCTATGACAGTGCCATTCTTGTAAGCTTTTGAGGGCTAATATAATGGGTGTTATTCATTTCCTATAGCTGCTTTAACAAAGTACCACAAACAAGTGACTTCAAAACAACAAAAATTTATCATTTTATAATATGAAAGTCAGAATTCCAAAAGGGGCCTTGCTGGATTATAATCAAGGTGTTTTTGTCTCATAGTTCCCTTTCCTTCTCTCTTCAAAGAAAGAAATGGGCTTTTGAGTCCTTCTCACATCACATCACTCTGACACTGACTCTCCTGCTTCCCTCTTCCACATTTCAGGATCCCTGTGATTACATGTAACCTAGAAAATCCAGGAAAATCTCTCCATTTTAAGGTTACCTGATTAGAAACTTAATTCCATCTCCAACCTCCAGAGATCGGGAGATAGATGTTTTTGAGAAGCCGTCATTTTGCCTACCACAATAGAACATGAAAAACATTTGCATAGCTTTAACATACCTGCCATAAAGAGAATTCTTATTATGTCATGCAATAACTTTTATATAAAATTCACATTTAAAAACTTTAAGAATAAGCCTCCTTTTATTAGTTCATGGGAATGGAGTAATACAATATGTTTTCCTTTCGGTCTTAGAGACAGGGAAGAAGAAAAGTGAATTCAGTAATACATTGCCATATTTATATAAGTTCCAGAACAAGTTAATCCTGTTTTCCTAGGTAGTCCTGTAACTTTATTTCTCCTTAAAAAAAAATACTACCTGCTGCCTCCAACACTTTTAGAAGCAAAAAATATTAAAAATCACATTAATAGGGAAAATGTCAGCTTTGTTGAATTGAAAATTATAGAATATGGATTACAGATTGAAAGGAAAATAAATATTAAGCATTATTCTGCAGAATAAACATTTTCTTATGTCTTATTTACAAATATACAGAGAGCAAGACATATATATACTTGGAAGAAAGAAAATTTAGGGACACCTGGTTGGTGCAGTAGATTAAGCATCTGTCTTCAGTCCAGGTCATGATCTCAGGGTCCTAGGATACAGCCCCAAATCAGGCTCCCTGTTCAGCCCCTCTTCCTGTTCCTGCTCTCTCTTGTTCTCTCCCTCTCTCTCTCCCAAATAAATAATATCTTTAAGAAAAAATTTAGAGGAATAAAACAGAATCCCTTCCCTTAAGGAGCATAACATTTATTTAGAATGGCAAAATCATACACATAAAAGGCATAACTAGCTACACCTAGTATGATATAAGCAGAGTAGTGTCTTATAGATAAATACTATAAGTTATATCAGGAAGAAAAGAAGGGGAAAATGAGTAATTATATGGAAAAAATCATCTGATAAGTCAGGAGTAAATTTTTTTATAATAGATTTTATTTTTTTAGGGCTGAGTTATAGGTTTATAGCAGAAATGAGAGGAGGCACAGAGATTTTCCATACAAACCCTAGCCCCTGTCCCACCCATGGATAGCCTCCTCCACTATCAACATCCTTCACCAGAGTAGTACATTTGTTACAATTGATGAAACTACACCAACAAATTATTATCACTCAAATAATTATACTTTAGGTTTACTCTTGATATACATTTCATGGGTTTGGACAATTTCCTAATGATATGTATCCACCATTATAATATCATACAGGGTAGTTTGATTGCCCTAAGGATTATCTGTGCTCTCCCTATGCACGCCTCCCTGCCCATTAACCCCTGGTAACTGTTCACCTTTTTACTGTTTCCACAGCTTTGCCTTTTCTGAAATGTCATATAGTTGGAATCATACGGTTTATAGTCTTTTCAGATTGGCTTCTTTCATTTAATATACATTTAATTTCCTCCATATCTTTTCACGGCGTGAGAGCTCATTGTTTCAGCACTGAATCATACAGCATTATCTAGATGTACCAGTTTATCCATTAGCTACTGAAGGACAGCTTGTTTGCTTCCAAGTTTTAGTAATTATGAATAACCTGAGGTAAAAATCCATGTATAGGTTTTTGTGTGGATATAAAGTTTCAACTCCTTTGAGTAAATGCCAGTAAGTGTGATTGCTGAGTCTCATGGTAAGAGTTTGATTACTCTTCTAAGAAACTGCCAAACTATCTTGCAATGTGGCTGTCCAATTTGGAATTCCCAGCAGTCATGAATGAGAATTCCTTTTGCTCCACATTCTCACAAGGATTTGGTGTTGTCAGTACTCCAAATGTTGGCCATTCTAATAGATGTATAGTGGTATTTCACTTTAATTTACATTTTCACGATGACAAATGATGTGGAGCCTCTTTTCATATGCTTATTTGCCATCTGTATATCCTCTTCCATGAGATATCTGTTAAGGTCTTTGGCTCATTTTTTAAACCAACTTGTTTGTTCCCTATTGTTGAGTTTTAAGAGTTCTTTTATGTTTTGGTTATCAGTCTTTTTGCAAATATTTTCTTTCAGTCTGTGGTTCATCTTCTCATTGTCTTTTAAAGAGCAGAAGTTTTTAATTTTAATTAAATCCAGCTTATCAATCATTTTTTTCATGGATTGTACCTTTGATATTTAATCTAAAAAGTCATCAATATGCCCAAGATTATGTAGTTTTTTCCTATGTTATCCTCTATGAGTTTTGTAGTTTTGCATTTTACATTTAGGTCTGTGATTCATTTAAAGTTAATTTTTGTGAAGGATATAAAATCTGTGTCTAGATTCATTTCTTTGACAGAATGCCCAGTTGTTCCAGCACCATTAATTGAAAAGATTATCTTTGCTCCATTATATTTGCTCCTTTGTCAAAGATAAATTGAATATATTTATGTAGATCTATTTCTGAGCTATTACGTTCCATTGATCTACTTGTCTATTCTTTTACCAGTAGTAAATTATCTTGATTACTATAGCTTTATATTATCTGGAAATCAGATAATTTGGTCCTCCAACATTGTTTTTCTCCTTCAATATTTTGTTGCCTCGTCTGAGTCTTTTTGCTCTCTGTATAAACTTTAGATTCAGTCTGTCATATCTATAAAATAGTTTGTTGGAATCATATTGAATCTAAGGATTGATTTGGGAAGAACTGACATCTTGATAATATTGAGTCTTCCTATTCATGAACATGGAATAACTCTCAATTTATTTAGTTCTTCTTTAATTTCTTTCATCACAGTTTTGCAGTTTTCCACATTATACATCTCTTGTTAGCTTTATGCCATAGAATTTTTTTTTTCTCTTGGTAATGTAAATGGTATTGTGTTTTCAATTTCCAATTCCACTTGTTCATTTTTGGTATATAGAAAAGTGACAGACTTTTGCATATTAAACACGTATTCTGTAACCTTGCTATAATTGCTTACTAGTTCAGGAGTTTGTCCTTTCTTTTGGATTGTCTACATAAATGAATATATCATCTGTGAATAAAAACAACTTTATTTCTTCCTTCCCAATCTGTATACCTTTGTATTTCCTTTTCTTGTCTTATTATATTAGCTAGAGCTTCTAGTATAATGTTGAAAAGCAGTGGTGAGGCTTTCCAATTTGTGAGAAAAATATATCCCTAGTTGGCATCGTGGTTGTTATAGTCACCATTCTTAATTTAACTCTTTCATTTCATGATCATATTCATCCTGTGATCTCTGTAGTGAATGAAATTCCACGCATAGAAAATGGGCTCCAGGCTTTACTTCCAGCTAAATCAGAAGTTTTCAATTAGTTCATAGAATAACCTACATATATTTAGTAGTTGTCCTAAATCAGGTTCCCAAATTCACTGTTCCCAAATTCTTGTTTGAGACTGATACTCCCAAGAACATCCATAACCTTTAAGAGATTACAAAATGTTTTAGAGACTGTTTAATAAACTGTAGTCCTTTTTCTCTCACCTATTCTTTGCCAGTTCAAACTCTCATCTAACTTTCTTGATTCAAATCCCTGGGATAAAATATGTTTAATTGTCTTAAATATAAAACCTAGAAGAAAACATAGGGAAAAACCTCTTTGACATTGATCTTACAGATTTTATGGATATGACATCAAAAGCATAAGCAACAAGAATAAAATAAACAAATGTCACCACATCAAACTAAAAAGCTCTGCACAGCTAAAGAAGTAATCAAGAAAATGAAAAGCTTACCTACAAACTAACAATAATATTTGCAAACCATAACCTGATAAGAGAATACACAAAATATGTAAGAAACTTGGGGACCCTGGGTGGCTCAATCATTAAGCATCTGCCTTCAGCTCAGGTCATGATCACAGGGTCCTGGGATCGAGCCCTGCTGGGATCTAGCCCCGCTTAGGGCTCCCTGCTCAGCCCTTAGAAGCCCTTAGAAGCCCTTAGAAGCCTGCTTCTCCCTCTCCCTCTCCCACTCCCCCTGCTTGTATTCCCTCTCTCATTGTCTCTCTGTCAAATAAATAAATAAAACCTTTTTAAAAAAGTGTAAGAAACTCATACAATTTAAGAGCAAAACACCCCAAATAATCTGATTTTAAAATGGGCAAGAGACCTAAATAGGCATTTTTCCAGAGAAGATATTTAAATGACCAAGAAGTACATGAAAAGATGCTATTACTAATTGTCAGGAAATGCAGATCAAAACCACAATGAGTTATCTCTATCTCAAACTTGTTAGAATATCTATTATAAAAGAGACAAAAGATTAGAGGATGTGGAGAACCTCATACACTGTTGGCAGGAATGTAAATTGGTGCAGCTACTATGGAAAATAGTACAGAGGTTCCTCAAAAAATTAAAAAAGAACTACTATATGATCTAGCAATCCCACTTCTGTGTATATATCCAAAGAAAATGAAATCACAACAGATCTTCCGCAATTTAGGGTGATATTACCTCCAAATAAGCCCATTATAAGTTGAAAACATCCTAAGTCAAAAGTGCATTTACTACATCTAGCTTACCAAACATTATATCTTAGTCTGGCCTACTTTAAATGTGCTTAGAACACTTATATTGGTTATATTAGAACCACATTTAGGCAAAATTATCTAAAACAAAGTCTATTTTATAATAATGTGCTGAAAGCTCATTAAATTTTTTGAATACTGTTCTGAAGTAAAAAGCAGAATGGTTGTCAGTGAATGTGTTATTTAACCTCATGATTGCATGGCTTTCTGGGAGCTGCTGCTCACTGCCACAGCCCAGCAGCATAAGTGAGTATCATACCATATATCCTAGCCAGAAAAGATCAAAATCTGAAGTACATATATATTTTTTAATAGTTTCAAGTTTTTATTTAAATTCCAGTTAGTTAATATATGGAGTAATATTAGTAGTAGGAGTAGAATTTAGTAATTCTGCACAGTGAAGGAAATAATCAGCGTAACTAAAAAGTAACCTTCAGAATGGGAGAAAATATTTGCAAATGATATATCTGATAAAAATATTTGCAAATAATATATCTGATAAAGTATCCCAAATCTTTGAAGTGTGTTTTTTATTGCTTGTTTACTTTTACACCATTGTAAGTAGAAAAATTGTAAGTCAAACCACTGTAAGTCGGAAACTATATATCCAAGAGATATCTGCATTTCCATGCTTATTGTATCATTATTTACAAAAGCCAAGATATGAAAACAACCAAGTTTTCGCAGATGGAAAATAAACAAAGAAAATGTGTATATATGTAATATTATTTTATATATTTATATGTGTATCTACTAACTCATAAATATTAATTTTTATATATAAAGGAACCTTAATTTACTCACAAAAATGAAGGAAATTCTGTCATTTGTGAAAACATGGATGAATCTTGATGGGAATACACTAAGTGAAAAAAATCAGAGAAAAAACAATACTGTATGATCTCACTTACATCTGGAATCTAAAACAGGAAAACTCAGAGAAGTGGAGAACAGATTCTATACCTACTTTAAGATGATAAAATATGTTGAAGATGATAAGATATGTTTAAATACGTTTAAAGAATGCATTAAGGAGGGCATGTGTTGTTATGAGCACTGGGTGTTATATGCAACTAATGAATCATTGAATACTACATCAAAAACTAATGATGTACTATATGCTGGCTAACTGAGCATAATAAAGAAAAAAGAATGCTAATCCTTTATTCACACCTCTTAATCTCCTTCTCTCTCCTTGAGCTAAACAAAAAGCTATTTTTCCTAAATAATACTGGCAATCCCTGGATCTAGACTTGATGACACAAAGCAAAATTGCATATTAAAAATATGACAATAATCACTTTATATAACTCATCACCAATATACCTATCTCTGATAAAAAGATGAATTAACTTATAATACTTTATAGTAAGTGAAAACCAGAAACTCTCTTATTTTTATTATCCTTAATTGCCTTGGTTCATATTACATGACTAAATTAAACAGTAGTTTCATTTGTCAGCTCATGACACAAAAGTTCAATTTATAACTCTCTTTAGCAACATTTTGCATAAATTGAGATAAATATACCCATTATAACCTAGTTAAAAGATTATGTTTGTTCTAATACAGTCCTAAATGTTTACTACTGAAAAAAGATAACATTTTTACATATTTTAAGTTGATAAAATATGTTTTAAAGAAATGCTAACTTGCCCTTTTGTAATCTCCAGGTTAAATAAGAGTAAGGCAGATATATCTTGGTATTTTGGAAACAAACTCTCATGTAAGATTTTTTTTTTCTTTTTCTTTTGTCAATAGTGAAGTAGTTTTAGAGTCAGAAGTGCCACAGTTTTTATTATTTTTATGATTCTCCTGAAATCATTTAACATGGAGACTTTCCTTTTGTAAAATTTCTTTGTGAAGTCCATGACCGGTGTCAAAAATTTCCCACCACCTACGTGGATTCCTAAGTGTCACACATAGCCATTTAAACAGATTAATGCCATTTAAAATCTTTCTTCCTCATCAAACAACAACATTGAAATTAAAAGAGTCATAGAGGAAATTTTTAAAAAAGAAAACAAACTCATGGTATTAGTACATTTTTGTTCTAAAGATAATAAAGTTATTGCAGTGTTGTTGTTTGAATTTTATGTTGTAATGGGAAAGAATAGCTCCCTGGATGGATGAGACCGAAAAACTTTCATTTAAGAAGTAAGAAGACTTATCTAGTTGGAAGTTTCGTAAGACTCCTGAAATAAATCTAATCAAGAACAAAGATATACATATATAAGGTGTATTAGATTCCTAGAGCTGTCATAACAAAGTACCACAAACTGGGTAGCTAAAACAACATAATTTGATTTTCTCACAGCTCTAGAGGCTACAAGTTCAAAATCAAGGTATTGGCAAGGTCAGGCTACCTTTGAATGCTCTAGGGAAGAAGTTTTCCTATCTTCTTCCTACCTATGCTTCTTGGTGTTCCTTGGCTTTTGGGTGTATCACTCCTATCTCTGCCTTATTCTTCATGTAGTGTTCTCCCCTGTGTGTTCTGTGTCCAAATCTCCCTCTTCTTAGATGGATTCCAGTCATTAGAGTAGGGCCCAGCTTAATCCAGTTCAACTTCATCTTAACTTGATTCCATCTTCAAAGATCCTGTCTTCCAGTGTGCCTACCTGGCTCAGTTGGAAGAGCATGTGACTTTTGATCACAGGGTCGTGAGTTTGAGGCCTATGTTGGATATAGAGATTACTTAAAATAAATGAAATTAAAAAAAAAAAAAGAATTAATAGATCCCATTTCCCAAGAAGTTCACATTTACAGGTACTAAAAGTTAGGACCCCAAAATATCTTTTATGGGGACATAGTTTAACCTACAATTGAACAAATTTGCTGAAATAGGCTTTTAAATAGCAAATGAGTGAGGTTTGAGCAAGCTGGGTTGTTCTTTGAAAAGAAGTCCTTAAGATCTTAATTGTGAATTCTCAAAGTCCCACAGAAGATTTTATACTTGTATTCAGCAATTTATCTTCTGATAATCTCA
This sequence comes from Enhydra lutris kenyoni, assembly GCF_002288905.1. Classification (NCBI taxonomy): domain Eukaryota; kingdom Metazoa; phylum Chordata; class Mammalia; order Carnivora; family Mustelidae; genus Enhydra; species Enhydra lutris. The sequence goes on from NW_019154103.1 coordinate 25,469,628, forward strand.
ATAAAAAACAAATACTTTGGTGCCAATGACATTAAAGATAAAGTCACCAGCCATTTATTCATCCAACTAAAATTTTTTGAACATTACATAAAAAAAGAGAACAGAGTAATGAGCAACACAATACTTCCTTTCATAGTCTCCTTATCTAGAAAAGAGCGAGGCAAGTAAACAATTACAACTCATTTCATAACATGAGCAGACTGACATTTTAAAGATTCCTTTCACAACAGAGAAAGGAGTGGGTTGGAAGAAGAAAAAAGCCAAGAGTACAGTTATAGAGGTATCATGCTGTTTATGTAACAGAATATAGATTGCAAAGGTTAGATCATGAAGAAATGATTATAAGGAGAGGAGACACATTCAGAAGATTATGTGGGCTCAAGTTCCAACCACCAAACCTACAGAATTACCTGCGGTTGCACCCATCCCTTCCTTTGTGATCTATTGCAAAGGATGAAGTTCTCTCTCCTTATTAAAGCTAATCCTTCTCCCTGTGCTTTGGAACCCATTCTATCACCTTAGTCATGCTCTATTAAGTCTTGTTCTTAAACCCCAATCTCTTCCTACTTGTTTCTTCTTATCCGCTTTGAACATGCTCAAACCAGCCATCACAACACATAGCAACAATTACTTCATCTTTCTCAACAAACCTCAGCACTGCAGCCAACTAAGGACATATCTTCTATTCACAGCTACATTTTTTTTTTCACAGCTATACTTACAGAAGATCTTGTTTACATATGATGTGTCCAATGCTCATCTCCAACACATTTCTTGATCTGTTGTCATTTGGCTTCTGTTCTTAAAATTCTCTGAAATTTCTCTCATTCTAGTTTCCAACAAACTCTTTGTTACTAAATCCAGTAAACATTATCATTACTTCCCTTGAACTCTCAGCAACATGTGGCAATTTTGACTGCTCCCATCATCTTTATATAACCTCTTACCTTACTTTTATTATACTGATTTTAGCTCTAGTTTTCTCCTTGCTTTTCTTTCTTAGTTTCTTCCTCTAGGCATTTCTTACATGTTATATTCTTCAGAATTCCTCAGATTGTAGTAGACTCTTTTCCTTTCTTGAGAAAATTTATCTTTTCTCCATGGATCAAATAATTATTGTCATACTGGTGATCCCCAATTGTGACTCCAATTGAGATCTCTCTCCTCAGCTTTAGATCTTTATTTTCAGCTGCCAAATGGCACTTGGCTGCCTCATTGGTACCTCAAACTCAGCATGTTCAAAACTGAACTCATCTCCTCTTCTAAATCCTCTATTCCTCCTATGATTCACATATTAATAAATGGTTACACTCTACATAAAAGTCTACAAAACAACTACAAGGGTACCAAGTTGAATTACCTTCTCTCTCTCCATCTCCACCCACCCCAACTCTCTTTCTTCCTTCTCTCACTCCCTCACCTCTCATCCTTCACCATTCACATGCTACCCATAATTCCACTGTAACTACTCTACTGCTAAATCCTACAGATTTCTTCCTAAAAAAATTCCATTTTGTTGATTATATATACCTCTTCCAAACTGCTCATGGGACCTAGGGGAAACCGATTCCATGTTCAATTCTAGGGCTAGGGCCACATAAATCATCTAATTATGGCAATTATATTCCTCTTAAAAATTATTAATTTAGGAGCTCAAATTTAAGTCAATCGGGTTAGTATTACCTTTGCAACTGTTACTGTTCCAGGTTGGGCATGGAACGAAATTTGTCCAACCAGACAGAAGCAAAGGAGTGTGTTTTTTTGTTTTGTTTTTTTTTCTTTTCAAATTTGGGGAGAGAGTTTATTTCTCCCCCAGTGGATATAAGCAATGCAGCATGGTAACTTTGCTGCCACAACTGATGTTTTATCACTCCCTTAATTTTTTTTATAATTCTATTACAAATGTGTATGCCCATAAATAATATTGCATATTATAAACATAAACACACACATGCGCGCACACACACACACACACACACACACACACACATATATAGTCTACAATTTGGCATTTTTGTCAAAATTGTTTAAGATTTATTCGTTTTGATAGCAACACTTCAATTACATTCACTTTCATAGTAGTATGGTTTCCAATACAAAAATAGCACAATTTGTTTATGCATTCTTATTAATACTTGTATTTTTCCATCTTTGCTAATACATACCAATGCTTCTACAAATATTGTTGGGCATGTCTCTTTTAAAAAAAAATTATTTATTTGACACAGAAAGAGAGTGTGCATAGGCAGGGGGAGCAGCAGAGGGAGAAACAAACTCCCCACTGAGCAGGGAGCCTAATGTGGGACTAGATCCCAGGACCCTGAGTTCATGACCTCAACCAAAAGCAGGTACTTAACTGAGCCATCCAGGCACCCCTGAACATGTCTTTTTTTGACTATATAAAGGAATTTTCTAAAATATATATTCCCAGAGATGGAATTTCTGGGTTACAGTGTATACATTTTTAAGAAAAAAAACTAAATGGCTATCCACAATGCCATTTTACACTTTTTACATTTTACACTTCCACCAGCAGTCTAAGAGAGCTTCAGTTCATCCAAAGCTGCAGCAAGAGATTTTTGTCATGGTTTGTAAATTTTTGCAGTTCTAATGAGTATGAAATGGCATCTTGATGATGCATTTCAATTTGTGTTCTCATGATTACTAATTAAATCCTTAATCATATTTTTAATATGACTATTGGGCAGTTGTTTTTCCTCCTCTGTGAAATGCCCTTCTTTTTTTTTTAGAGGTTTGTATTTTGCTTAATGAATTTTAGAAGTTTCAGTATTTACTTGTATTAATATATTCACTATTGCCCTAGACTAGGCAAGACAATAGAAATAAATGGAAAATACACTATTTTCATTATTGGAAGAATTAATACAGTTAAAATCTCCATACTATCTAAAGCAATCTACACATCCAAGACAATCCCTATCAAAATTCCAATGGCACTTTTCATAGAGGTAGAACAAACAATCTTAAAAATTTTATGGAACCACAAAAGACCCCCAAATAACCAAAGGAATCTTGGAAATGAGAAACAAAGCTGCAAGTATCACAATTCCAGACTTCAAGTTTCATTACAAAACTGTAGTAATCAAAATGTATACTACTCAATAGAACAAAACATAAAATGTAGACATGAACCCATAATTATATGGTCAATTAATCTCCAGTGTGGAAGGCAAGTATGTGCAATGGTAAAAAGATAGTCTCTCCAACAAACGGTATTGGGAAACTGGACAGCTACATGCAAAAGAAAGAAAATGGGCCACTTTCCACACACACAAAAAACCTCAAAATGGATTAAGGACCTAAATGTGAGACTTGAAACCATAAAAATCCAAGAAGAGAGCACAGGCAGTAATTTCTCTGACATCAGACATAGTAACATTTTTCTAGGTATGTCTCCTGAGGCAAGGAAGTCAAGCAAAATTAAATTATTGGAACTTCATCAAAAGAAAAAGCTTCTGCTCAGCAAAGGAAAGAGTCAACAAAATTAAAAGACAACCTACTGAATAAGAGAAGATAGTTGCAAATGACCTCTCTAAAGGGTTAGCATCCAAAATATATAAGGAATTTACACAACTCAACACCAAATAATAATAATAATAATAATAATAATCCAATTTAGAAATAGGCAGAAGGCGTGAACAGACATTTCTCCAAAGAAGACATACAAATGGCCAACAGACACATGAAAAGATCCTTAACATAACCAATCAACAAGGAGATGCAAATCAAAACCACAATGAGATACAACTTCACACCCATCAGAATTGCTGAAATCAAAAACTCAAAAAACAACAGGTGCTACCGAGGATGTAGAGAAAAGGGAACTCTTTTGCATGGTTGGTGGGAATGAGAACTGGTACAACCACTGTGGAAAGCAGTATGGAGCCTCCTCAAAAAATTAAACATAGAAATACCCAATGATCCAGATTACTGGGTATTTAACAAAAAAATACAAGAATACTAATTTGATGAGATATAGGCATCCCCATGTTTATTGCAGAATTATTTACAATAGCCAAATTATGGAGCAGCCCTAGTGTTCATCAATAGATGAATGGAGGGGTGCCTGGGTGGCTCAGTGGGTTGAGCCTCTGCTTCGGCTCAGGTCATGATCTCAGGGTCCTGGGATTGAGCCCTGCATTAGGCTCTCTGCTCAGTGGGGAGCCTGCTTCCCCCTCTCTCTCTGCCTGCTTGTGATCTCAGTTTGTCAGGTAAATAAATAAAATCTTAAAAAAAAAATAGATGAATGGATAAAGAGGACATGGTATATAGCTATGCAATAGAATATTACTCATCCATAAAAAAGAATGAAATCTTGTCATTCACAACAGAATGGAGGACCTAGAGGGTATAATCTTAAGCAAAATAAGTCAGAGAGAGACAAATACTATATTATTTCATTCATATGTGTATTTAAGAAACAAAATAAATGAGGGATACCTTGGTGGCTCAGTCACTTAAGCATCTGCCTTTAGCTCAGGTTGTGATCTTGATGTCCTGGGATCCAGCCCCACACTGGGCTCCCTACTCAGTGGAGAGTCTGCTTTTCCCTCTCCTTCTACCCCTCTCACTCTCCCGCCTTGCTTGTGTGCTCTCTCTCTCTCTTAAAATAAATAAAATCTTAAAAAAGAAAAAAAAAAAAAAAAGAAACAAATGAACAAAGGAAAAGAAAAGGGAAAGAAACCAAAAAACAGACTTTTAAGATTTTTTAAATTTTATTTATTTGACAGAGAGATCACAAATAGGCAGAGAGGCAGGCAGAGAGAGAGGAGGAAGCAGGCTCTCACTGAGGAGAGAGCCCGATGCGGGGCTCGATCCCAGGACACTGGGATCATGACCTGAGCCGAAGGCAGAGGCTTTAACCGACTGAGCCACCCAGGTGCCCCCAAAAACAGACTTTTAACTATAGAAAAGAAACAGATGGTTACCAGAGGAGAAGTGGGTTAGGGGATGGGTGAAATAAGTGAAGAGGATTAAAAGTACACTTATCTTTTTTTTTTTTTTTTGATTTTTTTTTTTAATTTTATTTTTCATAAACATATAATATCTTTTTATCCCCAGGTGTACAGGTCTGTGAATCGCCAGGTTTACACACTTCACAGCACTCACCATAGCACATACCCTCCCCAATGTCCATAATCCCACCCCCCCCAACCCCCCTCCCCCCATTAACCCTCAGTTTGTTTTGTGAGATTAAGAGTCACTTATGGTTTGTCTCCCTCCCAATCCCATCTTGTTTCATTTACTCTTCTCGTACCCCCTTAACCCCCCATGTTGCATCTCCTCTCCCTCATATCAGGGAGATCATATGATAGTTGTCTTTCTCCGATTGACTTATTTCGCTAAGCATGATACCCTCTAGTTCCATCCACGTCGTCGCAAATGGCAAGATTTCATTTCTTTTGATGGCTGCATTCCATTGAAAAGTACACTTATCTTGATGAGCATTAAGTAATAACTGGAACTGTTGAATCACTGTTATATGCTTGGAACTAACATAACATTGTAATGGACCCTGAAAAAATAAATAAAACTTAAAGATATTAGAAATTGGTGCGCCTGGGTGGCTCAGTGGGTTAAAGCCTCTGCGTTTGGCTCAGGTCATGATCCCAGGGTCCTGGGATCAAGCCCCGCATCTGGCTCTGTACTCCTCGGGGAGCCTGCTTGCCCCCCTCTCTCTGCCTACTTGTGATCTCTGTCAAGTAAATAAATAAAATATTTTTTAAAAAGCTAAAAATATTAGAAATGGATCTTAATGAAATGAAGATGAGTTATTTACCTCATAAAAAGTTCAAAATAATGGTCATAAAGATGCACACCGAGGTCAAGAGAACAATCCATACATTTTGGTGCAGCTATAAATACAAACACATAGACTAATGGAACATAATGAAGTGCTGAGAAATAAACCTATGTATATATGATCAATTAATATTTGACAAAGGATTCAAGAATACTCAATGGAGAAACAAGAGTCTTCAATAAATGGTGCTGAGAAAATTAGATATTCACATGTAAAAGAATGAACCTATATCCCTACTTTATACCACTTACAAAAATTAACTTAGAATGAGTTAAAGACTTCAGTGTAAATCCAGAAACCATAAAACACGTAGAAGAAGACATTAAAAAGAAGTACTTTGGGATGGGTCTTGGCAATGATTTTATTGGATATGTAACCTAGAGCATAAGCAACAAAATCAAAAATAAGTAAGTGGGATTACATCAAATTAAAAACCTTTTGCACAGCAAAAGAAATGATCAATGGAATGAAAAGACGATTTACCATTTGGAAAGATATTTGCAAATAGTATAATTGACAAGGTGTTAGCATTCAAAATATAACCAGAATTCATACAACTCAATAGCCAAACAAACAATCCAATTAAAAAATGGGCAGAGTATCTGAATAGACATTTTTTTCCAAAGGAGATATACCGATGGCAAACAGGTACATGAAAACATGCTCAATATCATTAACCATCAGGGAAGTGCAAACCAAAACCACACTGGAGTATCACCGTATGCTTGTTAGAATGGCTATCACCAAAAGACAAGAGGGTAACAAATGCTGATGAGGATGTAGGGAAGAGAAACCCTTGTTCACTGTTGGTACAGTTATAAACTGGTACACCAACTATGGAAAATAGTATGAAGGTTGTTCAAAACTTAAAATAGAACTACTATATCATCCACAATTTCACTCCTAGAAACATATATCCAAAATAAATAAATACACTGTCCAAGAGATATCTGCATTCTCATGTTCACAGCATTATTACTTATAATAGTCAAGACATGAAACAACCCAAGCATCCATCAATGATAAAGAAGTTGTGGTGAATGTATATACAACAGAATATTATTCAGCTATAAAAAAGAAATCCTGGGGCGCCTGGGTGGCTCAGTGGTTAAAGCCTCTGCCTTCGGCTCAGGTCATGATCCCAGGGTCCTGGGATCGAGCCTCACATCGGGCTCTCTGCTCAGCAGGGAGCCTGCCTCCTCCTCCTCTCTCTCTCTGCCTGCCTCTCTGCCTACTTGTGATCTGTCTGTGAAATAAATAAAAATCTTTAAATAAAAAAAAAAAAAATCCTTTCATTTGTGATAACATCGATAGACCTACAGAGCATTATGTTAAGTGAAATAACTAAGACAGAGAAAGACAAATGTTTTTTTTTATTTCTTTTCAGTGTACCAGAATTATTGTTTATGCACCACACCCAGTGCTCCATGCAATACGTGCCCTCTATAATACCCACCACCAGGCTCACCCAACCTCCCACTCCCCTCCCCTCCAAAACCCTCAGATTGTTTCTCAGAGTCCACAGTCTCTCATGGTTCCCTTCTCCTCTCCATCTCCCCATGTCCTCCGTGTTATTTCTTATGCTCCACAAATAGGTGAAACCATATGATAATTGACTCTCTCTGCTTGACTTATTTCACTCAGCATAATCTCTTCCAGTCCCGTCCATGTTGATACAAATTTGGGTATTCATCCTTTCTGATGGAGGCATAATACTCCATAGTGTATATGGACCATATCTTCCTTATCCATTCGTCTGTTGAAGGGCATCTTGGTTCTTTCCACAGTTTGGTGACCGTGGCCATTGCTGCTATGAACATTGGGGTACAGAGGGCCCTTCTGTTCACTACATCTGTATCTTTGGGGTAAATACCCAGCAGGGCAATTGCAGGGTCACAGGGAAGCTCTATTTTTAATTTCTTAAGGAATCTCCACACTATTTTCCAAAGTGGCTGCACTAACTTGCATTCCCACCAACAGTATAAGAGGGTTCCCCTTTCTCCACATCCTCTCCAACACATGTTGTTTCCTGTCTTGCTAATTTTGGCCATTCTGACTGGTATAAGATGGAATCTTAATGTGGTTTTGATTTGAATCTCCTTGATGGCTAGTGATGATGAATATTTTTTCATGTGTCTGTTAGCCATTTGTATGTCTTCATTGGAGAAGTGTCTGTTCATGTCTTCTGCCCATTTTTTGACAAATGCTTTTTTTAAAAAGATTTCATTTATTCATATTAGAGAGAGAGAGCAGGGGCAGAAGGAGAGGGAGAGCGAGGGAGAAAGAATCTCAAGCTGATTCCACATTCAGCACAGAGCCTGACATGGAGCTTGATCCCAGAACCTTGAGATCATGATCTGAGCCGAAACCAAGAGTCGGCCACTCAACCAACTGAGCTACCCAGGCATCCCTGAGAAAGACAAATTCTTTATGATCTCACTTACATGTGGGATATAAAACAAACAAATATACAAACAAACAAAACATAGAAGGAGAGATTAGATTTGTGCTTACCAGAAGCAGAGGTTTGGGTGAGGGAGTGGAATCTGACAAAGGTGGGTCAAATATGCAAACTTCCAGCTGTAAGATAAATAAGTACTGGAGATATAATGTGCAACATGATGACAGCAGTTGACACTGCTTGCAGAATATTTGAAAGTTAAGAGGGTGATACTAAGAGTTCTCATCATGAGCCAAAAAACACTGGTTTCCTTTCTTTCTTTTTTGTATTTATATATGATGCATGTTACCTAACTTACTTTGATAATCATTTCACAACATATGTAAATCAAGTCATTATGTTGTATAGCTTTTTTTTCAAGATTTTATTTATTATTTATTTGACAGAGAGAGATCACAAGTAGGCAGAGAGGCAGGCAGAGAGTGGGGGAAGCAGGTTCTCTGCTCAACAGGGAGCCCATTGCAGGGGCTCATCCCAGGACCCTGAGATCATGACCTGAGCAGAAGCAGAAGGCAGAGACTTAACCCGATGAGCGACCCAGGCGCCCCATGCTGTATACCTTAAACTTCTATAGTGTTGTAATGAATTATATACTATATATACAATTGTATATTAACAAAGTTTGGGGAAAATGAGAATAAACTCTTAGTGCTGAGAAGGGAAATATGACACTAATACATCAAAACTTGATTTTTCCTAGACTATGTATGGAAAATTGAATGCCACATGTTAAAACAGGAAATCTTTAATCCAATATTCATAAGAATTAATTTTCAAAAACATTGAGGAACTAGGATTTTCATGGCAATTATCCTAAGATTTTGGAGAACATGCAATTCAAAACTCTCAATGCTAAAAATATAAACATTTCTGGGGCGCCTGAGTGGCTCAGTGGGTTAAAGCCTCTGCCTTTGGCTCAGGTCATGACCTCAGGGTCCTGGGATCAAGCCCTGCATTGGGCTCTCTGCTCAGCGGGGAGCCTGCTTCCTCCTCTCTCTGTCTGCCTCTCTGCCTACTTGTGATCTCTCTCTCTCTCTGTGTCAAATAAATAAATAAAATCTTTAAAAATAAATAAATAAATAAATAATAAAAATATAAACATTTCTGCTATAATAACATGTGCATTCCTTTAAAACATCCCCTTGGGCAAAATCAAACACCAGAAATAACTAGGCTTCTGGAGAAAACAATGTAGAGGTAAACCACTGCAACTTTGTAACCGAGTTCCAACAAAAACAACCAGAATCTTAGTACATTTTCATATAGCTAAATCCAGGTTCGGTTTTCACCGTTACAGTACCAGCTGGGTTTTTAACCCAGTAGCAGAGTTATCTTTCATATGTTTAAACCCTGGGGCTCACCTTCTTCCACCGAGATAGATCTTCTTGAGGACACCTATTCCCAACAGAAGTCAGTCTTATCAGAAATAAAAATATTTAGAAATATCTTTGCAGCTTCTTCACCTGCACTTGCAGCCTCACTGGATACGGTAACATTGTAAAAAGCATAATGATTCTCCATAGCATCAGACTAATCAAAACTGATTCCAGAGGAAGGTACTACTGTAGGATTTTTAGCCATTTTTTTTCTTAAGATTTCATTTCTTGTTGAGGTCTTGTGTAACAGTAAGAAAGATTCCCCTGGTTATTTCAAAAGCTGCTAACTTGGTGTTAACCAATGAAACTTCGGGGTTATACTTCTATCATTTTCCTCTTTAGCCATCTACTACACCCTAATTTGTGACAGAAACAAATGGTCTTTTGTATCAAAGCTATCATCAAATTTAAAGCCTTCACACTACTCCCCAAATTACTGTAATTTTGTTTTACATTTGATTTCTTTTTTTTGAAAACAGGACAGATCTATAGATAATATATACACATCCACACACACAGGCATCAAGCACCTTCAAAATGGATCTAAGTGTTATTGTTTTATCTTTATTTCCTGGTTGTATAAATTTTCAGATAATATCTTTAGACAGAAAAATATTAAGGAAATGAATAACCTAAAACTATTAAAACTTTAATTTTCCTAGAAAAACCTATGTTATACACTGATGTCTAAAATCCTATGCACTTTTTTTTAATTATTTTTTATTAACATATAATGTATTATTTGCCCCAGGGGTACAGGTCTGTGAATCATCAGGCTTACACATTTCACAGCACTCACCACAGCACATACCCTTCCCAATGTCCATAACCCAACCACCCTATCCCCACCCTCCCACCCCCCCCAAAAAACCTTCAGTTTGTTTTGTGAGATTAAGAGTCTCTTATGGTTTGTCTCCCTCTAGATCCCATCTTGTTTCATTTGTTCCTTCCCTACCCCCCACAACCCCCCATTTTGCCTTTCAATTCCCATGTACTTTAAAAACATGAGACATGTTTCATAAGAAGGTATTCTATTATGAAAATACAGATCACTATAGATACATTTCTACTACTTAGGTAAACATCATGTGTGATTTTTCTTTTCTGAATATAGGGCACAGCAACAGACCTTGTAGAATCTTTAAAGGAGAAACTCCTGTTTCACACTCTGATCCACAGATATTCTCCAATCCTACTGGTCCAAAGAGAAGAGTGAGTCAAGCAGTCAAGTAGAATTTCACATAAAGACTAGTATATAGGTTTTCATAAATGCATGTTGAAGTTAAGGAAGAATGATATATAATAAAATATGAATACTTACGCTTCACATTTCCTTGTGCCAGCCAATACCATGAATAGGCCATGTGCAGTGATGTAGAAGGAGCTGGAAAGTATTATGCTAAGCTAAATAACTTAGAGAAAGACAAATACCAAATGATTTCACTCATATGTGGAATTCAAGATACAAAACAAATGAGCATGGGCGGGGTGGGGGGCAGAGAGGCAAACCAAGAAACAATCTTAACTATGGACAACAAACCAAGGGTTGCTGGGGGTGGGGGTGGGGTGCAGGTGGAACGGTTTAAATAGGTGATGGGGATTAAGGAGGACACTTGTGATGAGCGCTGGGTGTTGTATGTAAGTGAGAAATCGCTAAATTCTACACCTGAAACCAATATTACACTGTATGTTAACTATCTGGAATTTAAATTAAAATTTGGAGACAGGGAAACAAAGTAAAGAATAGGACAATGTCTACCCTTAAAACAGGGTCATTGGCTAATATGTATAATAAAGGAGAAATTTTGTCAGTTGTTTCTTCTTCCAACAAAACAATGGAAACAATGTAAAGAAGTTTTTGTTTTATAAAAATTTGATTTTTACTCCAATATTTAGAAGATTGCTATATAATTTGGATGGATGTACAATGATATATGAAGTAATTATAAGAAAAACTCTCTAGAGGAACACATTTAAGGTTAAGAAAAATTCCACAAATGTTGACACATTTCCTACATTGAAATTTGAATATAATCTCACATGGAACAATTATAATTATCATACAATGAAATATAAAAGCACAAAAATGAAAACCAGTTCAGGTATCAGACAGTCATTATCAACAAAATTAAGGCCAAAGTAAAAATATATGATCATACTGAATTTTTTGTCTAATAAAATTAAAGGAACATAAAAATGTATATTGCAAATTAGCCAACTGACCACAGAAAGTTTTTGAAGAAAACTCTCTGTGGTGAAATAAAAGATAACTAAAATGACATTTTTTATAATGTTTAAAACGAGCTTCTTTTGGTTAAAAATCATGACACTGGGACGCCTGGGTGGCTCAGTTGGTTAAGCCGCTGCCTTCGGCTCAGGTCATGATCCCAGCGTCCTGGGATCGAGTCCCACATCGGGCTCCTTGTTCTGTAGGGAGCCTGCTTCTCCCTCTGCCTCTGCCTGCCACTCTGTCTGCCTGTGCTCGCTCTCTCTCTCTCTCTGACAAATAAATAAACAAAATCTTTAAAAAAAAAATCATGACACTAATTTAAATTTTTATTATACTAACTGGATTGACAAATCTAATGTTATTTTGAAAAATTATAGAAAAACAAATATCCACAGCCCAAATGAAAATTAATAAGAATAAACTATATGAAACCTAAGTAGTCCTACATCAACAAAGTCTAATAACTAATACATAAGGATATCACTGTAGTTAGAATTAACTTACATGTATTTTCCCACTTCTGCTTCATCTTCTTTCAAAGTATTCTCTATTGAAAGCATTAAATGTGTATTTTACAGTATCTTTTAAAAATCTAAAACACAGAGACTATGTTATTATATTTGTATTCAAATTATAATAAAACTTAAGGGGTCACATGAATCACATTCATTTATTAAACATGTAACTATATTGTAATTATTTTGAATTTTATTAATATAGCATTACATTGATGGACTGACAGTGTATAATTCTTCCACATTGATGATCCAATTATAAATCACTTCTTTCCCTTTTTTTTTACTTTTAGACTCTTTACAGGTATATGCAGGCTGTCACCGTCTCTCTTTGATATATATTTATACAGGCAATATGCAATAGCAGTGAAGAAGATAGCAAATACTTTGCAAACAGAACCTAAATTAAAAAAAATACAAGCATCAGATGTATCAATCTACTTAGAGTGAAAATATTTGTGGAAAAAATGCCAAATACCAAAGAAAAAGTAAGTATATTTCATCTCCATAAAATATCAATTTTCCAATTGTAAAATGTAATTAATGTCATAAACACATGTCAAGTTATTTAAAGGAGACTTTTTTAATGTTTATAAAAACTTTTAGATTTCTTAAAGATACAGCCCTATCTTTTAATTATTTCTTTTAATTATTTCATTTCCTCAAAATGGATTAGTTGACACTAAATTGCCACAAAAGCATATTCCTATTGTAGTTTCCTGTGTTTGTCCTTGGTGACTTAATTCCCTATTTCTTTATTATTGTCATCTCCTGTTACTAGCTCCTTGGCAGGTTCTCTAGCAGTTCACCAGCTTTCTCAATTATGTGCTGTTTGATAATAAATGTGCTACAGTTATATCTAAATAAAAATTAAAAGGCTCAGCAGTGTCTTAAGAGGACTTAATTATGAACAATGCCTAGTTTTGTACAATTATCTCTGATAAATTTTAACTACTTAAATGTCACTTTTTATCTTTTTTTAAAAGGTTTTTTGTTTATTTGACAGATAGAGATCACAAGTAGACAGAGAAGCCGGAGGTGGTGGGGGGGGTAGGGGGGAAAAAACAGGTTCCCTGCTGAGCAGAGAGCCCGATGCGGGCTCCATCCCAGGACCCTGGGATCATGACCTGAGCTGAAGGCAGAGGCTTTAACCCACTGAGCCTCCCAGGCGCCCCATTTTTTAATTTTTTAATTGTTTTTTAAAATTTTACTTAGTGCTTAATGTAGACTAAGCTTGTTGGATAATTGACTTTTGAATTACAAGGCACACTGTATACTTTTATCACAGAGGTATCTGTTACTGTTAAATAGTAGAGTCTATTATTACGTATTTCTTTGAATTAATGAACCCACTCATTAAAATCACAAAACATATAAACACTTCTAAGTATCACACCAACGACATCTATGCAACAATATCACTGAATGTTAGCAGTGACCAAGATTTCAGAAATTATGTAGTCCAACATCCTCATTTTACAGATGAATAAATTGAGATCCAGGAAGAGCTAGTGAGCTTTCCAAAGTAAAACAAGCATATTTGGACTTTCTCAACACTGGCCATAGCCCATACTACCATAGCATCCCAATTCTCCATATCTCTTATTTATTCAACAAATAACGAATGCTTGCTATGTGGATTGTTATGACACTGAGCAAAAGAAACAGTGAAACTTACATGTAATTAGTATAAAATATCTTGATGTTCTTTAAGAGTGTGAAAAATAATTTTTAATTATCAACCCTTTACTATGGAAATGGAAATAGTCACAAGGTCAATCAACTTGTTTGTATATGTATATGGACAAAATTGTTTCCTAAATTGAAATTTTGCTAATTGCCACCCTTTATTCAGGAGTAACATAAAACTATTGTGTACAGTGGAGTGACTCAAATATTCACACAAATACTATAAAACTTTAGTTTCTAAAATATTTTCTAGGGATGCCTGGGTGGCTCAGTTGGTTAAGCAGCTGCCTTCGGCTCAGGTCATGATCCCAGCGTCCTGGGATCGAGTCCCACATCAGGCTCCTTGCTCGTCAGGGAACCTGCTTCTCCCTCTGCCTCTGCCTGCCATTCTGTCTGCCTGTGCTCGCTCTCTCCCTCTCTCTCTCTGACAAATAAATAAATAAAATCTTTAAAAAAAAATGTATAAAATATTTTCTATATAATAAGGCTTATATATGTCTTCTTATTATATACTTACACCAAAGTAACCATTTGTTCCGTTTATTACTGTACATTACTATAAACAACTATACATTTTTAAAACAATTACACTTTCCTATATTTCTTCAATAGGTATTACTTACATATTCCTACCATAAGGTAGGCCATTTTTTTCTTATCATAGCTCCAACAATTTCCTTTCCTTTTACAGTGTTCAGTCTCCCGAAATAGACAAGAAGAGTCTCTTGCCAGTTTAAAAAGTATTGGTCCAGGTATCGTCGCTATGAAAAATGCAATAATTGTAAATTCTCCTTGAAAATACCACAGGTAGGGATAAGAATGCTTTTATTCTAAAATTAGACATATATTTAGTCATCATCACATTTAAATATAGCATTTAAAACTAGCTAAGAGTTTACTTACAAATAGAATTACTAATAACAGGAAACAATGACTGTATTTTTAAAAAATCCTTATTTCTGCAGGTATAAAAAATTAGTATCTTTAATATTTTTAGAATGGTGTACATATTGTTATGCAGTGGACATCTCAAAACTTCTAATTTTTCAATTAAAAATTTAGGAGAAAGTGTTTTTTTTTTTTTTTAAGATTTTATTTATTTATTTGACAGATAGAGATCACAAGCAGGCAGAGAGGCAGGCAGAGAGAGAGGAGGAAGCAGGCTCCCTACTGAGCAGAGAGCCCGACGCGGGGCTCGATCCCAGGACCCTGGGATCATGACCTGAGCCGAAGGCAGAGGCTTAAACCACTGAGCCACCCAGGCGCCCCTAGGAGAAAGTGTTTAAAAGGGATATTAAATACTATTTTTGTGAACTCAGTGTACCTCCAAATATTTCAAATTGTGAAATTTTCAGTGATAACTTAGTTTCATAATCCAATATACATCTGTTATCAAGATATTGACAGAAATAACTGAAAATGTAAATGCTTTGGTATGTTTGTAGCGCCCCCTAAATTCAGAGAACCTCTAATCCAGAGGAACAGTTGTGTGCTGCCTGAGGTAAATCTCTATATACTCAGAGACAAATCTGCTCAGCAACAATTTCAGCTAAAATTGAATTAAAAGTCACTTTTTAAAAAAGTCAGTGGGGAGCCAGGCTGGCTCAGTTGGTGAAGCATAAGACTTTTGACCTTGGGGTTATGAGTTCGAGCCCCAGTCTGATGTAGAGAGGACTTCAAAATAAAATCTTAGGGGGAAAAAAGCCACCCCAAAGATACTAGAAAAAGGATCTCAGAACTAACATGTCTTAACCATCTTCCTTCTTTCAAGGCCCTCATGCTTCATGACTCTTGATTCCTGCCAAAGATCACTATCCATCACCAATTTTCCCAATCTCATTGAGCGTTAACACTCTGTTTACAATTGCTCAAGATGAAAAACTTAGGCCTCCTGTTCATTTTTTTCTACTTTTCATCATTATTTTTCCAATCCATGATAATAAATCTGTGTGACACTAACTCTAGACATATCTTGATTTCTATGTCTCTTTTACAACCCCCAGAATCCAATTTAATATAATTCTGACTTGGACTTCAGCAGAAGCCTTTTTTTCCTCCACATTTATCTTCTGTAAGTATTTCTCCCTCAGAAGCAGAGTTATCTTTTAAATGTAAATCAGATAATCTCTGTCCTCTGCTTCAAACTCTCTGTTGTCAAAATCATTAGATATAGAGTCGGTCTGTATCTAAAATATCATATTCCACCCTCTTCCATCAAAAATGTATTAGTCTCCCTGGCTTCCTTTCTGAGGCAGAAACTATTTATATACTTGGTGTTTCTCATGTTCCTTCGCCCATTACAAAGTTGTCTTTGGGGTGGCAGGGTCATGGGGGGAAGGGAAGGAAAAATGAAACAAGATGAAACCAGAGAAGAAGACAAACCATGAGACTCTTAATCTCAGAAAACAAACTGAAGGTTGCTGGGGGGTCGAGGGGAGTGGGGGCAGGTGGGGGATGGGTGGCTGGGTTATGGACATGGGGGAGGGTATGTGCTATGGTGAGTGCTGTGAATTGTGTAAGACATGATTCACAGATCTGTACCCCTGAAATAAATTATACATTATATGTTAATTTAAAAAAAAAAAAGTTGACCTTGGGCACCTGGGTAACTCAGTCAGTTAAGGATAAGTGTCTGCCTTCATCTGCCTTCGGCTCAGGACAGGATCCCGCATTGGGCTCCCTGCTCATTGCAGAGCCTGCGTTTCCCTCTCCCTTTCTCCCTCTCCCTGCCTCATGCTCGCTCTCTCTCTCTCTTAAACAAATACATAAAATCTTAAAAAAAAAAAAAGCTGTCCTTATCTAATGGGTCATTATTCACACAAGAATATGCTCTAATTTTTCCTGATTAAAAAAGCAATTTTAACCTCACATACTGATCTAATTATAAAACTATTTCTTTGATCTCCATCAAAACCATACTTAATTTTTTCTACATTTTTTTAAAAGATTTTATTCATTTATTTGACAGACAGAGATCACAAGTAGGCAGAGAGGCAGGCAGAGAGAGAGGAAGGGAAGCAGGCTCCCTGCTGAGCAGAGAGCCCGATGCGGGACTCGATCCCAGGACCCTGAGATCATGACCTGAGCCAAAGGCAGAGGCTTAACCCACTGAGCCACCCAGGCACCCCAATTTTTCTATATTCTTGACTTCATTTATCATATATCTTTCAGTCTTCAATCCAGTTCAATCTTGTTTCCTTGTCCTATTAATATTTTTTTCCTATTAATATTTTTAATCAACTTTTGAACTGGGGGTGCTGATATAGTCATAATGTAGATTTGGAAAGCTAGTTTTTGCTATTAAGAAAGCCTGAAGTACAAAGTGCTTTACCCTCAGCAAAACCAATTTTTTCTTTAGCTATAAATCCTTTAAGATTTAGAGTCAGAGTCAGAGTCTTTGGTCATGAAAATGTCAGAGTCAGAGTCTTTGGTCATGAAAATGTTTAAAAGCACTAGTTTAGATTAGTGACTTTCCAAACATGCAAGCAATCCTGTGGTTATATGTTTGGTTTCAGCTTACCAAACCACTTTTAGGAGCTTGATGAGTATACCTCTAATCAAATAGATTGTTCTAATCAAATATAATATTAATACATATTTTATATGACAGGATGGGCTTTGCATTAGGTATTGTCTTTTTAACATAAATATCATCTCCTAAATTCTGCAAAGCAGCTCCCCCTGTCAGTTGTTTTGTGTCAGTTAACCATTATTATAAATAATAATAATAATATAATATAATAATATAAATATAATAATATATTTGTAAATATTTGTAAAATATAATATAATATAAATATAACTATAAATAATATAAATAATAATAAAAAATAAATTTGAAATTACAAATATACATGTAGACACACATAAAAAAAATTAACAATTCAGTGTAATAAAAGATTGCCAAAAGTCCATACCAAATATTCTCAAAATCACATAGGTCAAACCCAAGGCCAAAGAACGTTGATTGTCTGATACAATCCTGCAAGCAAATAGTAATGATATTACTAAAACATCATTATTATTAGCTATAGAGAATGTTTGCTAGGTTCAAGATTATTTTTTTTTCCTGTGTGTCAGTTAAACTAAGAATCTTTAGCCAGTTGACAGAGTTCATTCAGGTGAATCAAAGAAGCACCACTCCTTCAATTTCTTCATATCCTGCCCCTTGCCCACTGATTCCAAAGCTTCTTGCTTTCCACAAGGAGGAAGAATTTGTGGACCAAACCTTCTGCCCCAGCCTCTTTTTCGTTTGCTGAAAAAAACTTAGCACTAACTCTCACACTTATCTTTTCCATTTTGAGGGGCATACCCACTGTTTTCGATTTCTCCTTTTTGCCCCTGTGAGATCCACTCCCTACATTCCTCTTCCTCTATCTCTGTCTTCGAAGGCTGACCTAAATGTACTAAATAAGTAGGCTCTCTTGTTTTCTGTCTTCTAGTTAGCGTTTGCGAATTGGATGCTCCAGAGTGAGGAAGGAAAGTGAGGTCAAGGTGTTCCTGGCCAGGCTCTCTCTTGCAGAGTTATAATAGGTTGACTTGGTCCCTAGGCAAAGCAGTCCCCTCTACAGGTCTCTCTTCTTCCTATCCCTGTTTTCCTCTAGCCAAGTGGTAACAGACTAGAGGTACTATACTATACCATGTGATTTCTTATACTCCACCCACATTTTAAATAGTCACTTTCTACAGCCTTGCTTAAATTGTCCTAATTGGAAGGTGCCTTTGTCCTCCTACTGGACCTCTGACTATTACCCTCCCTATTCAAAAGCTAAAATAAACAAAAACTAACTTTCCCAAATATAAAAAAAATGAACATTTTGTTTTAAAACATGCATAATGCCACATGCTAGTTTGGAAAATGAAAATACAATAAAAAAATCAACCTTTGAACATACTAGGGAGTAAAAAAAAATAAGAGCTACATTTTATTTTAAATAAACTCTATTCTTCCCCTTTGTTTCCTTGCTCTAGAACTTGAACAATAAACTAGTAGGACCAGTATTTTCATCCAAACTGACTCAATTTACTAAAATGTAGCATATATACAATATTTTGTGGCTATTTTACTAAAAGTGAGTAATTCTACCCATATCAACCTGGTGAAAATATACATTCTTTCCTTAGATGTTTACTATTAGGAAAATGAAAACAAATAAACCAATCCTCAAAAGAGAATGACATTTTTAAATAAAAAAATAACTTACACTTCTATAATGAGCAGATTCTTAAGGAGGAAAAAGAAAGTGTTACATTTTAGAACCACACTTTTGTATAGGTCTTGGTATAATGTGGAAATATGAATAATAACCCTAACTTTAATTGTGTGTTCTTCTTCATTTAGCATAGGTAGTTTTCTTACGTGGCTTATCGTTGCTTTCAGAAGCATAGATAGAGTTGACCATAACTCAAGTATAATCATTAAGATGTATTTATGTATCTTCAGTTTGATTAACCATCTTTCTGATATATATAAAACAAGATGAAAAGAGCAATGATCCCTAGGATTTTCCATAATCACTTAAATGAACAGCACAAAATGAATAGTAGATATGTATTAAAAATATTTAATGGAAAATGAGTATCTTTTACCAATGAAGAGAATTTTTTTGTACATCATCTAATGAAGTAAGGCTAGGATAAAATGATTTCAGAATTTCATGGAATAAAGAAAACATTCATTAGTACTCTTCCAAAATGTAAAAAAGCAACTTCTATTATCTCTTATGACTTCTAAATTTATATTTTCACTCCATATCTTCCTTAAAAGACATCAGTTCTAGACTTAAGTTACTGTTTTGCACAAAAGCTGTTCTTCCCCTAGTGTTGCCTATCACAAGAAGTGGAACTGTCATCCACCATCATGCAATGTCCAAGCCTAAAATGTGAAGAGGCATTCTTTTTTTTTTTTTTTTTTTTTTTTTTTTTTTAAGATTTTATTTATTTATTTGACAGAGGGAGATCACAAGTAGATGGAGAGGCAGGCAGAGAGAGAGAGAGAGAGGAGGAAGCAGGCCTCCCGCCGAGCAGAGAGCCCGATGCGGGACTCGATCCCAGGACCCTGAGATCATGACCCGAGCCGAAGGCAGCGGCTTAACCCACTGAGCCACCCAGGCACCCCTGAAGAGGCATTCTTGATACCCCTTTTCCTCACTGACCAGATTCAATAACCAAATACTGTGATTTTTAAAAAATACAGCTTTTTCATATCTTTCTCTGATAAAAAAAAAATTATCTCTAAGACTACTGGCCTATTCCAAGGCTGTATCTTACCCCTTAAAAAAAAGAAATGACTTCTTAATGTATCTCCCAACAACCATCCTTATCCTTTCAGTCTACTTTACATGGAACAGCCAAAGTGATTTTTTTTTTTTAACTATGAAATTCTGATCATTTCACTGCCCCACTAGGATCTTTCAACAGCTTCTCCTTGTTCTTATGGTAACATCTAGAATTGCAGAAAACTTTACAAAAGTCAGCTTGATCACATCAGTCTCATTACACACCACCTCACACCACATTTTTGCCCTTATCACCCTCCCTGTTCATGACATTTGATGACACAACAATCTTATGAAGCTGCTTCCCCCACTTAAGACTCTTTGCCTATGTTGCTACTGTGTGAAATACTCAGCCCCTAACACTTAAGGCTCAGCTTAAAGGTCAGTTCTTCCAGAACACCCTGTCTGAATCCTTGGACTGAGTTAGATTGTCGTATAATTTTCTCATTTCATTTCCCTGCATTTTCTTTGCAATGTGTTTTAATATTCTAACTGCTTACTAGTAAAAACACACTTTTTAAATTTATTTTATTTTATTTTTTGCTGCTTTTCTTGCCACCCTCCAACGGCTACCAGTGCAGCAGGGAACTGGATATTTTTATCTCTCTTTTATTCTACATTTTTCTTTAAAGTTCTCATCTACCTTCTTGCTTGAATCTCTGGCAACTATCACAGCTGAGAAGACATAAACATTATTTTTTAAATGTGGGACGGAAGGGAAAGAAATGAAGAACTAATTTTTCTTTTCAGTTATTTTCTTGTTTTCCTTTATTTCAACTATTATTTATTTATTTGGTTAAACTTGTAAATCTGATTTTAATCCACTTACATTTTAAAATTTCTGATGTATTTTACCATTTTATTTTATATTATTTTATATTATTTTTATTAATGAACATCTTCATGGAGAGATACAGATAAGTCATGGTAGTTTTCTGTTTAGACTTCAGCCTCACACATCTCAGATTTTAACTAATTTCTCCAGAGAAAAGAATAATTCTGTCACTCTTAGTCCACGTGATCACCAAAAACTCTACCAGTTTGCTTGTCCCCAGCAGTGACTCCCTACCTGGACCTAGTCCAGACTGTCAGCTGCTGGCCTTCATCAAGAATTGGCAAGAACCTCAGGGACAGCTTTAGATCTCCAGCTCACCTCTAAAAACTTCTGCTCTCTCTAGAATTTTAATCCCTCTAGTTCTCTGTCTTTTTTTCTGCCTTTAAATACATAGTTTTTATCCTTTAACCCAGTTTTTCTAGTTGCCCTCTATAGGATGATTGGCCTGCTACAAAGTACTCCATGCTACCCCCTCTTCCTTGACTTTCATTATCATTTGTTGGTCAGAGATTTCACAATTTATGTCTTTGGTTCTGAATCTTACTGTATTTTTTTAATTAAACTTTGTTGCATTTGTGGTGTAATTACATGATTTGGAAAGCAAAACAAAATGAAGAGAATATGCTGGAGAAACTTGCTTGCTTCTACCCCTGCCTTCATCTACATCTATTTCTACCCCATTCCTTTGGGCTACCTTTAGGCTACCATTTTAATTTCTTTCTTGCTTATATCTAGTGTTCTTTATGCAAATACAATTAATTGTAAATGGATATCTCTGTATTTCTTTCTTCACAGAAGGTAGCATACTATGTTCACTGTTCTGTACCTGATTTTTTTTCATGTAACAATATATTCTCAAGATCTTCTCCTGCATAAAAATAGAGAGCTCCTCCCTATTCATTTTTTTAAATAAAGGTGAATTAAAGACATTTTTAAACAAACAAACAAAAAGAACAAGATTCATTTCCATCAGACTCACAGTAGAAGAATTCTTTTGAGGAAAGAAATGATCTCTGAAGAAAGAAAAAATGCAGGAAAATACAAAGAGATTCTGATAATATGATATTAAATATATACATAAAATTACATCCATTAGATTGTAAAATTTGTGTAGCACCAGAATATATGACAACAATAACAGAGGTTTGGAAGAAAGTTAATAGAGTTAAAGTATTCTTAGGTCCTTGAATTATCCAGAAAGTGGCAAAACTACTAATTTAATTTGACTCTAACAAACCATATATACTCTTATGATGTCTTGACCACTATAAGAAGAATAATACATAATTAGCAAAATAATAAAAGGAAAATAATGAAAGCTAAAAATAATGCAAAAGAAGTAAAAAACTAAAAGAATGAGTAGAAAATATGGTAAAGCAAATACTAAAATGAGACAAATATCCAAACATATCACCAATTATTCTTAATTTAATAGTCTATATAGTCTAGTTTAAAAACTAAGTTATTAGACTGGATTTTTTAAAAGGCAACTATAGACTGCTTAGTAGATACCTTAAATATGTATAATCAGAGAATTATTGAAAGTAATAGAATGGAAAAATGTATATTATGCTAATAGAAATATAGTAGATAAAACAATATTAAAGTGAGAAAAAGTAATTCTAAAAAAAGAAGTTATTAGAGATAAAAAAGAATATTAGAATATTTCTAAAGGATCTAAAGGGTCAATAAAACAAGTTGTAGCAATTCAAATTTTTTTCAACTAATATAGCCTCAAAATACATACAGCAAAAATGGACAAATGCACCATAATAAAAAAAGGTCTTAAATAATGTGTAAGTCCAAAGAAGTTTTCAAGGAAGAAAACATAAAATTATGTTCCCTGAACACAGTGGGCTCCATCTAAAAATAAATAGAATACTAATTATGTTTATATTATATACAAATATAAGATATATAAGAAAAATTCAAATGTTTAGAAATTAAACTATACACTTCTAGATAAGATATGGCTTAAATAAAAAATTACATTGAAAGGCATATTTAAATTGAAAGAATGCAAAAAATACATATTAAGACTTTTGGGATACAGCTATATTCACATTTGGACAGAAAAAGAATATATATCAATATACAGAAGGTATATGTGAATAAAATAAAAATATAATAAGCATAAAAGTGAAATGATGAAAAGTAAAAATTAAAAACAAAAAGATTGGGGCGCCTGGGTGGCTCGGTGGGTTAAGCCACTGCCTTCAGCTCAGGTCATGATCTCAGGGTCCTGGGATCAAGTTCCACATCGGGTTCTCAGCTCAGCAGGGAGCCTGCTTCCCTCTCCCTCTCTCTCTGCCTGCCTCTCTAACTACTTGTGATCTCTGTCAAATAAATAAATAAAACCTTTAAAAAAAAAAACAAAAAGATTGATTAGCTTCTTTCTCCTTCTCTCTCTCTCTCTCTCTCTCTCTCTCTCACACACACACACACACACACACACACACACACACACACACACACACAGGCATTCCATTTTTAATTTGAAACCCCACAAAGAAATTTCCCTGCCCAGGTGACAACACAAGTGATTTCTTCCAAAGATTTAACAACAACAACAACAACAAATTTAACCACACCTTCATAAAATAGCCCAGATAAAAAAAAAAGAGGAAATATTTCCCAACTCATTTCATGAGACCAGAACATTAAGGTCAAAACCTGACAAACGTATTAATAAGAAGAAAAATTATAAGGTAACCTTAGTCATGAAGAAAGATGCAAAAATACTAAACAAAATATTAGCAAAATGAAACAAGCAACTGACCAAGTCCAATTTATTCCTAGAATAAAGTAGAAATATGATATTGTGATCATCTCAATATATGCATCAAATGTATTTCAAAATTTATTCATTAAAAAAGACAGAGAAAAAAGTCTTAGTGAACAAGAAATGAAAGAAAAATTGGCTTATTCTGATAGACCATTATCAATACCACACCTAATGATAAAATTTATAGCAAATTTCATATCTCAAAAGTCATCATCATGACTGAAATATCAAAAGTCATCATGATGCACATAAAAAACAAAGATAGTAACTATCACTACATCTATTCAACACTGTATAGGATAGCTTAATCTGGCAAGAAAAAAAGGTATAAGGGTTGAAAAGAATAAAAATCACTATTTGCAGATCAGCATTATATACATAGAAAATCTCAAGTTAAATTACTAACCAACCAATAGAAATTAATATAAGCATAGTCAATATAAGATCAAAGCACAAGAGTGAATTGCATTCTTCATACCAACAACAAACAACTATCCTATGCTATACTAGGTATGAAAACATTAATTACCTAGGAATGAATCCTGAAAAATTATTGGAAGAAATAAATGAGGATTTAAATAAGAGAAGGAATTATGCCTCATAAAACTCAGTGTGGTAAGTATAGCAATTCTCTCAAATAGTTTTAAAGGTATTCTGTTTAAAATCTCATCATGTTGGTGTGCCTGGGTGGCTCAGTTGGTTAAGCATCCAATTCTTGGCTTTGGCTCAGGTTATGTTCTCATGGGTCATGAGATCGATCACCACATCAGGCTCCCTGCTCTGCAGGCAGTCTGCTTGAAGATTCTCTTTCTCTCTCTGCCCGTCCCTCCTGCGCACTCTCTCTCTCTATCAAATAAAATGTTATTTTTAAAATCTTATCATGTTATTATTGACTAGTTGGATTTCAATCACCTCAAAATACAATAATGGCCAAGAAAGTCTCGAAGATGGACTTACAACAACAACTGATACAAATATTCACAATAACTCTACAACAATTAAGACAGTAGAATACTAGTGCAACGATGCATAAATAAACTAATGGAACAGAATAGATACAGAAACAGAGCCACATATATAGCATCTCTTGTACACTGCTACAGGGTAAGTATAGCCTTTTAGTAAATGGTGGAGAGTCTCTTAGTATGCATAAAATAAAAAAATGAAACTAGATTCCTATATTATATTTTATAAATTTCCAGCTGAATTATTTCATAACTTTTATTAAAATAATGTAGTAAGTGTTTTCATGATTCTGCTTAGGGAAATATTTCTTAAATAGTACATTAAAATCAAAAATTTATTTCCCTCAAAAAATGACATTACAGCCAAAAAGGCATGCCATTGAATTGGAAAAAAATATTTGTTATGAATATATGACAAGTAATTTCCAACCTGGGGTATATAAAAAATATAGAAAGAAATCCTACAAATCAATAATAAACAGACAACCCAATGTAAAAAAAGAAAAAGGAACCAAACAGATACTTGAAAAAATTGCACTTTCATATGGCTAAGAAGTACAAGAAAATGTGTTCAATCATATCAGTCCTTTAAATAAGAAATTTTAAATCGCATTGAAATATTAACACACACCCATCAAAATTGCTCAAGTTAAAAAAACAAAAACAGACTGCTAGAAGAATGAATTTGTGCAAATACTTTTAAAATTAAAAGGCTTAACATACATAAACCCTATAACCCAGCAATTCTGTTCTTTTAATATGTATTCAATAGAAATGTATTCATATTTTTCCCAAAAACGAAGTACAAAAATGTTCGTGGAAACAGCAATCCTAACAGACCAAAACTGAAAACATTAACCATAGAACAAAGGACAAATTTTAGTATATTCATACAATGGACTACTATAAACCAGGCTATACAATATGGTAACTATTAACTATTTATGCCTACTTGAATTTAAGTCAGCTAAAACTAAATAAAAATTAAAGTCCAGTGTCTCATTCAACTTAATTGTGCTTCAACATATACATGTGGATAGAGACCACTATTTTGGACTGCAGATATATAAAACATTTCATTATTTTAGAATATACAGTGGGACAGCAATTCTATAGGGCAATGAAGATAATTTCTTTCACATGCAACAATATTGACTCTTAGAAATATACTGTTGAGTAACACAATATAGACACAAATGACTATGTGCAATAATCTCCTATACACATAAAATACAAACAGAACAAATTAATCTATTCAGCATAGAAGTCAGGATAATGGTAACCTTAAGGAATGAAAGACTTGGTGACAAGAAAGAAGTTATTCCTGGAAGGATTTTTGGAATATTTATAATTATTGATTTCCTGAACTGGATTGTGGTTGCACTGGTGTCTTCACTTTGTAAAAATGCACCAGACTGTATACAAGTGATACATGCACTCTTCTGAATATATACTATGTTTCAGTAAAATGTCTATAAAGTTGATTTCCCTTGACTCCTCATTTATTATCTATTAGGCATCCAACAAGCTTGTCCTTCTTTTGATCTGTTTTCTTCACCCATTTTTGTTATATAATTTCTACTTATCAAATCATATTACATTACATTCTGTTTTGTAACCCTTATGCTCAGCTTAGTATTTGTCTTAGTTCTAGCATAAATTAATTATATTTAGAAGATATATTAGTTAAATATAAGCAGTTAAACCTGTTAGTTTAATATAGCTAATGATCTGCAATGGACCTTTTATCAAAGTTTTCCCAATCATGTCTTGGCTAGTTATAACTTGTCTTGCTGTCAATTCTTAAGAAATATCTCATAACAACATTTCCTGTGTTCTGCCACATCAAAACTATTTATAATTGTAAGGAAGTTTGTTGATGATACAATAATTAACTCATATTTTCTTTCCTCAGCAATCTTTTAAGTGTCTCTCTAGTTTTGTAGAGGTGAATGTGCTGTTGAGAAATCCAGTGCCAAATTTTTTTGCTTTCCTCTTTTTTTAGATGGCAAAAGAACTATTTCTTCATCTCTAAATACAACATTTTTACTATTATATATCTCAGCATTGACTGTTTTGAGTCAGTTTCCTTAGAAACTTGATGTGCCATTTTAATATGTAAATATTTTATATTTCAGTATACATTCATTATTTATTATTATTGCTTACTCTTTCAGTATTTATTAAATATCATTTCAGTAAAGTTTAACCTGAGATTTATTGTTGGATTGTTTGGTTTTCTTCATTGGGAACTTCAATTATGTGTATGTTGGATCTTCTTTTCCTATCTTCTATTTTTGTCCCTTTTTTTCTAATACTTGTTTCTTATTTTTATTCTATATTCTCCATTTTTCCCTCCGACTCACCCTCCCTCTTTCTCAACCACAGTTGGTTTCTATGTTGTCTTTACTTCCCTGTGTGCTTTGTAATTTTGTTCACATTTCTGAATTGTTTCCTTTCAATTTCTTTCCTGAGTTTTGTTAGTTTGCATTCCATAACCACTTTTATCTATCTATTTTCTCATTTTGTGGCCATATTTTTTAAATTATTTTTAGCTTAAACTTACATATAGCTACATTTATATTTTTATCTGATTCACAGTAACAGTATTCTATTGAGTTTTCATTGTGTGTAGTAATGTTTAACAAGTTTCATTTCTTTTACTATGGTTATTTTGTATGAAGGCGGAAACCTTTCCTTTTCCACTTGAATAAGTGGAAACCAGGCTATACAATATGATAAGATGAACTTTCTTAAATTAGAGACAGGTTATGATAATGGAACATAAAGCAGGGCTTCCAAGCTTCTAAACTAAAGTTATCTCCTCTGTTGACATGGGGAGGACTAAACTATGATTCCTATGTATGGCTCTACCTCCTGTGCCTCTCCAATTCTGGTCTAGCTCAAAAGAACTTCTACTGCAAGCCATGGGCTTCTGAGATCTCTTCATATTTCTTGCTTTCTAATGTTATGCATTCAATTATAGAAGGTACATTTTGCTGGCACTTTTTGAGATCTGCTATGTCTGGAGCTCCTGGGCATTTTCCAGGCCTTTTCTTTCATTCTTTCTGGAGAGAGTCTACCTTGACTTATCTACTTAGGTTGTGATCCCAAAACTTCCATTATAAGGTGGGACCTTCTCCTTCTGAGCAGAAATATATGCTGGAGAGATATAGGAGATCTGTCAATCCTGAGATCCTCTTCATATTTCATATTTCATTTCCTTTCCATAATTCATGTTAATATGGCAAGGAAACCCTTCCATGATCAGACCCTTATAGAATACAAATCTCCCTGTCTCATTTACCATCATGCTACTCCAGTCATAACAAACTCCTTGCCAAGATATTTCACACATTTTTGTCTCTACTTTCACTGTTCAGTTTTCCTATTAAGAAATTTCCCTTAATCTACTTGCATTATAACAAAGCACTTATCTTCATAACTCAGTTCAAGCACCATACCTTCTACAAGCACTTCCCAATCATCCTAGATAAGAATGACCATTTCTTCCACATTTCCCCGTGTCAATCTCTCCAAGCTTCCATCAAGGCACCTTTAAGTGGCCACTATACTTACGTGTTTTTTCTCCTCCTATACTCTAAGCAACTTGAAGGCAAGGCATATATCTTACTGACCCCTGTAATTTAGTCCAACACAGATGAATGGATAAAAAAGCTGCTTCACTGTAGCGGTATGTCCAACTTTTGTCTCCCATCTAAATTGCAAGTTAATTGAAAGCAGAAACCACATGTCCCCAAGTTCTCAGAATCGTTTTTGCATACATTTATTTATGTTTTCTAGTCTGTTTTCCCAAGGGACAAACTGATCCTCATGACTTAAAGTTTTATGCTAGTCTCTTGAAAAAATAATTGAAAATAATAAATGACTATTTTTCTAATATGATGAAAAGAAATACTAAATGTATTTCACATATTCAGAAAGTACAAATAGGGGCACATGGGTGGCTCAGTGGGTTAAGCCTCTGCCTTCGGCTTGGGTCATGATCTCAGGATCCTGGGATCGAGCCCCACATAGGACTCTCTGCTAGGCAGGGAGCCTGCTTCCTCCTCTCTCTGCGCATGCCTCTCTGCCTACTTGTGATCTCTCTGCCAAATAAATAAATTTTAAAAATATTTTTTAAAAAAAGTACAAATAAGAGCAAATGTTGCTTTAATTTAGAAAAACTTGTGTACTGATTTTCCACAATTTTTTAAGTTGTCATGTTCCTTTGCTAATGACACTGATGTTTTTTCATAATCAAATTGGTTAATATAGAAACAAATATTTAATAAATACCTGTAACTAATGAATCAACATTAAAATCACATTTGTGTTATAATTAAGAATTTTCTATTTATGAATTTTCTATTTATGAGTTTTCCAGGTGTATTGAATCAAGTTAATCAAGTAGTTTTAAAGATAAGCTAAATGTGTTATCTATATGCTATATGTAAATGAATTAGATAAAATAAAAAATTAGAACATATACATGAATTTTGACAATGTAACAATTTTCCTATATAAGAAGTTACCACATTGTAAGTTAAATTTAATTGAACCTAAATGTGATAGTTATAAACTTTAAGCAAATAAAATTAGTTCAAACAGAGAAATAAGCAAATATATGAATTTCGATAATATAGCAATTTCCTTTCTTACAGTTGCTACCTCAAAACAGAAGAGTAAATCATTTATAGCAATATTCTAAAATCTTCCTAAAATTGGCTTTCTCGTGCATTAAATGAACAATGATTTTGAATAATATATACATACCGAAGGATGGTCAGGGTGCATGGTGTATTAGATAAAACAGAAAATAAAATTGTAGAGAAGATAAAAGCAATGAACAAAGGCAATTTATAGCACTTTGTATTGCATGCCCCAGGTCTAGCATCAATAAAATCACCTTGCTCATCTGAGGTTGTTAATCCTTCTTGAATGCAAGAACAATTGTAGTATGCCTAGGAAAATGAAAATAAGAAAGGATCTTTTAGAAATATAGTCATAAAGCAATACTCCTGTTATTGCAAAATGAAATAAAATCAACAACTGCAGGGACACTAGCTAGTTTTATGAGTCAATATTCTTACATTAACTCTGCCATTCATTATTAGAAATAAAATGTTAATGATAAGCCCTAGGTATTTTATGTAGCAAAATGTGTGTGCATGTGTGTGTAACTAGAGTTTTTTTTTGGATAAATTCTATTAATCTAAAAAAATTTCACCAAAGGTATTTACATTCATTTGCACAAATAATTCTTGGAGAGTTGTATAAAATGAGGACAATTAAGATAATGAATAAAGTGGATTTTTAGCTGAGACTTGAAAAATGGACAGTTACCCAACTGTAAATGTTTTGGAACCGTGAGAAAAAGATAAGACTTTTGTATGTAATGATGAGGGCTGTTATCTATTAGGCAAAGTAGTAGGCACAATGGCTAAGGTCCACAATACTTTAAGGGCCCAATCAGATGTTTGAGTTTTAGTGTCTCCTAAAACTAAAGGAAAAATGAATATAATAATAATAATGAATAAATAAATGAATCCAGCTGGGATCACACTTGTCTCCATACCATGAAATTTTACACTATTTTTTTTTTTTTAAGTGAGGGAAGGGGCTTACAAAGGCAAAAGAGTCTAGAGTTTATTAAAGTCACAATGTAGCCCCGAATGACAATTTGGGGTTGTTGTTGTAGTGTTGATAAATCAAAGAAAATGAATAGGTAATATTTTCTAAGAAGAACTAAACAGAGCTTGGTGATACAGAGACTAGTTAGCAACTTACTAGTCTACTGAAAATATTCTAACTTTAAAAAAATAACAATAAATTCACCAGAAATATGGAACTAGGTTACCAGTTAAAGAATAAGAGGAAAAAAGATGACTTGAATTTGAGTGATTCATAAAACTGTGATTCAAAATCATGTCGGATTCTTTGGGGCAGTTGTTATGTGATTGCTAGATCTGTTAGATAACAACTGGAAATATCCAAATATTCAAATTGTAATTAATTTATTCCACCATATTCTTTTTAGTGCCCATGTGCCAAACACCATTCTAGGTGCTGGGAAAACACAGTAAACAATACAAAAGAAATCCCTGCCATCACGTAGATAACTTGGATAAGACAGGTAATTTTAAAAAAACCACTTTATAATGAAACACACGGTGACAAATACTTTTGGAGGAAAAAATAAAGCAAGGAAAAAATATAGAGATTATAGAAGTGAATTTAGCATGATTAGGGAATGTCTCAGTGATGCAGTAATATTTGAGCAGGGATTTGAAGAAGATAAGGAAGTGAGCCTTGTGGTTGTCTGAAAAAAGTATATTCCAGGTTAAAAAAAAATTTTTTTTTTACTTATTTATTTGAGAGAGAGAAAAAGAGTGTTTGCAAGTGGTGGGGAGGGTAGAGAAGGAGGGAGAGAATCTCAGACTCCCCACTGAGTGAGAAGCTTGACATGGGTCTGATCTCACAACCCTGAGATCATGACTTGAGCTGATTTTCTATTAGAACTTTTTATTAACTTAACCCAGTCAGAAGCCAAG
Organism: Enhydra lutris kenyoni; assembly: GCF_002288905.1. Taxonomy (NCBI): domain Eukaryota; kingdom Metazoa; phylum Chordata; class Mammalia; order Carnivora; family Mustelidae; genus Enhydra; species Enhydra lutris. Next base: position 25,501,140 of record NW_019154103.1, read on the forward strand.
GATGCTCTCATCCTGTAGTTCATTCTCTCCTTGAACAATGAGGAATATAGAGAACAATGAAAAGTGGACCTGAAATTTAGACAAAAGATAAATGCATAATAAATGGTTGCAGACAATAGAACCTAGGCTGACAAAGGGCAAAATGAAAATACGAAGAAGGTTTAGTGAGCAAACGGTAGAACCACAAGATATTTGGCCCTGGAAGGGTTGAAGGACCATGGAGTCATATTCAAAGCAATATAATCAAAATGCCAAAAGTTACATTAAAATAAAATAGTAAAATATATTCAATTCAAATAATAAAAAAAGAAGAAGGTAGATCCAAATCCACTATATCAATAATTGCAATAAATTCCAGTAGAAGAAAACTTCAATTAAAAGAGATTTAGCAGATGGTCTCCTGCATGGCTCAGTTGGTTAAGCGTCCAATTCTGATTTCAGTTCAGGTTATGCATGATCTCAGGGGGTTGAGATCAGACTTATGTCAGGCTCCTCACTTAGGGGGGAGTCTGAGATTCTCTCCCTCCCTCTCAGCCCCTCCCCCCACTTGCACACACTCTTTTTCTCTATCTCAAATAAATAAGTAAATCTTAAAAAAAAATAGATTAGCAGCATTGAAGAAAAAGCAAAACCATATTACATGCTGACTATAAGAAACACTTTAAATGTAGACACAAATAGTTGGAACATAAAATGATGAAATAAGATATACATGGAAACAGTCAGCAAGAGAAAGCTAAAGTGACTATTTAAAATATAGATGTTAATGGGCACCTGGGTGGCTGAACTGGTTAGGTATCTGCCTTTGGCTCAGGTCATGATCCCAGGGTCCTGGGATTGAGCCCCACATTGGGCTCCCTGCTCCATGAGAAGCCCGCTTCTCCTGTTGCCCCTGTTTCTCCGTCTCTCATGAATAAATAAATAAATAAATAAATAAATAAATTTTTAAAAATTTTAAAAATAAAATACAGATGTAAAGACAAAGACAATTACCAGGGATGGAAAAAGACACTTAATAAAGATGAAAGTAACTAAGTAATGAGATGTAACAATTATCAATGTGTATACATATAAGAGTCTAAAAATGCATGAAGCTAAAACAGAGAAATAGACAATTGTAAAATTTTATTGGGAGATAAAATAATTGGCTTATCATTAAGAGAAGAACAAATACAAGTAAGACTCATGGATGATCCACATAACGCACCTAACAGTAAGAAAGTTAAAATAGCAATGATTAATAATTTCCAGGAAAGAGAGGGGGAAATGGATAAAATATTTTAAATGATGTGGAATTTCACTAGGGTTTTGCATCCTACAAAAACATAAATGTTAGAACTGAAAAACATGGTGAGTAAACACAGCGGAAAGCCTATTTGTAATGGGTGTGAGGTAGAATTCTAAGACGCCACCTAAGATTCTCACCCCCATTGCATAAGCCTGCATGATTCTGAGGACTATGAATTGCTGAAATTTTCTCCCCTTAGTAAATTATGTTATGTGGTATAGATGACTATAAAAGAGAGAGGATAAACCTCACCTAACTAGGTAAGCCTTGAAAAGTACTGGGATTTTTCTGAAATTAGAGATTCAAAGCATGTGACGTAGGAGTGACCATCTGTTTCAGCCTTGAAGACAAAGGCAATCATGCAGTAAAGAATGGGGGTAGCCTATAAGAGCTAAAATTGGTCTTCAGTTGACAGCTAGCAAGGAAACAAAGACCTCATTCTTTACATCTCAAAACAACAGAATGGCCAATAACCTGAATGAACTTGGAAGCAGAATCTTCCCCAGAGCCTCCAGAAAGGAGTACAGCCCAACCAACACCCAGATTTCAGTCTGTGACACTCAACAAAGCACCCGGTCATGGCGTCTGGACATATGACCTTAGAACTGTGAAATAAACAGAATTATTTAAAGACGCTAAGCCTGTGGTAATTTGTCAGGTAGCAACAGTAAATTAACTTATGGTTCCCCACTGCCCACAAAAAAGAGAAGAGAGTAAGCTGAGAATTTTCAAACAGAACCACATAAATCTACTGACCAAAGATGCTCTGCGAAAACCAAGCAAAATAAGTGTAATGAAAATCCAATCTAGGACTATCAAAGTAAAACTGCTGAGAACCAAAAACAAAAAGAAAATCTTAATAGCCACCAAGCAGTAAGAGATATACGACAATCAAATGGCATCTTTTAAATTCCAGGGTGGCAAGATTGGGGGTGGGCAGATCACTGCCAATATAGAATTCCAGACCCAGTGAAACAGTTTTTGTTTTTTGTTTTGTTTTGTTCTGTTCTGTTTTTTCAGAAGTGAAGGTGAAATATGGTTCTTCAGGAAGAAAGAAAGTAATCTCATATGAAAACATGGAAATGCAAGGAAATGGGTAAATATAAGTGTATACTGACTTTACAAAACAGTAATAATAGTTCATATCATTTAAAATACATGAAGAAATACAGTAGATGATAAAAATAAAACTAAGGTGGAAAGTGAGTAAATGAAGTTAAAATATTCTAAGGATGTGCCAATGGAAGGAGATTTTAAAGCCTGGCTTCTTATAATTCTTAATGTTTTGGGCGAGATTAATACCCCCTTCATAGATAATTAGAATGACACTCCTGTTATAATAGAGCAATCTTTGGGAAAAGCACCATGATCCTGATATTTAAAATGCAAGCTATATCAGCTGAAAAAAAACCTAGTCTGAGTGACAAGAGCATGAAGTAAAGTCCAAGATTTCTTTAGTATCTATATTAAGGAAATTTGAAGATCTTTGGTAGCACAGATAGAGAAAAATGCATATGGATGTCAATGATACAAAACTGCCCAGGAATATTAGCAGTATGAAGAACAGATACCTATTTTCAGTTTTAGTAAGGCTCTAATTTTCTAAGGAAAATTAGAAATCTTTAGAGATAAAGTATTTTCTACCACTCAATATTTTTTCATAAGTGTATTTGAAGAACATCCAATTCTAATTCACTTTTACTCTGATGTTTTAAATATAAACATTTAATCAGAATTATTTCAGAGCAAAAAAAATTTTTTTAACTAGGAGCGCAACATAAGGCTTGAACCCTGAGGGGGAGACCTGAGTTTGAGATTAAGACCTACACAGTTAACCGACTGAGTCACTCAGGTGCCTCTTAATCAGAATTATTTCAAAGTAGACATACTTTGACTGAAAAAATATTTTCAATGGCGGGAATTCCATTTACATCATTTATATACAAAATTACTTTTTATATATACTATTTCTTTTATTTGTCATTTAATAAAATTTAATAAAATTAAATTATTTAATGAAATTATTAAATATTTGTTTAATAAAATTATTTATAATTTATAATATTTATATTGGTAACAATTATTTCCCATTTGAAATTAAAGCACATTTTATCTATTCATCAGTTCCATCCATATCAAATTGCATTAATCATTAATCATCTATTAATCATTCTATCCATACCAAATTGTATTAATCAAATTCTATTAATAGCTTCGGCTATTTTCCACTTCCCTTCAGAACCATTAATTCTATCAAGGCTAATTCTGGATAATTTCTAACAGCTTTAATATTTGTCAAAAATATTTTATTCTTCTTGCAATTTTACTCAGTATCAAATGTTACCACACAGATTGAGTGACAATTTTGTGGATTACTTCTATCACTGCTACTCATTGAGTTAGTTACTCCTTAGACAAATGCAAGAAGATTATAAAGACTTTTATGAAAAAGAAAAAAATCCCTAAGGATTCCCTAAAAGAGAATCCCCCAAGAAAGGAAAGAAGGAAATCTATGGTGGATGGCTGTTTTAGCTCTTGAATATCACATGGGATCAAAACACAGAGGTCAAACAATTAGGCTTTATACTGTAGTGAAAACATAAGCATTTAAAAAGGTCATTTATTTTTTTCAAACTGAAATGGAGGAGAGGAAGTTGGAAGGAATATAAAGTTAAGATTCTCCCTAAGTTAATAAGTTGCTGAAGAGAGGTAATGGACATATAGGAGTTCAGTATGCTTTCCTATATTCTATTTCACTTAACGTTTTCCATAGTAATATATTTTAAAGACTTAAATTATCATTTAAAACATATACTGTAACATTTAAGAAGAGATATTTTTAAAGTGTATGTAATCTTTTTTATATTGATATTCATTAAAAACAATTGAAGATATAGTATTAAGTCATACACTGGTGAAAACCTGACTATGAGGAACCAGAGTTGGTCAGGTATGCTAATATGCTATTTTAAAAAAGTGACCTGTATATAACAGGAAAAAACATATTTTTATGTAGGTGTATAAATAACAAAAGACATTATTTAAAAAAAAAAGACACTATTGCTTGCTATGGGGGTAGCATGATGCCCATTGGTCACAATAAATAAAGATCTCTCTTGCTCTCTCCCCCTCACAAAGACCAGCCAGAGGGAGAAGCATAATAAAAAATAATTACCTTGCCATCATTTAATGTTTTAAATAGTGTACAGCCTGCAAAGCAAGGAGAAAAATATCCAATATTATCTCTTCCACAGATAACAGAATAAAATGAAGATGAGCATCTACAGTGAGAATTACAAGGAGCTGTCAGGTTTCCCAACTGTCCTGTTCTGTAAAAAAAGAGATTTAATGTAATTATACCACAGTATTATACTTATTAACGTAGATATCAGGATATCAATGAAATCCATAAACATATGGTTATTTAAATTAATTTCTTTTTATCAAGTTTATTGAAGCATACTCAACATATACAATAAAGTTTACAACCTGAACTTTTTTAATATATGTATACACTTGTGAAATCATCACCACAATCATGTTAACAAACAATCATCACCTCCAAAATTTCATTGTGCCCCTTTGTAAATACCTCTGTCCCCTGGCATCTGCTGATGTATTTTCTGCCGTTATTCATTAATTTGAATTTTATAGCATTTTATGAAATGGAATCATACAGTATGTACACTGTCTTTGTCTGCCTTCTTTCATGCAGTTATTCTTTATATGGTCTTTGTATAATGATATGTCTCCATGTCTCCTGGGTAAATACTAAGGAGTAGGATCATACAGTAGGTGTTCATGTAACTTTTTGAGAAACCATCACTTTTCCAATTTGGTTGTGCTATTTTATATTTTCATCAGCAGTGTATAAGAGTTTTAGCTGTTTTCTACATTCCTCACCAACATTTAGTATAATTAGTCTTTTTTTTAAGATTTTTTTTTAGTGTATTCATTTGAAAGAGAGAGAGAGAGAGAGAGATTGAGAGAACAAGTGGGGTGAGGGGCAGAAGGAACCTTCTGAGCAGGGAGCCCAATGTGGGGCTCAATCAAGACCTGAGCCGAAGGCAGATGCCTAACCAACTGAGCCACCCGGATGCCCACAGTCTTTTTAATTTTAGACATTCTAACAAAAATATAGTAGATTCATATTGTGGCTTTTAATATTCCTTTCCCTGATGGTTAGTGATGTTGGCCATCTTTCCATATACTTATTTCTCATCTGTATATATTTGGTTAAATGTCTGTTTAAACCTTTTGCCCATTTGTGTTTTATTTTCTTATTATTAAGCATTGAAATTTCTTTATATATTCTGGAAACAAGTCCTTCATCAGATATCTGATTTTCAAATATCTTCTCACAATCTCTGGCTTGTTTTTTCATTCCCTTAACAGGGTCTTTCAAAGAGCAGAAATATTTTATTTTGATGTAGACCAATTAATCAATGTATTTCTTTATGGATCATATATTTGGTGCCTATCTAAGAAAACTTTGCTGAGCCCCAGTTTACAAGATATTCTCCTATATTCTTGGTATTTTGTATTTTATAGTCACATCTACAATCCATTTTAACTATTTTATGTGCTGCATGATAGGGACCAAAGTTCATTTGTCTACATATAGATATCTATTTGTTCCATCATCATTTGTTAAAATGACTATATGTTCTCCACTAAATTGGCCACGTATCCAGGGCACCTGGGTGTCTCAGTGGGTTAAGCCTCTGCCTTCGGCTCAGGTCATGATCCCAGGGTCCTGGAATCGAGCCCCGCATCAGGCTCTCTACTCAGCAGGAGCCTTCTTCCCCCCCGCCCCCGACAGCCTCTCTGCCTACTTGTGATCTCAGTCTGTCAAATTAAAAAGAAAAAATTGCCCATGCATCCTATCAAAAATAAATTATCCATTTACATGTGGGCCTATTTCTGGATTCTCTATTCTTTACACTGATATATCTGTCTATATTTATACCAATACTATTTTCTTTATTACATTAGCTAATAACTCTTGAAATCAAATAGTGTTTGTCCTCCATTTTTCATCAGAATCGTTTTTTTATTTTTCTAGGTCCTTTGTATATTGTATGAATTTGAGTTATTGTATGGTATCTAAAAAAGAAAGCCTGTTGGGATTTTGATTGTGATCACACTGAATACACACATCAGCTTGGGGAGGATTAACTTCTTAATATATTGAGTCTTCCAACCCATGAACATGGGATATCTATTTAAAAATTTAGGTCTTTAATTTAGTACAGGAATATTTTGTAGTAATTATGAGTAGGGCTTTCACATCTTATATTTGCCCTTAAGTATTTCTTCTTCTTGATACTAATGCTAATGGCATTTTTGTGTATTATCAATTTCCAGTTGTTTGTACGTAGTATATAAAAACGCCATAGTTTCTTGTATAATGATCTTTTCTTCTATAGTATTTCTTTTTTCTTAATACTGTTAACGGTGTTATTTTTTACACTAATTTCTGCTTATTTGTAGGTTGTATGTAGAAATACTGTAAGTTCTTGCATGTTGATCTTGTGTCCTGCAAACTTGCCAAAGTCATTTTTTTTTTAAGATTTTTAATTTATTTGACAGAAAGACAGCAAGTCAGAGAGAGCACAAGCAGGGGGAACAGCAAAGCAAGAAGGGGAAGCAGGCTCCCTGTTAAGCAGGGAGCCAGTTGCTGGGCTGGATCCCAGAACCCTGGGATCATGACCCAAGCCTAAGGCAGACGCTTAACCCACTGAGCCACCCAAGTGCCCCTAAACTCATTTTTTAAATTATAGTAGGTTCTGGATCTTCTTATACAGAAGTAATTTTGTCACCTTCAAATAAACACAATTTTACTTCTATTTTTCTTATCAGGATGCCTTTTCTTTCCTTTTCGTACAGTATTGCAATGATTAGAACATCCACAATAATGTTAATATAGAAGTACTGGAAGTAGATATTCTTATTATACTCCTGGTTATTCAATGTTTCATCATTGTCTTAGTCTGCTCAGACTCCTGTAACAAATACTATATATTGGGTAGTTTAAACAACAAACATTTATTCCCCACGGTATCTGGTGTGGGCTCCCTTCCCAGATTACAGACCATCACCTTCTCAAGGTATCCTCACATGGCAAATTGAGGGAAATCTTTGGTTTATTCCCCTTCTTATAAGGACACTAACCTCCATCATCAGGGGGAGGGTGGTCTACCCTCAGGAACTTATCTAAACCTAATGATCTCCTTAAGGCTCCACCTCCTGACACTATTACATTGGAGATTAAGGCTTCAACACATGAATTTAGTGGGAGGGTAAACACATTCATTCCACAATAATCACGAAGTATAGTGTTAACTGTATGTTTTTACACTTCCCTTCCATTCCTAGTTTCCTAGTTTATAAGGAATAGATGTTGCACTTCACTGTGGAGCTTTTTGACATCTATTGTGATTATGGGTTTTTTCATTTTTAGTTTATTAATATGTGGATGATATCAGTTGGCTTTCAAATATTAAAGCAACCTTACATTCCCTTGATAAATTGTGCTTGATCATAATTTATTTTCCTTTTTCTATACTATTGGGTTCAATTTGCCAGAATTTTTAAATAGTTCTTGAATCTATGTTCATGAGAGAAATAGGTCTATAGTTTTCTTTTCTTACAATGTCTTTTGTCCTTTGAAATAAAGGTAATGCAAGTTTTATAGAATATGTTGAAAAGTATACACTCCTTTTCAATTTTCTGAAAAAAATTTGTGTAAAGTCAGATATTCTTTAAATATTTGGTTTAGTTCTCAGTAAAACCATTTGGGCCTGGAATTTTCTTTGTCAGAAAGTATTTAAGTACAAATCTGATTTACTTACTAGACACATAGTTTTTTTCTTTTATATGAGTTTGTGTCCTTTGAAGGATTTACCCATTTCATGGAAGCCGTCAGATTTATGTGCATAAGTTGTTTATAACATCACCTTACTATCCTTTTAATACTGGTGGAATCTATAAAAACATCACATCAGAACTCTAACTCTTAATAGTGGTAGTTTTCTCTGTCTAGAGGTTTAGCAATTTTATCAGTCTCCTCAAAATTTGACCTGATTAGGGGCACCTGGGTGGCTCAGTGGGTTAAGCCTCTGCCTTTGGCTCAGGTCATGATCTCAGGGTCCTGGGATCGAGCCCCGCATGAGCCTGTCTCTCTGCCTGCCTCTCTGCCTACTTGTGATCTCTCTCTCTCTGTCAAATAAATAAAACATTTTTTTAGTGCCTTAGCGACATTCTATAAGTTTTGTTACTTGTGTTTTCATTTTCATTCGCTTCAAAATACTTTACAATTTTTCTTCTGAAGAAATTATTTGAACACAAGTTATTTAGAAGTCTGTTATTCAGTTTCCAAATATTCAGGACTTTTTCAGAAATCTTTTTTTATTAATATGCCTCTAATTTAATTTCATCATGGTCAGAAATATAATTCCATTATATGATTTAATCCTTTAAATTTACTGAGACTTGCTTTACAGAATATGCTTTACTTTGGGTTTCCTGTACTATTAAAAAGAATGTGTATTCTTTGATAGGCGAAATAGTCTACAAACATCAATTATGTGAAGTTGGTTGTTAATGTTATTCAAATCTTTTGTATCCTCACTTTTGCCTATTTCTATTATTTAGAGAAGAGTATGAAAATATCTGACTGTTTTTGTGGATTTTTATATTTCTACTTGCAGTGTCTAAGTTTTTGCTTCACATATTTTAAAGCTCTTTTATTTTGTTCATAACATTAAGAATTGTTTCAATTCTTGATGAATTGATCACTCTATCATTACATAATCACCTTCTTTATTCCTGCTAATATTATTTTCTCCCAAATCTGCTTTGTCTACTATTATACTCCAGCTTTCTTTAGATTACTGTTAATATGATACATCCTTTCCCATCCTTTTACTCATAATCTACTTGTGTAGATTTGAAGCACATTTCTTTTATACAACATATATAAATGGGTCTTGCTTTTTTTTTTATCAACTTGGAAATTTTCGGCCTTTTTACTGACATTATATGCAATTAGCACTACTTTTAGATTTGAATCTATCCTTTCTATTTGTTTTCTTTCTTATCTTTTCTTTGTTCTCTTTTTTCTTTTTTTTTTTTTTTTGCCTAATTTGAGACTAAACAATGTTTTTATAAAATTCTATTTTAATTTATGTGTCAGCTTGGCTTACTAGCTGTGATTCTGTTATTTTACGATGCTTCAGCATGTATATTATACATCTTTAGCTTAACACAGTCTACCAACATGTGATTTATGGCACTTCGAGTAAACCCATATTATGTTTATCTATTTTAAATAATTATTTTAAAAGAGATTTAAATAAGAAAAAATACCTATAAATTACCATTTCTTTTCCTCTTCTTTGCTTTGTGTAGTTCATATTCTTATCTGGTATCATTTTATTTCATCCAGAAAGACATTTTTAGATATTTCATTTAGTGTAAGTCTGTTGTTCAAATACTACTTACATTATTTATGTGTAAATTATTTTTCCTTCATTGTTTATAGACATTCTGACTTGGTATAGAATGATTAGTTGACTTTTTTCTTTCAGTACTTCTAAAATATTATCCTACTGTCTTCTTATCTGCATTGTTTCTTTTTTTCAACTTAAATTCAGTTAGCCAAGGTATAGCAATCATTAGTTTTTGACGTATAATGTTCAATGATTCATTAGTTGAGTGTATCACCCAGTGCTCATCATATCATGTGCCTTCTTTAATGCCCATCACCCAGTTATGTCAACCCCCCACCCACGTCCCTTTCCACAACCCTCTGTTACTCTTATCTTTGGTCGTTTGTATATAATGTATTTTTCCCACTCCTAACTGCTTTTAAGATTTTTTCTTTACACTCATTTTGAGCAATTAGATTATTATGTAGCATGATATAATTTTCTTCGTGTTTCTTGTTCTGAGGGTTTGCTCAGTTTCCCGGGTCTGTTCTGTAGGTTTACAGCTTACATGAAATTTTTAAAACTTGAACATAATTTCTTCAATTTTTTTTTTCCCCAAGGCCCCTCCTTTGGAGACTCCAGCTGTACATATGGTTGGCCACTGAACTTGTCCAACTCACTGATGCTTCATTTTTGTTAATTGTATTTTCTCTGTGTTTTCCATTGGATGTTAGCTGTTATTAATTTCAAATTTATTAAATCTTCTGCAATGTCTAATCTGTCATTGTTCTCATACATAGTATTTTCCTCAGAGTTCCTGGTTTTTTGTTTCTATATACTCAATTTGGGTTTTTAAAAATATCTTTTACTTAACTTTTTGAACATATGGAATACTAATATAGTAACTGTGTTAACTCTGATAATAACATCCGTCAGCTATGGGTCTGTTTTGATCAACTGATTTAGCTTCTTCTTATGGGTTGTATTTTCCTGCTGCTTTGAATTTCTTACAACATTTTACTGGATATTGGACCTTGTAAATTTCAATGTTGAATGTTGACTATTTTTGTATTTTTGTGACTATTTTTACACTTTATTCTGAAATGCAGCTGATTTACTCAGATACACTTTTATCTTTCTTAGCTGGTAGGCAGATTTGACAGGAAGAGTGAGAGTAGTACTCGGTTTAGAATTAATTATCACCCACTGCTGAGACAAGATTCTTCTGTGTACTTTACAACTGTGATTTTTGAACTTTCAATTTGACTGATGAGAACAGATATTATTGACAATTCTATATGAGTGGTGTACACTGTAATTCTCATTCTCTTGGTGGACTTAGACTCAATAACTTTCTTCAAACATAGCCTAGTTACTAGTTACCACTTTACTGAATACATAAGAGAGTCTTCTACAGGTATGTCCTCTAGTATACAAGCCTGTGAACCCTAGCTCTATTGGTCTCTCTGAACTCTCAGTTCAATGTCCTCAATTCAGGCAATCAGCCAGAATCTGTCTCATTCGCATTCCCTGTGCTACGACCTTAAAACTCTGCTAAGGCAGTAAGCTGGAGGAATTGCAGGGCTCATCTTGAATGTTTCTCATCTCATGTACCACTGTCCTTCAGTGACTGATTCCAATATCTTGAAAACCACTGTTTCAATTTTGTCAAATTTTTGGTTGTTTTGGTAGGAGAGGAAATCTGTTATCCCATCCTGGCTGGAAGTGAAAGCCCAGAACAATTTCCAAATATAAATTTAGAATGAAGCCAAAGGGTCTTACTTTATATTATAAATCATTTGAAAAAGTACCTATAGTTCAAAATAATTTTAGATTATTATATTCTGATTTATAAACTATATATTTGAACAATTTTAGGTCTACAGAATAATTGAGCATAGAGTTACCATATACCTCTTTCTCCTTCAACACACAGTTTCAGCAATTAGTAGTAAGTTGCCTTAGTGTGGTACATTTTTTCACAATTGATCTTATATCAGTTATTACATCAGTATTCTATATGTTCAAAAGATTAAATAGAAATTTTTAAGGTTTTATTTATTTATCTGACAGAGAGAACAGAAACGGGGGGAGGGGCAGAGGAAAAGGGAGAAGCAGACTTCCTGCAGAGCAAGAAGCCCAATGTGGGACTCGATCCCAGAACCCTGGGATCATGACTGAACTGAAGACAGATGCTTAACTGACTGAGCCATCCAGGCACCCCCAGAAGATATTTTTTAAAAAGCCCAAATCAAATATGCAATTTTGCCGATAATTTTGCCTTTTCCAGAATGTCTTATAGTTGGAATCATATAATATGTAACCTCCATACTGTCTCTCTCACTTAGCAAGATATACATCTAAGGTTCTTCCATGTCTTTTTGTGGCTTGATAGCTCATTTTATCACTGAATAATATTCTGTGTATGGTGTACTATAGTTTATCTATTCAACGGCCGAAAGGTACGTTGATTGTTTCCAATTTTAGTGATTATGAATGAAGATGCTATTAACATTCACTGACGGGTTTTTGTGTGAACGTAAGTTTCCAATTCCTTTGAGTAAATACCAGAAAGCACAATTGCTGAATTGTATGGAAAAGCTATGTGTAGCGATGTGAGAAACTGCCAAACTGGTAAAGTGACTTACCATTTTATATTTCCAGTAGCAGCAAATGTGAGTCTTTTTTACTTCACATCCTTGCTAGCATTTGGTTTTGTCAGTTTCTTGGATTTCAGCCATTTCAACAGATGTGTAGTGGCATCTCATTGTTGTTTTAAGTCGCAGGTCCTTGAGGGCATATAATACTGAACGTATGTTCATGTGCTTATCAGCACCTGCACATCTTCCTTAGTGAGGTGAAGGTTCAGACCTTTTGGCCATTTGCAATTGAGTTGTTTCTCTGTAAACTGATGAGTTTTAAGAGTTCTTTAAATATTTTGGATATGTCCTGTATCAAATAGGTATTTTTCTCCCAATTTGTGCGTCTTTTAATTCTATTAACAGTGTCTTTCACAGAGTAAGATTTTAATTTTAATGACATTTAACATATCTTTTTTTTTTCTTTCATACTTCCTTTTTTGGTATTGTATCTGAAATATCATCACAAAAACCAAGGTTATCTAGATTTTATCCTATTTTATCTTCCAGAAGTTTTATAGTTTGGTGTTTATATCTAAGTCTATCATCCATTTTTAGTTAGTTTGGATTTAATTTTTGTGAAGCATGTAAGTCTGTCTCTAGAATTTTTTTCTTTTTTTTCTTTTCTTCTTCTTCTTCTGCTTCTTTTTTTTTTTTTTTTGCATGTACATGTTCAGTTTTTCTAGTATCATTTGCTGAAAAGATTATTCTTTTTTATTATTTTTTATTATTTTATTTATTTATTTTATTATTCTTGGTTGCAGTCCAAGATGATGACATAGGGACCTCCAGAACTGACCTCCTCCCAAGGACACAAAATCTATAGCCACACAGAGAAATTCCACTGAAAAGAATCCAAAACGAGCTGAATCCCTCCTACCCATTGGGCAAGTGAGAAAATTCCATCACCCACACTGAAACAGGGAGGAAAACCTGAGACATACTTTTACCATAATCCCTTCCCCAGGCACAGTGCCTGATATTCAGGAAGGACCACCCAACTAGCAACCTCTCCCTAAGGAGTGAAGAGTATGGACCCCACATCTATTGCGACAACTTTTAAGACTCACACCAAGTGGTAGGCACCCAAAACACTTAGCTCCAAAAGCCAATGGGGCTTGCATCCACAGATCCATGAGATTGTGGCAAAGAAGAAACATTCAATGGTCTCTGCAGACTCACCATGGCTATCCCCGCCCCCCACCCCCCAGGGCTCAGCACAGAAAGAGAACGCAAAAAAATGCTCATCTCTATCTTTGCCTGAAAGAGGTCTATCTGCATAATTTAAAAGTCACCACTTGAGGGCCAGGCTTCTAATTTAACATGTATTCAGGGGCCGATCACAATGCCCCTAGCAGAGTTCCACAGTACTGTAGCAAACAAAGAAACAGTTCTTTTCCTTTTTTTTTCTTCTTCTTCTTTTTTTTTTTTTTTTTAAGATTTTATTTGTTTATTTGACACAGAGAGAGAGAGAGAGATGGCTCTATCCCAGGACCCGGGATCATGACCAGAGCCGAAGGCAGATGCCTAAGGACTGAGACACCCAGGCCCTTCCAAGAAACAGTTCTTAACCAGCTATTTCCACAGGGCTCAGTGCAGAGGGAGCAAGAAAAAATACCCATCTTTCACATTTTCCCTGAAAGAGGCCTATTTGAGTATTTTTAAAAGGAGCTGTCTGAGGGTCAGGTTTCTAATTTAGAAGGCCTGTTGGGGTTGACTGCAATCCTCCCCAGAGATCAGGGAAACAGTTAGACATAACGTTTGCCTTCTCATTTCAGCTCACTCCAAATTGCCAGTGTCTCCCTAGAAGCAGCTTCTACCTATACTGGCATCCCCGTTTTTGTGGCTGCCACCCAAAGGATGTGTCCCAGGATTGTATGGCTCTCATAACCAAAAGGTGTTGCACTGAGGAGTCCCCACAGGACCATAGCAGACAAAGAAGCAGTCATTAATGTGCACAGAACTACCCTCCTGCAGCTATACACTCAAACCCAGCAAAGAGGGAACGGGCAAAAAAAAAAGCACAACTCCTAGTTTCTCCCTGGAAGAGTCTAAACTAACTCTTTCTTAACACTGCTGAGGGTCCAGCTTCCAATTAGCCTAAATCTAGGTACTGACTGTTATTCTCCCCTTTGGGACACTGAGAGGTCTAGCACATTCTCAACTAATGGAACCCACAAAGAACAAAGAAGGTAATTTGGACAATCACAAAAGTTTGAGAGAAAACCAAGAGTCCAGGCTTGGCTGAATGAAAAGTTTCATGTAATTATAATTACAGGTGAGATTATAGATAAGGGTTATCTGGTTATAGATAAGGTTTATCTGGTTAATATAGTTATTAAAAATAAACATAACTACAAGAATTTGTTAAAGGACACACAGGTATAAAGATATAAATTGTGACATCAAAAACATAAAATGTAGGGAAGGAATAAAAAATTAGAGCTTTGGGGGCACCTAGGTGGCTCAGTGGGTTAAAGCCTCTGCCTTAGGCTCAGGTCATGATCTCGGGGTCCTGAGATGGAGCCCCGCATCGGGCTCTCTGCTCAGTGGGAAGCCTGCTTCCCCCTGCCTCCACTCTCTCTGCCTGCCTCTCTGCCTACTTGTGATCTCTCTGTCAAATAAACAAAATCTTTAAAAAAAAAATTAGAGCTTTAGTATGTGTTCAAGGTTAAGCTGAGCTCAACAATGACCATTAAAAATATATTTTATGTAGACATCATGGTAACCAGAAACACAAAATCTATAGTAGACACACAAAAGATATAGAGAAAGGAATCTGAGCGTACCACTGCAGAAAATCATCAAACCACAAGGAGGAAAGTAAGAGAAGACAAAAGGAAATAGGAACTACAAAGAGCCAGAAAACAATTAACAAAATGGCAACAAGTACATATCTATCAATAATTACTTTAAATGTAATGGATGAGATTCTCCAATCTAAAGACATAGAATGACTGAATAGATAAAAACAAAACAAAACAATAGTGATCTATAAACTGCCTACAAGGGACTCACTTCATATGTAAGGACACACACAGACTGAAAGTAGAGAGATGAAAAGGATTCCATGCAAATAGAAGCCAAAAGAAAGCTGGGGTAGACAATAAACTGTAATGAGAGGCAAATATCATTTCATAATGAAAAAGAACCAATCCAGTGAGAGAATATAACATTTGCAAATATTTATTTATCTAACAGAGGAACATCTAAATATGTAAAGCAAATTTTAGCAGACCTAGAGGGAAAAACAGATAGCAATACAATTATAGTAGGGGACTTAAACACCCTACTTTCAACAAGGATAGATCATCCAGACAGAAAATTGGTAAAGAAACATTAGACTTAAACTACACATTGGATCTGATGGACCTACAAACATTTACACAACACTGCATCCCCAGCAGGAGAGTACATATTCTTCTCAAGTACATGTGGAACAGTGTCCAGAATAGATCACATAGTAGCCCACAAAACAAGCCTTATTACATTTAAGAAGAGTGAAATCATATCAAGCATCTTTTTCAACAATAGTATGGAACTAGAAATCGATTTCAAGAAGAAAATTGGAAAATTCACAAATATGTGGAGGTTTAAAAACATGCTACTGAACAACCAATAGTTTAAAGGAGAAATCAAGAGATATTTAAAAAATACCTTGAGATAAATAAAAATAGAAGTGTAACATACCAAAATCTATGGGATGCAGCAAAAGAAATTCTGAGTGAAGGTCACACCAATAAATGCCTACATTATGAAAAAAGAAAGATCTCAAATAAACAACCTAATTTTATACTTCAAGGAACTACGAAAACAACAAACTAAGCCCAAAGTTAGCAGAAGGAAACAACAAAGATCAGAACAGAAATAAATGAAATAAAGACTAAAAAAGCAATAGAAAAGATCTATGGTTTTTGAAAAGGTAAATGAAATAGACAAACTTTCAGCTAGACTTGCCAAGAAAAAAAAAGAGGACTCAAACAAATGAAATTATGAATGAAAAAGGAGACATCACAGATGACACAACACAAATACAAAAGATCTTAAGTGATGACTACGAACAATTACATGCCAACAAATTTTTCTTTCTTGCTTTCATCCTTCTGTCTTTTTTCTTCTTTCTTTTTCATTTTTTTTCTCTCTCTCTCTCTTTCTTTTTTTTTTTTTTGCCCTACTCTGGTTTTATTATTTTATGAGATTCTATTTTTTCTCATGTTAGAATGGAATTATACTTTTTATTTTTATTTTTAAAGATTTATTTGAGAGAGGGTGTGTGTGTGCATGAGCAGGGGGAGTGGCAGAGGGAAAGAGAGAGCCCTCAAGCTGACTGCCTTGCAAACAGAGAGCCTGACAGGAGGTTCAGTCCCACCAAGATCATGACCTGAGCCGAAATCAAGTCAGATGCTCAGCCAACTGAGCCACCAGGGGCCACAACAATTATATTTCTTAAAAATGTTTTAGGAGTTTCCATAGGATTCCCAGTATATAAGCAGGTTACGTTTACTTTCAAATAACACAATACCACTTCATGGGTAGTGAAGGTACCTTGTCAGAAAATATTCTCAATTCCTCCTTTCTCTTTTATAAGATTTCTCTCATCTATTTCACTATCCATAGACTTTAAACACTTAACATCTTATCACCATTGTTATTTTGAACACAAGTCTTCAATTATACCAATTAAAAATAAAAAATGAAATATTATCCCTTCATTTATTCATTCTCTGGTATTGTTTCTTCATGCAAACTCAAATTTCTGACTCATATCATTTTTCTTTTTTCTGAAGAACTCCTTTAAACATTTCTTGCAAAGTAAGTTACTTGCAAAGCATGTTTCTTTGTTCCTTTAGGTGGATTCAAATTTCTGACTCATACCATCTTTCTTTTTTCTGAAGAACTTCCTTAAACATTTCTGGCAAAGCATGTTTACAATTCATGTGGTTTTTTTGTTTGTTTTTGTTTATCTGAGAATATATTTATTTTGCTATTTTTGAAGGACAATTTCATTGCACATAGCATTCTAGGTTAATGATTTTTTTTCAGTCCTTTAAATATTTCATTTCACTGTCTTCTTTTTTGTATGGTTTGTAAGATTAGTCTGAAATAAATAATCCTCAATCCTCTATCAGTGAGGTTTTGTTTCTTCTGGCTTCTTTCAGGATTTTGTCATTGTTTCCTGATTCTACAGGTTAAATATAAAATGCCTAGTTGTAATTTTTTTTTCCCTGCATGGTGTTGTTCTCTGAGCTTCCTGGATCAGTAGTTTGGTGTTTGTTAATTCTGGACAATTCTCAGCCATTATTACTCCCTTCTTCTGTTCCTCTCTTGTCCTTCTCTTTCTGGTGTTTGTTTTGTTATTGGTTTAACCTTTGTAATTGCTACAGTTCTTGGACATTCTGTTCATTTGGGGTTTTATTTTTTTCATCTTTTTCTCTGTATTTTTCGGTTTAAGAAGTTTCTATTGACATATCTTCACAGTCACTGATACTTTCCTCAGTTTTCTCCAGTCTACTGATGGGCCCATGAAAGGGTTTCTTCATTTCTCTTATGGTTTTTGCTTTCTGAAATTTACCTCTGATTTTTTCTTGAATTTCTATTTCTCTTAGTATCTATTTTTGCTTTCATGTTGCCCACTTTTCCCCATTAGAACCCTTGGCATATTAATCATAGTTATTTTATGTTCCCAGTCCGATCATTCCCAAACCTGTGCCATACCTGAGTCTGGGTCTGATGCATGTTGTGCTTTTTCAGTTTGTATGTTTTCTTGCCCTTAGAATACCTTGTAATGTGTTTGTTAAAAGTCAGGCATTATGCATCATGTTAACAAAAACAAAGGTAAACTGGTCTTTTAATAAGAGGTTTTTATGTTTCTCTGTCTAGGAGTTAGGCTTTGTTTAAAGTTTGCTGTAGCTAGGTGGCAAAGGCCTTGGTTTCCCATGGTATTCTCATTCTGTCTTCCTAGTTGTCTTTGCGTTTCCCTAGAATCTTTTTATGAAACAGAGTGAGCCTTCCAGCTCTCTCAGTTGTGCTTCTCTGTTATAATACTGGGGATCTACTGGTGTGGCGGTAAGATATTGCTGAGGGAAAGTGCTCTATAATCTTACATTTAAATCTTGGATTTTGGGGGCACCTGGGTGGCTCAGTAGGTTAAGCCTCTGCTTTCAGCTCAGGTCATGGTCTCAGGGTCCTGGGATCGAGCCCAGCATGGGACTCTCTGTTCAGCGGGCAGCCTGCATCCCCCTCTCTCTCTGCCTGCCTCTCTGCTACTTGTGATCTCTCTGTCAAATAAATAAATAAAATAAAATAAAATAAAATAAAATCTTGGATTTTGTGTCTCTTTCCACCCCAATGTGCCTGAGTCTCTAAGCTGTGACCTTCAGTTTTTCTTAGCCCTTTTTCTCCCTTCCCTTATGTTAGACAGGAAGGTTAGAGAAGGATTGACTTGTCTGATTACCCTCCTTTTTAAAGTTTGGCAGGGGAAACTCTGGTAAAGTAGTTTCTTACAGGGTAAGGCTTCTGTTACAGACAGTAGACTTCTCTTGGGCATATTTCAAATGGTTATTTTCCCTCTTCTCCTGCCCAAACACAAGAGGATTTTCTTTCAGTTTCCACTCTGAGAACCTGGTAAAGCACCTGGATGTTTAGAGTCATGAGAGTGTGTGGGGTCCTCCTACCACTGAGTCCCCAGTAGATTTTAACTCTCAAGTTACTCCATGTTCTACCTCCAGCAAATGATCAAGTGCTGTTTAATATTCAGTTCCAATGGCTTCTGCTCCTAGCAAACTATAACTCTCCCTATTTGCCTATCTCTCCACTTTGGGCCACAGCAGTTTGCCCAGTCTGTCCTCTACTGTTGATTTTTTTTATTTGTTTGATTTTTTATTTTATTTGTTGTTTTATCCTTATTGTGAGGATGGGAGCGATGACTTACAAGCTCTTTACATACTGGAGTAGAAACTATAAGTCCTCTTGTTCTTTATTGTTTTTCACAACACTTACTAATATAAAAACAATCTTAGTGTGCAGACCATACAAAGACAGGAAATAAAGATATAGGTATCTAAACTATATGTATATATACTTACTTTTCTACTTCAAGCTGACATTTTGCCATGATACTTAAAATATGTAAGTGTTATAAGAGGTCCTTTTCTTCTCTCCCTTTATAGTTGTCAGATGTATGACATCTACAACCTTTGAAAAACTACACCAGACAATGTTATACTTCTCTTTCAGTAGTTATATATATTTTAAACGTAAGATGAAAAGTTAGTCTACTTACTAGTATATTTATCACTTGTTTTATTCTTCCTCTATCCTCTAGGTTCTCCTCTAGGATTATTTTGCTTCAGACTGAAAAAATACCTAATAATTTCTTTTAGAGTTAATAACAAATTTTATGAGTTATCCTTCACCTGAGAATATCTTTATTTCATTTTCATTCTTGAAGGCTCTTTTCACTGGATAATGATTTATAAGTCAATGTTTATTTTGGGGGGCGGGGAGTTGTCTTTCAGCATTCTAAAGCTACTATTTTACTCTCTTCTGAACCCAAGGTTTCTGAAGAGATATTCATAGTCATTTGTATTATTGCTTATATCAATATTGATTTTTTTAATCCATTTGTCTATTTTTTTAATTTTATTTTTTCCGTGTTCCAAGATTCATAGTTTATGCACCACACCCAGTGCTCCATGCAATATGTGCCCTCCTTAATACCCACCACCAGGCTCACCTAACCCCACCTTCCCTTCAAAACCCTCAGTTTGTTTCTTAATATTGTTTTAACATTCTTATTTGATAATGATGATCTCTGGATCCCCTGTGGTCTGTCCTATTGTCTGTTTTGTCTGATAATTTTGGGTATTATCTTTTTTTTTAGAGTGTTGGTTTTTTCTGCAGCTAGTTAAAGAGTGCTAGATGACCAAATTAATCCAATTAGAGACCAAATTAACTCCTGGATAGGCTGTAGTACTTCTGGAAGGCCCTTACTCTCTGGTCTTAGCCTTACAGAGATATCGGAGAACAAATAGTATTCATCACAGTTCCTCTTCCCAGTGTATGCTAAACTCACTCTCATCTACAGAGTATCACAGTACTGCTAGATTTTTCCTCTACTTTTTCTAAGATTCCTGCTTGATTTCAGCCTCTTACATTCATAATTCAGCACATGTACTGAATGAAAACCCAACAGAGTGTTGTGTCATTTGTCTCTCTCTCTCTCTCTCTTCTCTCTGATATCCTGCTCTATTTTTCTGTCTCTAGGTTGAAGCATCTGTCACAAATGTGTGCTGATTTTTTGTCATCTAACTAGATGCTTTTGCCCAGACCTTTGCCCAAATTCTTAGCTTCTTCTCAATGTTGAGAGTTAGCAAATACCTCTAAAGTATCCAAATGCAAGAAGTTGCTTCTCTTCTTAAGGGTCTGCCTTAGTCCAAAATTTTGGCCTTTGAATTTCTATTTGCCTAAACAATCCTCTGATACCTTGAGACAAATCTTTTAAACTTGATTCAGTTTTGTATAGTTGTTCTCCGTGGGAGCATTGGTCTGCCACAAATTACTCCATTGTGGGGAGCAATGAAACTCTTATTTTTTTTTTAACTTATTTTACTTGCTCTGTCCTTGGGTTTTCTATTCAAATCCTGTTCTGCTGTGTTTAATATCAACCTCTGCCAAGTTCTTTGAATTTTTGGTTAAAGGAGATATTACTTATACATACTTTCAGCTGTACTTCAGTTCTATTCTTTGGTATCTATAAAAAGGCATATCTACCAATTCAGGAACACAAGGTAAGGCTTTGTACAGACAGTATTGTCTTTTAGTTGTCAGCCACTTAAATACAGAATATTACTTCTTGGTTCGGAATCATTTCAATGCCTTTTTTTTCTTTAGTACTTTATGCATAAACAGCCATGTCACAAGCTACCATCATGATATTTCTGCCCTTAATATGAAAGGTAAAAGTGTGCTTTATATTTATTTTACGTGTTGAATAATTCTAAGAATGGCATAAACTTATAGGGTTACTAGATAATTATTAACTAACTGAGAAATACATTGTTGATTTGAATGTAAATATCCAATCTGCAAAATAATATTTACCCGGAATAATCTTCATTGATCCCAGCAAGCGGTACTGGAGCACAGTTTATAAAAATTACAAACCCAAAGAACATAAGTGATACAGCAGATGTAACCATTATAAATCTCATAAGGGCTTTACAAGACATGTGTAACGTGGAAACAATGATACCTCCCAGAAGCTCGCCAAGCCCACCTGCTGGAAGTAAAACAAATCCTAAAAAAAAGGAGGAGGAGAAGAAAACAGTTTAAAAAAAATTAGCTGAAAATAGTACAGAACATTCATACGTTGATACAATCCCCCTGCTCTAAACATACATCAAATATAGATTGAAATAAAAAGACAATGAAAACTTAAAGGCATGATAAACATCTCAACAAACCTGAACCTTAAGAGAAGTACAAATTTGGGAGTAGGACTAAACCTACAGGCCTAGTGGAATGATGGAGAAATTTTGCTCCTATGTGGTAACGGCATCTAAGGTAAACCCAGGACTTAATCCACGCAAAACAGAAGATAAAAACTGTCTTATTCAGAGCTATTATTGGATAGTTGTCTGGATTTATACTTTACAGCAAGAGACACGCCCATGACAAGAGTTCAGTAACAGAAACTTACTACCAGAAATTTAACTAAGCCACCCACTGATTCTATGAATGGGTGTGCAATATTAACAATCTCACAATAAACTGAGATTTCAGAATAGTCACTATGAGAAATAGTTTTCTTTTCAATCAAGCATAAAGGATTAGATAGAGGCAAACAGGAGGAGGAAAAAGAAAGAGGGAGAAGAAGACATATAATTAGAAGATAGTCATATGAAAGTAGCACAGTAAATGCAAACATTGCTGTGATTTCCTTTGCTCCAAACATAAAGAAGTGGTAGATTTAGATAAGAATATAGCAAGAGAAATACAAGGCAAAAAAAAAAAAAGAAAAAGTTCCACCAACATCAGATTAAATTTATTATCTTTGAAGGTCTGCGGGAGACTTGTAAGTAAGTAATTTTAGAATGTTCAAAAAGATAAATGAAAGTTTAACTTCCATAAAAAGAAGAAATAAAAAGATAAAGGAATGAAATAAGAGCAGATGAATAAAAAGTAATAAACCTGGATATTTAAAACTTTTAATTCCTAAAATAAAAACTAAAGTCCCAGACCAGAGACATTTGAAAAGTTAATAAGTTGGAAGAGAACATTGTATAATTCATGCACTATGTAATATTTAAAAAAAAGAAGAGTGAAAGGAGAATAACCAAGATAAGCAGTTAAAGGACAATAAGTACAGTAGAGAAATATGATAAACATTACCCAGTTGAACAAGATCAAATTCAAAAGTAGTAAACCATGGTGACAGTATGCACCCTTGATATGAGTTGATGAAAATGCCACTTTACTTCTGTGATCCTCCCTCTAAAACCCATAACTTCTGTCTAATCACAGGTGGAAAAAAATCAGTCAATTCCCAGTTAAGGAACATTCTAAAAAATACCTGACCAGCACTCCTCAAAACTGTCAAGATCATAAAAAACAGTGGAAGACTTAGAACCTGCCAAACCCAATAGAAACCTAAGAGATATGATAACTAAATATGATGTATCCTGAATGAAATCTTGGGATAGAAAAAAGGACATTGTGTAAAAGCAAAGGAAATAAAAATGAGATACTGACTTCAGTTAGTATTGACATTGGCTCATTAATTATAACAAAACTACTATATTAATGTAAGATGTTAATAAAAGGGGAAATGAGGTATGCAGTGTATGAGAGCTGTCTGTACTACCTCCAAATTTTTTTTGTAAGTTTAATAAGAAAGTAACTTAAAAAAAAAAAAAAGACAACAGAGTAAGAGGCACTACAAAATGCTTTACTGAACTTGTGAGAAGTATAATGGAATAAATTCTGGGGAATTATTTCCCCAGAAATAATACATGAACAATTGAAACTGAGAATAAGAAATTTCCACCATTAAAAAAAGATATTAGTTCTGGGAATAAAAGAACACTCCAACTACTGAGAACGATTAAGAGTAAATAATTGAATCTATCCTAAGGTATACAGAAGTAAGGTAAGAAAACTTCATATCATCAAGAATAAAGAGAAATTGTAAAAATCTGCCAAACAGCATGTTACTTGCAAAAGAATAATTATACCTAATTCATAAATGATAAAATTATCTAGACATGATATGAGCATATGCACTCACTCTTGAAGAGTGGGGCTAGTTAACTATCTCAGTGGGTAGTTAAAACCTCCTGAACTAGACTAGACATGAACACATGCACTCACTCTTGAAGAGTGGGGCTAGTGGACTACCAGTGGATTGTTAAAATCTCCTGAACAGGGCGCCTGGGTGGCTCAGTGGGTTAAGCCGCTGCCTTCGGCTCAGGTCATGATCTCAGGGTCCTGGGATTGAGTCCCGCATCGGGCTCTCTGCTCAGCAGGGAGCCTGCTTCCCTCTCTCTCTCTCTCTGCCTGCCTCTCTGTCTACTTGTGATCTCTCTCTGTCAAATAAATAAATAAAATCTTTAAAAAAAAAAAAATCTCCTAACCAAAACAAAAGGGATAAAATGAAAAAAAGAAATGAGTCTATTGAGAGAGAACAAGATAGTAGGGGGGAAAAGAAGCAGATTGAAAGGTAATAAACAAGGAAATGTAAGTAAGAAGTTAAAAGTTACTTAAAAATGTCAGAATCCAGGGATGCCTGGGTGGCTCAGTGGGTTAAGCCACTGTCTTTGGCTCAGGTCATGATCTCAGGGTCCTGGGATCGAGCCCTGCATCGGGCTCCCTCTCTGCCTACTTGTGATCTCTCTCTCTGTCAAATAAATAAATAAAATCTTAAAAAAAAAAAAAGTCAGAATACCCAAGTTAATAAGTTGGAAATGGATAAAGCTTAACTATTAAAAAGACAGATAATTAAATTGGGTATTTTCAAAGGAAAGTCTGAAAATAAAATATTTAAAAAAATGCCATGAAATGTAGTTCATAAACCTATATATACTTAACATTGCATAAAATAAATTTTGTTAAAATTGCCCAGAAAATTAAAAATCCATAAGCAAAGTATTTGGACTCAGCTTTCTCATAAACAAAGACTCAGTTTACAACATTACTAAAGATATGGAAACTATTACTCGATGTGAATAGTTATTTAAAAAGAAAAGCAAACCATATATTTAAAAACTAAAAATCTCTTCTCAATAAGACATGACTTAAGGGGCACCTGAGTGGCTCAGTGGGTTAAACCTCTGCCTTCAGCTCAGGTCATGATCTCAGGGTCCTGGGATCAAGCCCCACATCAGGTTCTCTGCTCAGCAGGGAGCCTGCTTCCCCCTCTCTCTCTGCCTGCCTCTCTGCCTATTTGTGATCTCGCTCTCTCTCTCTCTGTCAAATAAATTAAAAAATAAAATCTTAAAAAAACAAAAAAAGTAAGATGTGACTTAAATAAAAATATGATGAGAATCATAACTTTAAAAATACTTAGAACAGAAAAATAATGAAAATTACACCTAAATGTATGAGATACTATTAAGGAAAATCTATAAATAATTATATCACCATGATAAGGTTGTTAGGAGAGTTACATGAGCCCATATTTAATCGCTTAGGAAAGTGTTCAGGCACAAAGTAAACATATGAATGTTTGATAAAAGGTAGACATTCACAAATAAATTCATTAGAAAGCAAAAAAAAAAAACTACAAATAAATAGAGGAGGGGCAATATTTATCAAGAAAATTGTGAGAAATGGAACTGAATCAGGACACTTCAAAGGGTGAAAAGTAAGCCTGAAAGTAAGGAAGTAAAAAAGAGGCAAGCCGCATTTTACCCCAGAATCTCAGAAATGAAGGGCAATAGGTACCACCACAAGCAGGAATGAGATAAAGGAAAAACAAGGGGAACAGATGGCAGTCTATATAAAATGTTTGAGCTCCAAGTCCTATCCCCATCCCCAAGCCATATAACTAACCCAGGAAAAGGCCCTTGGTTTATCCAGCTTGAACCCAACAACTACAGATTTGGGAAAACCACAAACATCTGTGAGCACAAAACTGAGAACTCCACTCAGCTAGGAAAACATTGCCTGTCAGGCTATTGCCCTAGGTGATAAGAAAATACTGGGCACAGGGAGTTCAACAATTAAATGGCTAGCTCTTTAAAGTCTACCCCAAAAGGAAACAAGACAATTGGAAATTCAACCAATGCACAGAACTTCAACTCTGTAAAGATTTTATTGATGTACAGAAAAGTACACAAATCACAATTGTAGATGCCAATGACTTTTCAAAGTGACTGTTCTTATGAAACTACCACCCAGATCAAAAATCTAACACTGCCAGAAGATCAAAGGCTCTTTTATGCACTTACAGGATTTTATAAAATATGGATCATAAAGTATGTATACATTAAGACTTCTTTGTTTGTATGATGTTTGAAAAATTCACTCATGTTTTTATACATGACAACAGATGATGCCTTCTCATTGCTGAACAGCATTCTAAAATACTCAAACACCACAACTTATTCACTGTGATATTGTGAATAATGGTGCAACTTTAAAAATTCGTGTACTTGTCTTTTTGTAAATATTTGCACTTCCTCTAGGTATATCCTTAAGAGAGGAATTTATGTTTGGTATGTAACATGGAGTAGAATTCCTGAAGGAGGGAATATGTATAAGTTCAGCTTTTCATGATACTACCAAACAGATATAAAATGGTTAAACCAATTTACTTTCACTAGTAGTGAATGAAATGCTACCACTCCACATCCATGCCAACATGCATATCCCTTTTTTCATTTTAGCCATTGTGGTGAATGAATAGTAGTATTGTGTTGTGGTTTTCATATGCATTTCCCTAAAAACCAGTAGAGGTGAACCCACTTTCATATGAATATTAGCCAAGGGATAGCATCTTCTATCGAATACTTTTTCAAGTCTCTTGTCCATTTTTATTGAATTACCTGCCTGCTTGTGCTCTTTTTCTCTCTCATACAAATAAATAAAATCTTTCTTAAAAAATTAAAGCTACATTGTTGAGGGCATGCCCATGTATAATTGTTTCATTTACCTCACTGCTGTCACTATAAATGATCTCTTCACAACAACTAATGCCTCTTGCTTTGAGAATACTAATTTAAAATTACTATAGTTATACCACCTTTTCTTCTGGCTAGCATTCACATAGTAGAACTTTTCCTACCCTTTGACTTTCAACCTTTTCATGTCATCATATTTAAGGAGTGCCTCTTACAAGTAACATACTAGATTGTCTGGTTAATCTGACAATCATTATTTATATGTTAGATAATTACTGTCATATATACTGGGCAGCAATTCTCCATGTAGCTCAGGTTTCTGCATATCTAGCAAGCAGAATCGCTGACCGATCTTTGTCCTATCTCTTCAAAGATATTTGCACAGTGAACAAACAGCCTTGGGTAATAGAGATAGTGTTCTCAATAACAGAAGGCAAATTTGCTTATAGTTCTAGAAAACAGAGATTATGTTCCTCCTGGAAATAAGAGAAGATACATTTACTGTCAAGTACAGTAAAGAAAATGTCTTCTTCTGGATCAAAAGATAAGCATGATTACTGTCTATTATAAGATTTATGTTCCTCCAGAGTTGTCCCCACATTCACTAACTAACTCATTTACACTGTGCCCTGGACTCCCAGATTTCGATGGATCCACCCTTCCCAGCCACATTTGCCTCTATCCCAGTGTCTGCAGAAGTCTTCCCCCAGAAGACTGGTGCAAACCTTGCCAACACCATACCTCCCAACACACATGTTTTAAGGGCCTCAGTCCCAGCAGCAGCAGGAGTGGGCCCTGTGGAAGCCCAAGGTATACCTTGTTAAAACTGTGTGCCCCACCCCAGCTGGGGACTTAACACTGCCCACAACAGGTAAAGAGAGCCTCTTCAGTTAGATGGACTGAAGGAAAAAGCAACCAGGACACAAGAGCTGGGCACAAGCAACACACATAGGAGACACCCCTGAAGTGCCAGCTTCTGGTGAACAGAAGACTCTGCACTGCAGAGCACTACAGGACCTCTTCTTCATAAGGAGACATAGCTCCCTAACAAAGAGAAATAGACACAGAGGGTTAGACAAAATGAGGAGACAGAGGAATATGTCCCAAATAACATAACAGGACTAAACAAAACCACAGCAAGAGATCTAAGTGAAACAGATATAAGTAGTATGCCTGATAGAGAAGTCAAAGTAGTGATCATAAAGATACTCACTGGACTTGAGAAAAGAGTGGAGAATATCAATGAGACCCTTAAAAAAGAGATAGAAAACACAAAAAAGATTAAGATTCTCTCTCTCTCCCTCTGCCCCCTCCCCACCTCTCTCTTTCAAAAAAAAAAAAAAAGCATTTATATGTTGCCTACAAGAGACACATTTCAGACACATTTAAAGATGTTCACCATCACTCACCATCAAGGAAATGTAAATTAAAACCACAACCAGATATCACCTCATACCTGTCAGAATGGCTAGAATCAAAATAAGTGCTGACAAAGATGTGGAGGAAAAGGAACCCTTGTACACTGTTGGTGGGAATGCAAACTGATACAACCACCATGGAAAACTGTAGGGAAGTCCTCAAAAAATTAAAAATAGAATTATTTTATGATCAAGTAATTTCTCTACCAGGACTATTTCCAAAGAATACAAAAGCACTAATTTGGAGGGATATATGCCTCCCTATGTTTACTGCAGCATTATTTACAAAGCCAAATTATAGAAGCAGTCAAAGTGTCCACTAATAGATGGACGAATGGATAAAGACAACGTGGAATACATATACAATGCAATAAAAGAATGCAGTCTTGCCATTCACAACAGTATGGATGGTCCTAGAGGTTATAATCCTGAGCAAAATAAGTCATTCAGAGAAAACAAATACCGAATGAGTCCACTTATATGTGGAATTTAAGAAACAAAACAAATGAAAAAAAAAAGAGGGGGACAAACAAAAAGCCAGACTCTAAATACAGATGACAAGCTGGTGGTTGCCACAGGGAAGGTGGGTTGGGGAGTAGCTAAAATAAAGAAGATTAAGAGTACACTCATTGTGATGAGCATTGATGAGCACTGAGTGATATATAGTAATATATAGCATGGAAAAATAATAAAATGAATTAAGATAAATGAAACTTCAGCAAATGATATTACTCCTACTTTATGCTTATTTCAAATATTTCATAAAAACATATAAGAAAATTTTATATAAAAACTTCAAAATGAGTATAATGAGCAGAAAAGGTCTACCTGCAATTTTAGTTGCTATAGAGCGTGTTAATGAAAACTGATTTTCTATATACAAAGGCAAATATTCAGAAGCTCCAATAAAAACAAAAGATCCAGAAGCTTTAGCCAGAGCTAGGCATATTAATATTGGATTCTTCAACAGAACCTAAAATAGAAATGTTATACACAAATCATTTCATTTTGTTAGGTAAACAAAAATAGATTTATTCACTCACATGTTAATAACCAATCAGCAAAAATTTTACCTTTCCGAATCTAAACTAAACATATATATAAATCAAAATCTGCAGTTCACCAATATATAATATATAATAATATACTATTAAAGACATGTAGTATTTGTACCATTTTTATTCATTTGACCTCCATACCACCTATAATTTTTATTTGAGATCCTGGCAGTTTTCTACAAAAATAAGGAAATTTCTACAAAAATTAAGGAAAAATAGATATCATTAACCAGGTGTCTAGAATGTTCCTTTACTTTAGTTAATCTATTTCTTTCCTTAAGAAATCTTTTCACCTAACTAAAAAACAAAATGAAGATAATTTAAGCAACACACAAGGAAAATTACTAGTATTACTATTAAGATTCTATAACATTTTACTCCTGGGTATTCCACATACAGTGAAGCCATGTAAATTCTGCATTTGTTTTTAAAGATTTTATTTATTTATTTGGCAGATCACAAGTAGGCAGAGAAGCAGGCAGAGAGAGAGGAGGAAGCAGGGTCCTTGCTGAGCAGAGAGCCTGATGCGGGGCTCGATTCCAGGACCCTGAGATCATGACCCGAGCCGAAGGCAGAGGCTTTAACCCACTGAGCCACCCAGGTGCCCAAATTCTGCATTTTTTGAACTTACTCAGAAGCCTCAGGAGGATGTATAGTACTATTATACTATACATAGTAATTAACATGATAATAATTAACATTAAAATATAAACTTTCAAACTGATTTCTGTATTTCTTATATATACTTATCTTTGAAAAATTTCAGTGGCATTTTGTTTATATATTGTTAAATTAATTTTTTTTCTAGTCGTAAACACCATTTTAAAAAATCTAAACATATTCTCTATATTAATCTAATTCATCTTCTGAGTGCTATCTAAATTTATATACTGTGATCCTACCATATTCATCTACTCCCACAAGTTAGGCTCACTCCAACTCCCACTGTCACAAACAAGACTATATTAAATGTGCCTGTGCGTGCACACTTAAGGACTAGGGTAGAATGTCTTTGGAAGTATATATTCCAGAACAGGATTGCTTGGGCATTAAGATGTACTATACACTTCATTCCATTATTTCTTTAAATTTTTTCCCCAAAATGTATCACTTTATAATCCCACCATAATGTAGCAGAGTTTTCTATTTTCTTCATGTAGCAACTTATAAAATTCACCACGGCAATATTTTCAGTTCCACATACCCTTCCAGAACTTTGCCATTCTCCCATCAGGAGGCATTGAACTGGGAAAGTCCTTATTGACTGTCTCAACAAAGAGATGCTGCATGACTTCTGAGGTTGGATCATAAAATGACAATAGGACTTCTGCTGTATATGCTCACTCTCTCAGGACTTTGGCTTTGGGACTCTTTCGCCATGTTGTGAGAAAGTCAAGGCCAGATGGAGAGGCCATGTGTGGGTGTTCCAGCAAACAGCCAGTATCGATAGCTCACAGTTAAGTAAACAAGCCATCAGAGGATTTTATCCCCCAGACTTCACTTTGACAAGTAGAGCTGAGTGGAGTAAGCCCTGACAAAGCTGCAGATTAATGAGCAAAATCATGTTCTATTATTTAAGCCACTAAGTTTTGGGGTGGTTTGTCACAGAGCAATAGATAAGTAGTACACTCCACGTAATCACAAACACTTGGTATTATCAGCAGGCTTTTAAAATTTTGCCACGCTGATGGATATAAAGTCATACCACAGTGCTTTATATGATACTTCCCTAAATTCAAATCCAACTGAGCATTTCTTCATGTAATTCATAGCTATTTAGACTTGGTTATTGTGTGTGAGCAGCTTATTCATATTTTTATTAGGCTTCCTGAAATTTTTGTATAGATCTTCCAGGAATTCCTTACTTATTCTAAATACTAATCTCTTGTTAGACTGAGAGATGTTACTCATCTTTTCTTTTTTTTTTTTTTAAGATTTTACTTATTAATTAACAGACAGAAATCACAAGTAGGCAGAGAGGCAGGCAGAGAGATGGGGCGGTAAGCAGACTCCCTGCTGAGCAGAGTCCTATGCAGGGCTCAATCCCAGGACCCTGAGATCATGACCTGAGCCGAAGGCAGAGGCTGAACCCGCTGAGCCACGCAAGCGTCCCTGTTACCCATCTTTTAACGTTGTCTGCAGTTTCCTTCATAGAACAGAAATCTTTGTCATAACTTTAATCCACTAATTTTTACTTTGTATTTTACACTATTGCAACCTTGCTTAACCTTTCCTACCTCTATGTCACAAGATACTTCTTTCATGGTTTAGCATTAACTGTGCTGTTCTTTTTTTTTTCTTTTTCCTAGTCACGTTTTAACCTCTAAATCATCTTTGCGTATCACATGAGGTAGTGGTCCGACTTCATTTCACCATACAGAGAATCAAATTTATTATCACATTTACTGAACTATATCGTTGTAGTGCCTCCCCTATCAGATAGCAAGTTTTTATATATATTAATCTGTTGCTGAGTTCTGTCTTCTGTTTCACTGGTCTATACCATGATTTTATAGGAAACGGCAATCTGTATTAGGTATAACTGGTAGAATAAGGAACAGAAAACCTCGCTTTTATCTTGGCTCTGCAACTGATTTTTGGAACAACAATTAGCAAATCACATCTCTCTATATCCCATTTTTAGGGAGTATTATATAATAGTAGATGCAGGAATGGTGTTAGAGTCAGGTACATGAGATATTTTTATATTGTTAACCTCGGTTCAGCTACCTGTATGTGTGTGTGTGTGTGTGTGTGTGTGTGTGTGTGTATCCAAAGATATATATGCCTTTGGAAAAATTACTCATCCTCTTTAAATTATTGCTTCATGATCTATAAACTAGAAATGATAATATATATCTCTCCAGGTGATCATGAAAATGGAATATATGTAATAATTTAATTTCTGGCAGCTAGAAGTTACCCAGGAAAGAATACATATCATTTTCATAATTTATAAAATAAGAGGGTCACACTAGACTATGAGATTTGTTGTTTACAAACTGTAGTGTGCTTTGAATCATTGGGATGGTGTAAAACACAGATTACCAGGTCCTACTTTTAGAGTTTCTGATTCAGTAGGTTTGGAGCACAGCCCAAGAATTTGCAGTTTTAGCAGATTCCCAGGCAATGATGATGATGGTGGTGGCCTGGGAGCCACACTAAGAACCACTGCACTAGATAATTTTTGTGTTTGAACTTTTTAGAATTAAAATGAACAGACTCCTAGGTTAATCCAGTTGATGAGACTTACTATAATGTTACACAGTAAAGTGAGAAAGCCAAAAACACGGAGTAGCTGAATAATTCAGCACTCCTAAAGAAACAGATTATTCAGAAGCAAATGGCAGTTTATCTGGTCTGCTCTCTAGTGGGCATTCCATTGTTTTGTCTTAATTGCTACAAAGACCCAGATATTCAGCTTCCTTCTGTCAGCTGATTGTGCTTATATCTACTTCTATTACAGCTGCTCACTGTATTGTCTCTCCATTTGCTTCTCTATCTCAATGGCCTTTGCACATTCATTTTCTCTATGTCAGTTTATTAGAGTTGTGTCGTGTAAGTTTCCTGGCCTTTCTCCTACGTATACTCTCCCAAGAAATAGAATGTTAACTAGTCGGTTTATAGCAGGTCTCCCTATTGGATATTTTTCTCAAGCTATTTAATAGGTTTTCTAGAAATCTAAGGATTGCTATCTTAGGTTTAAGTTCTGATCCCAGGCCTAGTTTTAAACTAGGACATTTGAACTACATTATATAGAGCATGGCAACTCTGCACAAGGAAACACTTCTGGGCCCTTTATTCAGAAAGGGCTACGGGCACTTAGAAAGACACTGTGAGCATAGCAAACACTCAGACTACAACAGACCCTTCCGAAAAAGTATCTAGGCTTTCCTCTTTTTAAAAAAGTCTATTTTGGGTAGGCGGGGGGGCACCTGGGTGGCTCAGTGGGTTAAGCCTCTATCTTTGGCTCAGGTCATGATCTCAGGGTCCTGGAATCAAGTCCCACATCAGGCTCTCTACTCAGCAGGGAGCCTGCTTCCCCCCCCCTCTCTCTGTCTGCCTCTCTGCCTACTTATGATCTCTGTCTTTCAAATAAATAAATAAAATCTTTTTTAAAAAATCTATTTTTTTCTTACATATAAATATGGGAGGCAAAGAAAAAGGCCAGACATAAAAATCAGTATTCAAGGGATGTTATGTAATAAAATCAGGCTTAATATACTGAAAAAGAAAAGAAGAAATCAAATCTGCATAGTAGCAGATAATTCCTGCAACAGCCATTTCTTATAGCACTGTGGGTCTCAGCCCTACTCCATCATGGTTTTATCTAAAACCAAGGTCTTTACCACACCAGAGGAGGTTCATGTTGGTCTGGGATGCATGCTTTCAAATGGTAACCAACCAAAATAGTACTCCTGCATGTACTTACTCAGTAAGAGTAGGAAACAAGGACAGGATCAGCAAAATATAATGTAAATGGTATAGTAGACACAGACAAGTAGACTGAGATACAGGACAGGGTTCAAGTAGCAGTGGGAAACAAATGTTAACGAGGAAACTGAGGCAGAGGAATGCTGCAGGAAGGAAAGAGCTCCTAAAGACCCAACCAAGGTTCAGTGAAGATGTGGTATGCAGTGTCCCAATTAATTACGGAACTTCTTCTTTCAGGTGATAGAAGCATTAAACTATTTCCTACCCTAATCAAGGTAGCATGACAGGAGACAATGATCTTGCCAGTAAAAGGCCTTCATGTCAACAAATAGAAGGAAAACATAAGTTGAAGAGGATACCAATAAACTTATTTGAATTACTCAAGTGTTTTACTTGATCAATTAACTTCTCCTTTTCTCTCATGTTGGTTCCTCATGAAGAACATCTACAATTAGCCATAGAAAATCAATGATGGTTATCTTTATTAAATCTGTCAATAAGAGTAAAATAACTCACCTAGAAAAGGCTGTTTTTTCAAGTTTAAAAATGTTTCAGCCCTCTATCCTGAAATCTCACTTACTCTGCTTCTACAAACAACAATTTATTTCATCAAACGTAGTAGATGAATCAGAGACTGAAAATAGTACATGATGTCCTGATAGAAATACAAGTAATAACTATATTTTTAAAAATCTTACTTGTGTCAAATGTATATTGATTCTAGTTTCTATGATAGAAGTTCACCTGTTTTCCAAGGAAATTCAATATTTTGACTACCAATAGCATAATATCTAAATAATTGGATACAAGTTGCCTTTGATGTATTCTGTCAACCATTTCTAGTCACAAAACTAATGAATAACACTTTAAATTCAATTCATCCTTTATAGTTCAAAAAGTTCTTTCATATCATAATATTCATTAACAAGTCTTCATTCACTGGAGTTCTAGTATATAAATGTCTTCTCTGTTAATAAGGTATGAGACTTAAGGCATGAGATAAAGAAAAAGAAGGTAAAGTGTTGATCTCTCTGCTCTATACATTTAAAAAGTTTTCTCCTATAAAATCTTATTCTTTACCTGCTTCTAGCCTGTCTTAATTTCATTTTTTTCTTTTCCCTGATTTATTTCCCTAATTACTAAGCTTTCTATTTTTATTCTTTTGAAATATATTTTTAATCCATTATATTCTGAGAGCTATGGATAGTTATTGCTCTTTTTTTTGGCATTCTACAACAAAATATTTTTGAAACATTTTCAAAATTCCACATTAACATTTCACTAATTCACATGCTTAATCTATTTATTTTTTATTATGTTATGTTAGTCACCATACAGTAGTACTCCTATATGTGTACAGGGGTTTCTGATGTAGTGTTCCATAATTCATAGTTTGCATATAATACCCAGTGCTCTATGCAATATGTGCTCTCCTTAATGTCTATCACCAGGCTCACCCATCCCCCCACCCTCTTCCCCTCTAAAACCCTCAGTTTCTTTCTTGGAGTACACAGTCTCTTGTGGTTCCTCTCCTCCTCTGATTTCCCCCTTCATTTTTCCCTTCCTTCTTCTAATGTCCTCCATGATATTCCTTATGTTCCACAAATAAGTGAAACCATATGATAATTGACTTTCTCTGCTTGACTTATTTCACTTAGCATAATCTCCTCTAGTCTCACCCATGCTGATGCAAAAGCTGGGTATTCATCTTTTCTGATGGCTGAGTAACATTTCATTGTATATATGGACCATATCTTCTTTATCCATTCATCTATTGAAGGGCATCTTGGCTCTTTCCACAGTTTGGCTATTGCAGCCATTGCTGCTATGAACATTGGGGTGCATATGACCCTTCTTTTCACTACATCTGTATCTTTCGGGGTAAATACCCAGTAGTACCATTGTCGGGTCATAGGGTAGCCCTATTTTTAAATTTTTGAGGAACCTCCATACTGTTTCCCAAAGTGGCTGCACCAACTTGCATTCCCACAACAGCATAAGAGGGTTCACCTTCTATTCTTAAGCTTAGACCCACTGACTTTTTATTTATAACTTTTCACCTCACAGATATTATAACTTTTTTTTTTGCTTGTTTATTTTTTTCTTCAAATTTTTATTTAAATTCTAGTTAATTAACATAAAGTACAACATTGTTTCAGGAGTAGAATTCAGTGATTCATCACTTACATACAACATCCAGTGCTCATCATAACAACTGCCCTCCTTAACACCCATCACCCATTTAACTCATCCCCTTCCCACTTCCCTCCATCAATCTTGTTTGTTCTCTATCATTAAGAGTCTCTAACGATTTGTTTCCCTCTCTCTCTCTCTCTCTCTCTCCTTTTTACCCTTCCCATATGTTCATCTATTTTGTTTCTTAAATTCCACCACATATGGCACAGTCTTTCTCTGACTGACTTATTTCACATAGCATAATACACTGTAGCTCAATCCATATGATTGCAAATGGCAATATATCATTCTTTTGATGGCTGAGTAATATTCCTGTGTGTGTGTGTGTGTGTGTGTGTGTGTGTGTGTGTGTGTGTGTGTGTGGAGTCTGAGATTCTCTCCCTCCCTCTCAGCCCCTCCCCCCACTTGCACACACTCTTTTTCTCTATCTCAAATAAATAAGTAAATCTTAAAAAAAAATAGATTAGCAGCATTGAAGAAAAAGCAAAACCATATTACATGCTGACTATAAGAAACACTTTAAATGTAGACACAAATAGTTGGAACATAAAATGATGAAATAAGATATACATGGAAACAGTCAGCAAGAGAAAGCTAAAGTGACTATTTAAAATATAGATGTTAATGGGCACCTGGGTGGCTGAACTGGTTAGGTATCTGCCTTTGGCTCAGGTCATGATCCCAGGGTCCTGGGATTGAGCCCCACATTGGGCTCCCTGCTCCATGAGAAGCCCGCTTCTCCTGTTGCCCCTGTTTCTCCGTCTCTCATGAATAAATAAATAAATAAATAAATAAATAAATTTTTAAAAATTTTAAAAATAAAATACAGATGTAAAGACAAAGACAATTACCAGGGATGGAAAAAGACACTTAATAAAGATGAAAGTAACTCAGTAATGAGATGTAACAATTATCAATGTGTATACATATAAGAGTCTAAAAATGCATGAAGCTAAAACAGAGAAATAGACAATTGTAAAATTTTATTGGGAGATAAAATAATTGGCTTATCATTAAGAGAAGAACAAATACAAGTAAGACTCATGGATGATCCACATAACGCACCTAACAGTAAGAAAGTTAAAATAGCAATGATTAATAATTTCCAGGAAAGAGAGGGGGAAATGGATAAAATATTTTAAATGATGTGGAATTTCACTAGGGTTTTGCATCCTACAAAAACATAAATGTTAGAACTGAAAAACATGGTGAGTAAACACAGCGGAAAGCCTATTTGTAATGGGTGTGAGGTAGAATTCTAAGACGCCACCTAAGATTCTCACCCCCATTGCATAAGCCTGCATGATTCTGAGGACTATGAATTGCTGAAATTTTCTCCCCTTAGTAAATTATGTTATGTGGTATAGATGACTATAAAAGAGAGAGGATAAACCTCACCTAACTAGGTAAGCCTTGAAAAGTACTGGGATTTTTCTGAAATTAGAGATTCAAAGCATGTGACGTAGGAGTGACCATCTGTTTCAGCCTTGAAGACAAAGGCAATCATGCAGTAAAGAATGGGGGTAGCCTATAAGAGCTAAAATTGGTCTTCAGTTGACAGCTAGCAAGGAAACAAAGACCTCATTCTTTACATCTCAAAACAACAGAATGGCCAATAACCTGAATGAACTTGGAAGCAGAATCTTCCCCAGAGCCTCCAGAAAGGAGTACAGCCCAACCAACACCCAGATTTCAGTCTGTGACACTCAACAAAGCACCCGGTCATGGCGTCTGGACATATGACCTTAGAACTGTGAAATAAACAGAATTATTTAAAGACGCTAAGCCTGTGGTAATTTGTCAGGTAGCAACAGTAAATTAACTTATGGTTCCCCACTGCCCACAAAAAAGAGAAGAGAGTAAGCTGAGAATTTTCAAACAGAACCACATAAATCTACTGACCAAAGATGCTCTGCGAAAACCAAGCAAAATAAGTGTAATGAAAATCCAATCTAGGACTATCAAAGTAAAACTGCTGAGAACCAAAAACAAAAAGAAAATCTTAATAGCCACCAAGCAGTAAGAGATATACGACAATCAAATGGCATCTTTTAAATTCCAGGGTGGCAAGATTGGGGGTGGGCAGATCACTGCCAATATAGAATTCCAGACCCAGTGAAACAGTTTTTGTTTTTTGTTTTGTTTTGTTCTGTTCTGTTTTTTCAGAAGTGAAGGTGAAATATGGTTCTTCAGGAAGAAAGAAAGTAATCTCATATGAAAACATGGAAATGCAAGGAAATGGGTAAATATAAGTGTATACTGACTTTACAAAACAGTAATAATAGTTCATATCATTTAAAATACATGAAGAAATACAGTAGATGATAAAAATAAAACTAAGGTGGAAAGTGAGTAAATGAAGTTAAAATATTCTAAGGATGTGCCAATGGAAGGAGATTTTAAAGCCTGGCTTCTTATAATTCTTAATGTTTTGGGCGAGATTAATACCCCCTTCATAGATAATTAGAATGACACTCCTGTTATAATAGAGCAATCTTTGGGAAAAGCACCATGATCCTGATATTTAAAATGCAAGCTATATCAGCTGAAAAAAAACCTAGTCTGAGTGACAAGAGCATGAAGTAAAGTCCAAGATTTCTTTAGTATCTATATTAAGGAAATTTGAAGATCTTTGGTAGCACAGATAGAGAAAAATGCATATGGATGTCAATGATACAAAACTGCCCAGGAATATTAGCAGTATGAAGAACAGATACCTATTTTCAGTTTTAGTAAGGCTCTAATTTTCTAAGGAAAATTAGAAATCTTTAGAGATAAAGTATTTTCTACCACTCAATATTTTTTCATAAGTGTATTTGAAGAACATCCAATTCTAATTCACTTTTACTCTGATGTTTTAAATATAAACATTTAATCAGAATTATTTCAGAGCAAAAAAAATTTTTTTAACTAGGAGCGCAACATAAGGCTTGAACCCTGAGGGGGAGACCTGAGTTTGAGATTAAGACCTACACAGTTAACCGACTGAGTCACTCAGGTGCCTCTTAATCAGAATTATTTCAAAGTAGACATACTTTGACTGAAAAAATATTTTCAATGGCGGGAATTCCATTTACATCATTTATATACAAAATTACTTTTTATATATACTATTTCTTTTATTTGTCATTTAATAAAATTTAATAAAATTAAATTATTTAATGAAATTATTAAATATTTGTTTAATAAAATTATTTATAATTTATAATATTTATATTGGTAACAATTATTTCCCATTTGAAATTAAAGCACATTTTATCTATTCATCAGTTCCATCCATATCAAATTGCATTAATCATTAATCATCTATTAATCATTCTATCCATACCAAATTGTATTAATCAAATTCTATTAATAGCTTCGGCTATTTTCCACTTCCCTTCAGAACCATTAATTCTATCAAGGCTAATTCTGGATAATTTCTAACAGCTTTAATATTTGTCAAAAATATTTTATTCTTCTTGCAATTTTACTCAGTATCAAATGTTACCACACAGATTGAGTGACAATTTTGTGGATTACTTCTATCACTGCTACTCATTGAGTTAGTTACTCCTTAGACAAATGCAAGAAGATTATAAAGACTTTTATGAAAAAGAAAAAAATCCCTAAGGATTCCCTAAAAGAGAATCCCCCAAGAAAGGAAAGAAGGAAATCTATGGTGGATGGCTGTTTTAGCTCTTGAATATCACATGGGATCAAAACACAGAGGTCAAACAATTAGGCTTTATACTGTAGTGAAAACATAAGCATTTAAAAAGGTCATTTATTTTTTTCAAACTGAAATGGAGGAGAGGAAGTTGGAAGGAATATAAAGTTAAGATTCTCCCTAAGTTAATAAGTTGCTGAAGAGAGGTAATGGACATATAGGAGTTCAGTATGCTTTCCTATATTCTATTTCACTTAACGTTTTCCATAGTAATATATTTTAAAGACTTAAATTATCATTTAAAACATATACTGTAACATTTAAGAAGAGATATTTTTAAAGTGTATGTAATCTTTTTTATATTGATATTCATTAAAAACAATTGAAGATATAGTATTAAGTCATACACTGGTGAAAACCTGACTATGAGGAACCAGAGTTGGTCAGGTATGCTAATATGCTATTTTAAAAAAGTGACCTGTATATAACAGGAAAAAACATATTTTTATGTAGGTGTATAAATAACAAAAGACATTATTTAAAAAAAAAAGACACTATTGCTTGCTATGGGGGTAGCATGATGCCCATTGGTCACAATAAATAAAGATCTCTCTTGCTCTCTCCCCCTCACAAAGACCAGCCAGAGGGAGAAGCATAATAAAAAATAATTACCTTGCCATCATTTAATGTTTTAAATAGTGTACAGCCTGCAAAGCAAGGAGAAAAATATCCAATATTATCTCTTCCACAGATAACAGAATAAAATGAAGATGAGCATCTACAGTGAGAATTACAAGGAGCTGTCAGGTTTCCCAACTGTCCTGTTCTGTAAAAAAAGAGATTTAATGTAATTATACCACAGTATTATACTTATTAACGTAGATATCAGGATATCAATGAAATCCATAAACATATGGTTATTTAAATTAATTTCTTTTTATCAAGTTTATTGAAGCATACTCAACATATACAATAAAGTTTACAACCTGAACTTTTTTAATATATGTATACACTTGTGAAATCATCACCACAATCATGTTAACAAACAATCATCACCTCCAAAATTTCATTGTGCCCCTTTGTAAATACCTCTGTCCCCTGGCATCTGCTGATGTATTTTCTGCCGTTATTCATTAATTTGAATTTTATAGCATTTTATGAAATGGAATCATACAGTATGTACACTGTCTTTGTCTGCCTTCTTTCATGCAGTTATTCTTTATATGGTCTTTGTATAATGATATGTCTCCATGTCTCCTGGGTAAATACTAAGGAGTAGGATCATACAGTAGGTGTTCATGTAACTTTTTGAGAAACCATCACTTTTCCAATTTGGTTGTGCTATTTTATATTTTCATCAGCAGTGTATAAGAGTTTTAGCTGTTTTCTACATTCCTCACCAACATTTAGTATAATTAGTCTTTTTTTTAAGATTTTTTTTTAGTGTATTCATTTGAAAGAGAGAGAGAGAGAGAGAGATTGAGAGAACAAGTGGGGTGAGGGGCAGAAGGAACCTTCTGAGCAGGGAGCCCAATGTGGGGCTCAATCAAGACCTGAGCCGAAGGCAGATGCCTAACCAACTGAGCCACCCGGATGCCCACAGTCTTTTTAATTTTAGACATTCTAACAAAAATATAGTAGATTCATATTGTGGCTTTTAATATTCCTTTCCCTGATGGTTAGTGATGTTGGCCATCTTTCCATATACTTATTTCTCATCTGTATATATTTGGTTAAATGTCTGTTTAAACCTTTTGCCCATTTGTGTTTTATTTTCTTATTATTAAGCATTGAAATTTCTTTATATATTCTGGAAACAAGTCCTTCATCAGATATCTGATTTTCAAATATCTTCTCACAATCTCTGGCTTGTTTTTTCATTCCCTTAACAGGGTCTTTCAAAGAGCAGAAATATTTTATTTTGATGTAGACCAATTAATCAATGTATTTCTTTATGGATCATATATTTGGTGCCTATCTAAGAAAACTTTGCTGAGCCCCAGTTTACAAGATATTCTCCTATATTCTTGGTATTTTGTATTTTATAGTCACATCTACAATCCATTTTAACTATTTTATGTGCTGCATGATAGGGACCAAAGTTCATTTGTCTACATATAGATATCTATTTGTTCCATCATCATTTGTTAAAATGACTATATGTTCTCCACTAAATTGGCCACGTATCCAGGGCACCTGGGTGTCTCAGTGGGTTAAGCCTCTGCCTTCGGCTCAGGTCATGATCCCAGGGTCCTGGAATCGAGCCCCGCATCAGGCTCTCTACTCAGCAGGAGCCTTCTTCCCCCCCGCCCCCGACAGCCTCTCTGCCTACTTGTGATCTCAGTCTGTCAAATTAAAAAGAAAAAATTGCCCATGCATCCTATCAAAAATAAATTATCCATTTACATGTGGGCCTATTTCTGGATTCTCTATTCTTTACACTGATATATCTGTCTATATTTATACCAATACTATTTTCTTTATTACATTAGCTAATAACTCTTGAAATCAAATAGTGTTTGTCCTCCATTTTTCATCAGAATCGTTTTTTTATTTTTCTAGGTCCTTTGTATATTGTATGAATTTGAGTTATTGTATGGTATCTAAAAAAGAAAGCCTGTTGGGATTTTGATTGTGATCACACTGAATACACACATCAGCTTGGGGAGGATTAACTTCTTAATATATTGAGTCTTCCAACCCATGAACATGGGATATCTATTTAAAAATTTAGGTCTTTAATTTAGTACAGGAATATTTTGTAGTAATTATGAGTAGGGCTTTCACATCTTATATTTGCCCTTAAGTATTTCTTCTTCTTGATACTAATGCTAATGGCATTTTTGTGTATTATCAATTTCCAGTTGTTTGTACGTAGTATATAAAAACGCCATAGTTTCTTGTATAATGATCTTTTCTTCTATAGTATTTCTTTTTTCTTAATACTGTTAACGGTGTTATTTTTTACACTAATTTCTGCTTATTTGTAGGTTGTATGTAGAAATACTGTAAGTTCTTGCATGTTGATCTTGTGTCCTGCAAACTTGCCAAAGTCATTTTTTTTTTAAGATTTTTAATTTATTTGACAGAAAGACAGCAAGTCAGAGAGAGCACAAGCAGGGGGAACAGCAAAGCAAGAAGGGGAAGCAGGCTCCCTGTTAAGCAGGGAGCCAGTTGCTGGGCTGGATCCCAGAACCCTGGGATCATGACCCAAGCCTAAGGCAGACGCTTAACCCACTGAGCCACCCAAGTGCCCCTAAACTCATTTTTTAAATTATAGTAGGTTCTGGATCTTCTTATACAGAAGTAATTTTGTCACCTTCAAATAAACACAATTTTACTTCTATTTTTCTTATCAGGATGCCTTTTCTTTCCTTTTCGTACAGTATTGCAATGATTAGAACATCCACAATAATGTTAATATAGAAGTACTGGAAGTAGATATTCTTATTATACTCCTGGTTATTCAATGTTTCATCATTGTCTTAGTCTGCTCAGACTCCTGTAACAAATACTATATATTGGGTAGTTTAAACAACAAACATTTATTCCCCACGGTATCTGGTGTGGGCTCCCTTCCCAGATTACAGACCATCACCTTCTCAAGGTATCCTCACATGGCAAATTGAGGGAAATCTTTGGTTTATTCCCCTTCTTATAAGGACACTAACCTCCATCATCAGGGGGAGGGTGGTCTACCCTCAGGAACTTATCTAAACCTAATGATCTCCTTAAGGCTCCACCTCCTGACACTATTACATTGGAGATTAAGGCTTCAACACATGAATTTAGTGGGAGGGTAAACACATTCATTCCACAATAATCACGAAGTATAGTGTTAACTGTATGTTTTTACACTTCCCTTCCATTCCTAGTTTCCTAGTTTATAAGGAATAGATGTTGCACTTCACTGTGGAGCTTTTTGACATCTATTGTGATTATGGGTTTTTTCATTTTTAGTTTATTAATATGTGGATGATATCAGTTGGCTTTCAAATATTAAAGCAACCTTACATTCCCTTGATAAATTGTGCTTGATCATAATTTATTTTCCTTTTTCTATACTATTGGGTTCAATTTGCCAGAATTTTTAAATAGTTCTTGAATCTATGTTCATGAGAGAAATAGGTCTATAGTTTTCTTTTCTTACAATGTCTTTTGTCCTTTGAAATAAAGGTAATGCAAGTTTTATAGAATATGTTGAAAAGTATACACTCCTTTTCAATTTTCTGAAAAAAATTTGTGTAAAGTCAGATATTCTTTAAATATTTGGTTTAGTTCTCAGTAAAACCATTTGGGCCTGGAATTTTCTTTGTCAGAAAGTATTTAAGTACAAATCTGATTTACTTACTAGACACATAGTTTTTTTCTTTTATATGAGTTTGTGTCCTTTGAAGGATTTACCCATTTCATGGAAGCCGTCAGATTTATGTGCATAAGTTGTTTATAACATCACCTTACTATCCTTTTAATACTGGTGGAATCTATAAAAACATCACATCAGAACTCTAACTCTTAATAGTGGTAGTTTTCTCTGTCTAGAGGTTTAGCAATTTTATCAGTCTCCTCAAAATTTGACCTGATTAGGGGCACCTGGGTGGCTCAGTGGGTTAAGCCTCTGCCTTTGGCTCAGGTCATGATCTCAGGGTCCTGGGATCGAGCCCCGCATGAGCCTGTCTCTCTGCCTGCCTCTCTGCCTACTTGTGATCTCTCTCTCTCTGTCAAATAAATAAAACATTTTTTTAGTGCCTTAGCGACATTCTATAAGTTTTGTTACTTGTGTTTTCATTTTCATTCGCTTCAAAATACTTTACAATTTTTCTTCTGAAGAAATTATTTGAACACAAGTTATTTAGAAGTCTGTTATTCAGTTTCCAAATATTCAGGACTTTTTCAGAAATCTTTTTTTATTAATATGCCTCTAATTTAATTTCATCATGGTCAGAAATATAATTCCATTATATGATTTAATCCTTTAAATTTACTGAGACTTGCTTTACAGAATATG
This sequence comes from Enhydra lutris kenyoni, assembly GCF_002288905.1. Taxonomy (NCBI): domain Eukaryota; kingdom Metazoa; phylum Chordata; class Mammalia; order Carnivora; family Mustelidae; genus Enhydra; species Enhydra lutris. The sequence continues at coordinate 25,545,382 of NW_019154103.1, forward strand.
CTTTACTTTGGGTTTCCTGTACTATTAAAAAGAATGTGTATTCTTTGATAGGCGAAATAGTCTACAAACATCAATTATGTGAAGTTGGTTGTTAATGTTATTCAAATCTTTTGTATCCTCACTTTTGCCTATTTCTATTATTTAGAGAAGAGTATGAAAATATCTGACTGTTTTTGTGGATTTTTATATTTCTACTTGCAGTGTCTAAGTTTTTGCTTCACATATTTTAAAGCTCTTTTATTTTGTTCATAACATTAAGAATTGTTTCAATTCTTGATGAATTGATCACTCTATCATTACATAATCACCTTCTTTATTCCTGCTAATATTATTTTCTCCCAAATCTGCTTTGTCTACTATTATACTCCAGCTTTCTTTAGATTACTGTTAATATGATACATCCTTTCCCATCCTTTTACTCATAATCTACTTGTGTAGATTTGAAGCACATTTCTTTTATACAACATATATAAATGGGTCTTGCTTTTTTTTTTATCAACTTGGAAATTTTCGGCCTTTTTACTGACATTATATGCAATTAGCACTACTTTTAGATTTGAATCTATCCTTTCTATTTGTTTTCTTTCTTATCTTTTCTTTGTTCTCTTTTTTCTTTTTTTTTTTTTTTTGCCTAATTTGAGACTAAACAATGTTTTTATAAAATTCTATTTTAATTTATGTGTCAGCTTGGCTTACTAGCTGTGATTCTGTTATTTTACGATGCTTCAGCATGTATATTATACATCTTTAGCTTAACACAGTCTACCAACATGTGATTTATGGCACTTCGAGTAAACCCATATTATGTTTATCTATTTTAAATAATTATTTTAAAAGAGATTTAAATAAGAAAAAATACCTATAAATTACCATTTCTTTTCCTCTTCTTTGCTTTGTGTAGTTCATATTCTTATCTGGTATCATTTTATTTCATCCAGAAAGACATTTTTAGATATTTCATTTAGTGTAAGTCTGTTGTTCAAATACTACTTACATTATTTATGTGTAAATTATTTTTCCTTCATTGTTTATAGACATTCTGACTTGGTATAGAATGATTAGTTGACTTTTTTCTTTCAGTACTTCTAAAATATTATCCTACTGTCTTCTTATCTGCATTGTTTCTTTTTTTCAACTTAAATTCAGTTAGCCAAGGTATAGCAATCATTAGTTTTTGACGTATAATGTTCAATGATTCATTAGTTGAGTGTATCACCCAGTGCTCATCATATCATGTGCCTTCTTTAATGCCCATCACCCAGTTATGTCAACCCCCCACCCACGTCCCTTTCCACAACCCTCTGTTACTCTTATCTTTGGTCGTTTGTATATAATGTATTTTTCCCACTCCTAACTGCTTTTAAGATTTTTTCTTTACACTCATTTTGAGCAATTAGATTATTATGTAGCATGATATAATTTTCTTCGTGTTTCTTGTTCTGAGGGTTTGCTCAGTTTCCCGGGTCTGTTCTGTAGGTTTACAGCTTACATGAAATTTTTAAAACTTGAACATAATTTCTTCAATTTTTTTTTTCCCCAAGGCCCCTCCTTTGGAGACTCCAGCTGTACATATGGTTGGCCACTGAACTTGTCCAACTCACTGATGCTTCATTTTTGTTAATTGTATTTTCTCTGTGTTTTCCATTGGATGTTAGCTGTTATTAATTTCAAATTTATTAAATCTTCTGCAATGTCTAATCTGTCATTGTTCTCATACATAGTATTTTCCTCAGAGTTCCTGGTTTTTTGTTTCTATATACTCAATTTGGGTTTTTAAAAATATCTTTTACTTAACTTTTTGAACATATGGAATACTAATATAGTAACTGTGTTAACTCTGATAATAACATCCGTCAGCTATGGGTCTGTTTTGATCAACTGATTTAGCTTCTTCTTATGGGTTGTATTTTCCTGCTGCTTTGAATTTCTTACAACATTTTACTGGATATTGGACCTTGTAAATTTCAATGTTGAATGTTGACTATTTTTGTATTTTTGTGACTATTTTTACACTTTATTCTGAAATGCAGCTGATTTACTCAGATACACTTTTATCTTTCTTAGCTGGTAGGCAGATTTGACAGGAAGAGTGAGAGTAGTACTCGGTTTAGAATTAATTATCACCCACTGCTGAGACAAGATTCTTCTGTGTACTTTACAACTGTGATTTTTGAACTTTCAATTTGACTGATGAGAACAGATATTATTGACAATTCTATATGAGTGGTGTACACTGTAATTCTCATTCTCTTGGTGGACTTAGACTCAATAACTTTCTTCAAACATAGCCTAGTTACTAGTTACCACTTTACTGAATACATAAGAGAGTCTTCTACAGGTATGTCCTCTAGTATACAAGCCTGTGAACCCTAGCTCTATTGGTCTCTCTGAACTCTCAGTTCAATGTCCTCAATTCAGGCAATCAGCCAGAATCTGTCTCATTCGCATTCCCTGTGCTACGACCTTAAAACTCTGCTAAGGCAGTAAGCTGGAGGAATTGCAGGGCTCATCTTGAATGTTTCTCATCTCATGTACCACTGTCCTTCAGTGACTGATTCCAATATCTTGAAAACCACTGTTTCAATTTTGTCAAATTTTTGGTTGTTTTGGTAGGAGAGGAAATCTGTTATCCCATCCTGGCTGGAAGTGAAAGCCCAGAACAATTTCCAAATATAAATTTAGAATGAAGCCAAAGGGTCTTACTTTATATTATAAATCATTTGAAAAAGTACCTATAGTTCAAAATAATTTTAGATTATTATATTCTGATTTATAAACTATATATTTGAACAATTTTAGGTCTACAGAATAATTGAGCATAGAGTTACCATATACCTCTTTCTCCTTCAACACACAGTTTCAGCAATTAGTAGTAAGTTGCCTTAGTGTGGTACATTTTTTCACAATTGATCTTATATCAGTTATTACATCAGTATTCTATATGTTCAAAAGATTAAATAGAAATTTTTAAGGTTTTATTTATTTATCTGACAGAGAGAACAGAAACGGGGGGAGGGGCAGAGGAAAAGGGAGAAGCAGACTTCCTGCAGAGCAAGAAGCCCAATGTGGGACTCGATCCCAGAACCCTGGGATCATGACTGAACTGAAGACAGATGCTTAACTGACTGAGCCATCCAGGCACCCCCAGAAGATATTTTTTAAAAAGCCCAAATCAAATATGCAATTTTGCCGATAATTTTGCCTTTTCCAGAATGTCTTATAGTTGGAATCATATAATATGTAACCTCCATACTGTCTCTCTCACTTAGCAAGATATACATCTAAGGTTCTTCCATGTCTTTTTGTGGCTTGATAGCTCATTTTATCACTGAATAATATTCTGTGTATGGTGTACTATAGTTTATCTATTCAACGGCCGAAAGGTACGTTGATTGTTTCCAATTTTAGTGATTATGAATGAAGATGCTATTAACATTCACTGACGGGTTTTTGTGTGAACGTAAGTTTCCAATTCCTTTGAGTAAATACCAGAAAGCACAATTGCTGAATTGTATGGAAAAGCTATGTGTAGCGATGTGAGAAACTGCCAAACTGGTAAAGTGACTTACCATTTTATATTTCCAGTAGCAGCAAATGTGAGTCTTTTTTACTTCACATCCTTGCTAGCATTTGGTTTTGTCAGTTTCTTGGATTTCAGCCATTTCAACAGATGTGTAGTGGCATCTCATTGTTGTTTTAAGTCGCAGGTCCTTGAGGGCATATAATACTGAACGTATGTTCATGTGCTTATCAGCACCTGCACATCTTCCTTAGTGAGGTGAAGGTTCAGACCTTTTGGCCATTTGCAATTGAGTTGTTTCTCTGTAAACTGATGAGTTTTAAGAGTTCTTTAAATATTTTAGATATGTCCTGTATCAAATAGGTATTTTTCTCCCAATTTGTGCGTCTTTTAATTCTATTAACAGTGTCTTTCACAGAGTAAGATTTTAATTTTAATGACATTTAACATATCTTTTTTTTTTTCTTTCATACTTCCTTTTTTGGTATTGTATCTGAAATATCATCACAAAAACCAAGGTTATCTAGATTTTATCCTATTTTATCTTCCAGAAGTTTTATAGTTTGGTGTTTATATCTAAGTCTATCATCCATTTTTAGTTAGTTTGGATTTAATTTTTGTGAAGCATGTAAGTCTGTCTCTAGAATTTTTTTCTTTTTTTTCTTTTCTTCTTCTTCTTCTGCTTCTTTTTTTTTTTTTTTTGCATGTACATGTTCAGTTTTTCTAGTATCATTTGCTGAAAAGATTATTCTTTTTTATTATTTTTTATTATTTTATTTATTTATTTTATTATTCTTGGTTGCAGTCCAAGATGATGACATAGGGACCTCCAGAACTGACCTCCTCCCAAGGACACAAAATCTATAGCCACACAGAGAAATTCCACTGAAAAGAATCCAAAACGAGCTGAATCCCTCCTACCCATTGGGCAAGTGAGAAAATTCCATCACCCACACTGAAACAGGGAGGAAAACCTGAGACATACTTTTACCATAATCCCTTCCCCAGGCACAGTGCCTGATATTCAGGAAGGACCACCCAACTAGCAACCTCTCCCTAAGGAGTGAAGAGTATGGACCCCACATCTATTGCGACAACTTTTAAGACTCACACCAAGTGGTAGGCACCCAAAACACTTAGCTCCAAAAGCCAATGGGGCTTGCATCCACAGATCCATGAGATTGTGGCAAAGAAGAAACATTCAATGGTCTCTGCAGACTCACCATGGCTATCCCCGCCCCCCACCCCCCAGGGCTCAGCACAGAAAGAGAACGCAAAAAAATGCTCATCTCTATCTTTGCCTGAAAGAGGTCTATCTGCATAATTTAAAAGTCACCACTTGAGGGCCAGGCTTCTAATTTAACATGTATTCAGGGGCCGATCACAATGCCCCTAGCAGAGTTCCACAGTACTGTAGCAAACAAAGAAACAGTTCTTTTCCTTTTTTTTTCTTCTTCTTCTTTTTTTTTTTTTTTTTAAGATTTTATTTGTTTATTTGACACAGAGAGAGAGAGAGAGATGGCTCTATCCCAGGACCCGGGATCATGACCAGAGCCGAAGGCAGATGCCTAAGGACTGAGACACCCAGGCCCTTCCAAGAAACAGTTCTTAACCAGCTATTTCCACAGGGCTCAGTGCAGAGGGAGCAAGAAAAAATACCCATCTTTCACATTTTCCCTGAAAGAGGCCTATTTGAGTATTTTTAAAAGGAGCTGTCTGAGGGTCAGGTTTCTAATTTAGAAGGCCTGTTGGGGTTGACTGCAATCCTCCCCAGAGATCAGGGAAACAGTTAGACATAACGTTTGCCTTCTCATTTCAGCTCACTCCAAATTGCCAGTGTCTCCCTAGAAGCAGCTTCTACCTATACTGGCATCCCCGTTTTTGTGGCTGCCACCCAAAGGATGTGTCCCAGGATTGTATGGCTCTCATAACCAAAAGGTGTTGCACTGAGGAGTCCCCACAGGACCATAGCAGACAAAGAAGCAGTCATTAATGTGCACAGAACTACCCTCCTGCAGCTATACACTCAAACCCAGCAAAGAGGGAACGGGCAAAAAAAAAAGCACAACTCCTAGTTTCTCCCTGGAAGAGTCTAAACTAACTCTTTCTTAACACTGCTGAGGGTCCAGCTTCCAATTAGCCTAAATCTAGGTACTGACTGTTATTCTCCCCTTTGGGACACTGAGAGGTCTAGCACATTCTCAACTAATGGAACCCACAAAGAACAAAGAAGGTAATTTGGACAATCACAAAAGTTTGAGAGAAAACCAAGAGTCCAGGCTTGGCTGAATGAAAAGTTTCATGTAATTATAATTACAGGTGAGATTATAGATAAGGGTTATCTGGTTATAGATAAGGTTTATCTGGTTAATATAGTTATTAAAAATAAACATAACTACAAGAATTTGTTAAAGGACACACAGGTATAAAGATATAAATTGTGACATCAAAAACATAAAATGTAGGGAAGGAATAAAAAATTAGAGCTTTGGGGGCACCTAGGTGGCTCAGTGGGTTAAAGCCTCTGCCTTAGGCTCAGGTCATGATCTCGGGGTCCTGAGATGGAGCCCCGCATCGGGCTCTCTGCTCAGTGGGAAGCCTGCTTCCCCCTGCCTCCACTCTCTCTGCCTGCCTCTCTGCCTACTTGTGATCTCTCTGTCAAATAAACAAAATCTTTAAAAAAAAAATTAGAGCTTTAGTATGTGTTCAAGGTTAAGCTGAGCTCAACAATGACCATTAAAAATATATTTTATGTAGACATCATGGTAACCAGAAACACAAAATCTATAGTAGACACACAAAAGATATAGAGAAAGGAATCTGAGCGTACCACTGCAGAAAATCATCAAACCACAAGGAGGAAAGTAAGAGAAGACAAAAGGAAATAGGAACTACAAAGAGCCAGAAAACAATTAACAAAATGGCAACAAGTACATATCTATCAATAATTACTTTAAATGTAATGGATGAGATTCTCCAATCTAAAGACATAGAATGACTGAATAGATAAAAACAAAACAAAACAATAGTGATCTATAAACTGCCTACAAGGGACTCACTTCATATGTAAGGACACACACAGACTGAAAGTAGAGAGATGAAAAGGATTCCATGCAAATAGAAGCCAAAAGAAAGCTGGGGTAGACAATAAACTGTAATGAGAGGCAAATATCATTTCATAATGAAAAAGAACCAATCCAGTGAGAGAATATAACATTTGCAAATATTTATTTATCTAACAGAGGAACATCTAAATATGTAAAGCAAATTTTAGCAGACCTAGAGGGAAAAACAGATAGCAATACAATTATAGTAGGGGACTTAAACACCCTACTTTCAACAAGGATAGATCATCCAGACAGAAAATTGGTAAAGAAACATTAGACTTAAACTACACATTGGATCTGATGGACCTACAAACATTTACACAACACTGCATCCCCAGCAGGAGAGTACATATTCTTCTCAAGTACATGTGGAACAGTGTCCAGAATAGATCACATAGTAGCCCACAAAACAAGCCTTATTACATTTAAGAAGAGTGAAATCATATCAAGCATCTTTTTCAACAATAGTATGGAACTAGAAATCGATTTCAAGAAGAAAATTGGAAAATTCACAAATATGTGGAGGTTTAAAAACATGCTACTGAACAACCAATAGTTTAAAGGAGAAATCAAGAGATATTTAAAAAATACCTTGAGATAAATAAAAATAGAAGTGTAACATACCAAAATCTATGGGATGCAGCAAAAGAAATTCTGAGTGAAGGTCACACCAATAAATGCCTACATTATGAAAAAAGAAAGATCTCAAATAAACAACCTAATTTTATACTTCAAGGAACTACGAAAACAACAAACTAAGCCCAAAGTTAGCAGAAGGAAACAACAAAGATCAGAACAGAAATAAATGAAATAAAGACTAAAAAAGCAATAGAAAAGATCTATGGTTTTTGAAAAGGTAAATGAAATAGACAAACTTTCAGCTAGACTTGCCAAGAAAAAAAAAGAGGACTCAAACAAATGAAATTATGAATGAAAAAGGAGACATCACAGATGACACAACACAAATACAAAAGATCTTAAGTGATGACTACGAACAATTACATGCCAACAAATTTTTCTTTCTTGCTTTCATCCTTCTGTCTTTTTTCTTCTTTCTTTTTCATTTTTTTTCTCTCTCTCTCTCTTTCTTTTTTTTTTTTTTGCCCTACTCTGGTTTTATTATTTTATGAGATTCTATTTTTTCTCATGTTAGAATGGAATTATACTTTTTATTTTTATTTTTAAAGATTTATTTGAGAGAGGGTGTGTGTGTGCATGAGCAGGGGGAGTGGCAGAGGGAAAGAGAGAGCCCTCAAGCTGACTGCCTTGCAAACAGAGAGCCTGACAGGAGGTTCAGTCCCACCAAGATCATGACCTGAGCCGAAATCAAGTCAGATGCTCAGCCAACTGAGCCACCAGGGGCCACAACAATTATATTTCTTAAAAATGTTTTAGGAGTTTCCATAGGATTCCCAGTATATAAGCAGGTTACGTTTACTTTCAAATAACACAATACCACTTCATGGGTAGTGAAGGTACCTTGTCAGAAAATATTCTCAATTCCTCCTTTCTCTTTTATAAGATTTCTCTCATCTATTTCACTATCCATAGACTTTAAACACTTAACATCTTATCACCATTGTTATTTTGAACACAAGTCTTCAATTATACCAATTAAAAATAAAAAATGAAATATTATCCCTTCATTTATTCATTCTCTGGTATTGTTTCTTCATGCAAACTCAAATTTCTGACTCATATCATTTTTCTTTTTTCTGAAGAACTCCTTTAAACATTTCTTGCAAAGTAAGTTACTTGCAAAGCATGTTTCTTTGTTCCTTTAGGTGGATTCAAATTTCTGACTCATACCATCTTTCTTTTTTCTGAAGAACTTCCTTAAACATTTCTGGCAAAGCATGTTTACAATTCATGTGGTTTTTTTGTTTGTTTTTGTTTATCTGAGAATATATTTATTTTGCTATTTTTGAAGGACAATTTCATTGCACATAGCATTCTAGGTTAATGATTTTTTTTCAGTCCTTTAAATATTTCATTTCACTGTCTTCTTTTTTGTATGGTTTGTAAGATTAGTCTGAAATAAATAATCCTCAATCCTCTATCAGTGAGGTTTTGTTTCTTCTGGCTTCTTTCAGGATTTTGTCATTGTTTCCTGATTCTACAGGTTAAATATAAAATGCCTAGTTGTAATTTTTTTTTCCCTGCATGGTGTTGTTCTCTGAGCTTCCTGGATCAGTAGTTTGGTGTTTGTTAATTCTGGACAATTCTCAGCCATTATTACTCCCTTCTTCTGTTCCTCTCTTGTCCTTCTCTTTCTGGTGTTTGTTTTGTTATTGGTTTAACCTTTGTAATTGCTACAGTTCTTGGACATTCTGTTCATTTGGGGTTTTATTTTTTTCATCTTTTTCTCTGTATTTTTCGGTTTAAGAAGTTTCTATTGACATATCTTCACAGTCACTGATACTTTCCTCAGTTTTCTCCAGTCTACTGATGGGCCCATGAAAGGGTTTCTTCATTTCTCTTATGGTTTTTGCTTTCTGAAATTTACCTCTGATTTTTTCTTGAATTTCTATTTCTCTTAGTATCTATTTTTGCTTTCATGTTGCCCACTTTTCCCCATTAGAACCCTTGGCATATTAATCATAGTTATTTTATGTTCCCAGTCCGATCATTCCCAAACCTGTGCCATACCTGAGTCTGGGTCTGATGCATGTTGTGCTTTTTCAGTTTGTATGTTTTCTTGCCCTTAGAATACCTTGTAATGTGTTTGTTAAAAGTCAGGCATTATGCATCATGTTAACAAAAACAAAGGTAAACTGGTCTTTTAATAAGAGGTTTTTATGTTTCTCTGTCTAGGAGTTAGGCTTTGTTTAAAGTTTGCTGTAGCTAGGTGGCAAAGGCCTTGGTTTCCCATGGTATTCTCATTCTGTCTTCCTAGTTGTCTTTGCGTTTCCCTAGAATCTTTTTATGAAACAGAGTGAGCCTTCCAGCTCTCTCAGTTGTGCTTCTCTGTTATAATACTGGGGATCTACTGGTGTGGCGGTAAGATATTGCTGAGGGAAAGTGCTCTATAATCTTACATTTAAATCTTGGATTTTGGGGGCACCTGGGTGGCTCAGTAGGTTAAGCCTCTGCTTTCAGCTCAGGTCATGGTCTCAGGGTCCTGGGATCGAGCCCAGCATGGGACTCTCTGTTCAGCGGGCAGCCTGCATCCCCCTCTCTCTCTGCCTGCCTCTCTGCTACTTGTGATCTCTCTGTCAAATAAATAAATAAAATAAAATAAAATAAAATAAAATCTTGGATTTTGTGTCTCTTTCCACCCCAATGTGCCTGAGTCTCTAAGCTGTGACCTTCAGTTTTTCTTAGCCCTTTTTCTCCCTTCCCTTATGTTAGACAGGAAGGTTAGAGAAGGATTGACTTGTCTGATTACCCTCCTTTTTAAAGTTTGGCAGGGGAAACTCTGGTAAAGTAGTTTCTTACAGGGTAAGGCTTCTGTTACAGACAGTAGACTTCTCTTGGGCATATTTCAAATGGTTATTTTCCCTCTTCTCCTGCCCAAACACAAGAGGATTTTCTTTCAGTTTCCACTCTGAGAACCTGGTAAAGCACCTGGATGTTTAGAGTCATGAGAGTGTGTGGGGTCCTCCTACCACTGAGTCCCCAGTAGATTTTAACTCTCAAGTTACTCCATGTTCTACCTCCAGCAAATGATCAAGTGCTGTTTAATATTCAGTTCCAATGGCTTCTGCTCCTAGCAAACTATAACTCTCCCTATTTGCCTATCTCTCCACTTTGGGCCACAGCAGTTTGCCCAGTCTGTCCTCTACTGTTGATTTTTTTTATTTGTTTGATTTTTTATTTTATTTGTTGTTTTATCCTTATTGTGAGGATGGGAGCGATGACTTACAAGCTCTTTACATACTGGAGTAGAAACTATAAGTCCTCTTGTTCTTTATTGTTTTTCACAACACTTACTAATATAAAAACAATCTTAGTGTGCAGACCATACAAAGACAGGAAATAAAGATATAGGTATCTAAACTATATGTATATATACTTACTTTTCTACTTCAAGCTGACATTTTGCCATGATACTTAAAATATGTAAGTGTTATAAGAGGTCCTTTTCTTCTCTCCCTTTATAGTTGTCAGATGTATGACATCTACAACCTTTGAAAAACTACACCAGACAATGTTATACTTCTCTTTCAGTAGTTATATATATTTTAAACGTAAGATGAAAAGTTAGTCTACTTACTAGTATATTTATCACTTGTTTTATTCTTCCTCTATCCTCTAGGTTCTCCTCTAGGATTATTTTGCTTCAGACTGAAAAAATACCTAATAATTTCTTTTAGAGTTAATAACAAATTTTATGAGTTATCCTTCACCTGAGAATATCTTTATTTCATTTTCATTCTTGAAGGCTCTTTTCACTGGATAATGATTTATAAGTCAATGTTTATTTTGGGGGGCGGGGAGTTGTCTTTCAGCATTCTAAAGCTACTATTTTACTCTCTTCTGAACCCAAGGTTTCTGAAGAGATATTCATAGTCATTTGTATTATTGCTTATATCAATATTGATTTTTTTAATCCATTTGTCTATTTTTTTAATTTTATTTTTTCCGTGTTCCAAGATTCATAGTTTATGCACCACACCCAGTGCTCCATGCAATATGTGCCCTCCTTAATACCCACCACCAGGCTCACCTAACCCCACCTTCCCTTCAAAACCCTCAGTTTGTTTCTTAATATTGTTTTAACATTCTTATTTGATAATGATGATCTCTGGATCCCCTGTGGTCTGTCCTATTGTCTGTTTTGTCTGATAATTTTGGGTATTATCTTTTTTTTTAGAGTGTTGGTTTTTTCTGCAGCTAGTTAAAGAGTGCTAGATGACCAAATTAATCCAATTAGAGACCAAATTAACTCCTGGATAGGCTGTAGTACTTCTGGAAGGCCCTTACTCTCTGGTCTTAGCCTTACAGAGATATCGGAGAACAAATAGTATTCATCACAGTTCCTCTTCCCAGTGTATGCTAAACTCACTCTCATCTACAGAGTATCACAGTACTGCTAGATTTTTCCTCTACTTTTTCTAAGATTCCTGCTTGATTTCAGCCTCTTACATTCATAATTCAGCACATGTACTGAATGAAAACCCAACAGAGTGTTGTGTCATTTGTCTCTCTCTCTCTCTCTCTTCTCTCTGATATCCTGCTCTATTTTTCTGTCTCTAGGTTGAAGCATCTGTCACAAATGTGTGCTGATTTTTTGTCATCTAACTAGATGCTTTTGCCCAGACCTTTGCCCAAATTCTTAGCTTCTTCTCAATGTTGAGAGTTAGCAAATACCTCTAAAGTATCCAAATGCAAGAAGTTGCTTCTCTTCTTAAGGGTCTGCCTTAGTCCAAAATTTTGGCCTTTGAATTTCTATTTGCCTAAACAATCCTCTGATACCTTGAGACAAATCTTTTAAACTTGATTCAGTTTTGTATAGTTGTTCTCCGTGGGAGCATTGGTCTGCCACAAATTACTCCATTGTGGGGAGCAATGAAACTCTTATTTTTTTTTTAACTTATTTTACTTGCTCTGTCCTTGGGTTTTCTATTCAAATCCTGTTCTGCTGTGTTTAATATCAACCTCTGCCAAGTTCTTTGAATTTTTGGTTAAAGGAGATATTACTTATACATACTTTCAGCTGTACTTCAGTTCTATTCTTTGGTATCTATAAAAAGGCATATCTACCAATTCAGGAACACAAGGTAAGGCTTTGTACAGACAGTATTGTCTTTTAGTTGTCAGCCACTTAAATACAGAATATTACTTCTTGGTTCGGAATCATTTCAATGCCTTTTTTTTCTTTAGTACTTTATGCATAAACAGCCATGTCACAAGCTACCATCATGATATTTCTGCCCTTAATATGAAAGGTAAAAGTGTGCTTTATATTTATTTTACGTGTTGAATAATTCTAAGAATGGCATAAACTTATAGGGTTACTAGATAATTATTAACTAACTGAGAAATACATTGTTGATTTGAATGTAAATATCCAATCTGCAAAATAATATTTACCCGGAATAATCTTCATTGATCCCAGCAAGCGGTACTGGAGCACAGTTTATAAAAATTACAAACCCAAAGAACATAAGTGATACAGCAGATGTAACCATTATAAATCTCATAAGGGCTTTACAAGACATGTGTAACGTGGAAACAATGATACCTCCCAGAAGCTCGCCAAGCCCACCTGCTGGAAGTAAAACAAATCCTAAAAAAAAGGAGGAGGAGAAGAAAACAGTTTAAAAAAAATTAGCTGAAAATAGTACAGAACATTCATACGTTGATACAATCCCCCTGCTCTAAACATACATCAAATATAGATTGAAATAAAAAGACAATGAAAACTTAAAGGCATGATAAACATCTCAACAAACCTGAACCTTAAGAGAAGTACAAATTTGGGAGTAGGACTAAACCTACAGGCCTAGTGGAATGATGGAGAAATTTTGCTCCTATGTGGTAACGGCATCTAAGGTAAACCCAGGACTTAATCCACGCAAAACAGAAGATAAAAACTGTCTTATTCAGAGCTATTATTGGATAGTTGTCTGGATTTATACTTTACAGCAAGAGACACGCCCATGACAAGAGTTCAGTAACAGAAACTTACTACCAGAAATTTAACTAAGCCACCCACTGATTCTATGAATGGGTGTGCAATATTAACAATCTCACAATAAACTGAGATTTCAGAATAGTCACTATGAGAAATAGTTTTCTTTTCAATCAAGCATAAAGGATTAGATAGAGGCAAACAGGAGGAGGAAAAAGAAAGAGGGAGAAGAAGACATATAATTAGAAGATAGTCATATGAAAGTAGCACAGTAAATGCAAACATTGCTGTGATTTCCTTTGCTCCAAACATAAAGAAGTGGTAGATTTAGATAAGAATATAGCAAGAGAAATACAAGGCAAAAAAAAAAAAAGAAAAAGTTCCACCAACATCAGATTAAATTTATTATCTTTGAAGGTCTGCGGGAGACTTGTAAGTAAGTAATTTTAGAATGTTCAAAAAGATAAATGAAAGTTTAACTTCCATAAAAAGAAGAAATAAAAAGATAAAGGAATGAAATAAGAGCAGATGAATAAAAAGTAATAAACCTGGATATTTAAAACTTTTAATTCCTAAAATAAAAACTAAAGTCCCAGACCAGAGACATTTGAAAAGTTAATAAGTTGGAAGAGAACATTGTATAATTCATGCACTATGTAATATTTAAAAAAAAGAAGAGTGAAAGGAGAATAACCAAGATAAGCAGTTAAAGGACAATAAGTACAGTAGAGAAATATGATAAACATTACCCAGTTGAACAAGATCAAATTCAAAAGTAGTAAACCATGGTGACAGTATGCACCCTTGATATGAGTTGATGAAAATGCCACTTTACTTCTGTGATCCTCCCTCTAAAACCCATAACTTCTGTCTAATCACAGGTGGAAAAAAATCAGTCAATTCCCAGTTAAGGAACATTCTAAAAAATACCTGACCAGCACTCCTCAAAACTGTCAAGATCATAAAAAACAGTGGAAGACTTAGAACCTGCCAAACCCAATAGAAACCTAAGAGATATGATAACTAAATATGATGTATCCTGAATGAAATCTTGGGATAGAAAAAAGGACATTGTGTAAAAGCAAAGGAAATAAAAATGAGATACTGACTTCAGTTAGTATTGACATTGGCTCATTAATTATAACAAAACTACTATATTAATGTAAGATGTTAATAAAAGGGGAAATGAGGTATGCAGTGTATGAGAGCTGTCTGTACTACCTCCAAATTTTTTTTGTAAGTTTAATAAGAAAGTAACTTAAAAAAAAAAAAAAGACAACAGAGTAAGAGGCACTACAAAATGCTTTACTGAACTTGTGAGAAGTATAATGGAATAAATTCTGGGGAATTATTTCCCCAGAAATAATACATGAACAATTGAAACTGAGAATAAGAAATTTCCACCATTAAAAAAAGATATTAGTTCTGGGAATAAAAGAACACTCCAACTACTGAGAACGATTAAGAGTAAATAATTGAATCTATCCTAAGGTATACAGAAGTAAGGTAAGAAAACTTCATATCATCAAGAATAAAGAGAAATTGTAAAAATCTGCCAAACAGCATGTTACTTGCAAAAGAATAATTATACCTAATTCATAAATGATAAAATTATCTAGACATGATATGAGCATATGCACTCACTCTTGAAGAGTGGGGCTAGTTAACTATCTCAGTGGGTAGTTAAAACCTCCTGAACTAGACTAGACATGAACACATGCACTCACTCTTGAAGAGTGGGGCTAGTGGACTACCAGTGGATTGTTAAAATCTCCTGAACAGGGCGCCTGGGTGGCTCAGTGGGTTAAGCCGCTGCCTTCGGCTCAGGTCATGATCTCAGGGTCCTGGGATTGAGTCCCGCATCGGGCTCTCTGCTCGGCAGGGAGCCTGCTTCCCTCTCTCTCTCTCTCTGCCTGCCTCTCTGTCTACTTGTGATCTCTCTCTGTCAAATAAATAAATAAAATCTTTAAAAAAAAAAAAATCTCCTAACCAAAACAAAAGGGATAAAATGAAAAAAAGAAATGAGTCTATTGAGAGAGAACAAGATAGTAGGGGGGAAAAGAAGCAGATTGAAAGGTAATAAACAAGGAAATGTAAGTAAGAAGTTAAAAGTTACTTAAAAATGTCAGAATCCAGGGATGCCTGGGTGGCTCAGTGGGTTAAGCCACTGTCTTTGGCTCAGGTCATGATCTCAGGGTCCTGGGATCGAGCCCTGCATCGGGCTCCCTCTCTGCCTACTTGTGATCTCTCTCTCTGTCAAATAAATAAATAAAATCTTAAAAAAAAAAAAAGTCAGAATACCCAAGTTAATAAGTTGGAAATGGATAAAGCTTAACTATTAAAAAGACAGATAATTAAATTGGGTATTTTCAAAGGAAAGTCTGAAAATAAAATATTTAAAAAAATGCCATGAAATGTAGTTCATAAACCTATATATACTTAACATTGCATAAATAAATTTTGTTAAAATTGCCCAGAAAATTAAAAATCCATAAGCAAAGTATTTGGACTCAGCTTTCTCATAAACAAAGACTCAGTTTACAACATTACTAAAGATATGGAAACTATTACTCGATGTGAATAGTTATTTAAAAAGAAAAGCAAACCATATATTTAAAAACTAAAAATCTCTTCTCAATAAGACATGACTTAAGGGGCACCTGAGTGGCTCAGTGGGTTAAACCTCTGCCTTCAGCTCAGGTCATGATCTCAGGGTCCTGGGATCAAGCCCCACATCAGGTTCTCTGCTCAGCAGGGAGCCTGCTTCCCCCTCTCTCTCTGCCTGCCTCTCTGCCTATTTGTGATCTCGCTCTCTCTCTCTCTGTCAAATAAATTAAAAAATAAAATCTTAAAAAAACAAAAAAAGTAAGATGTGACTTAAATAAAAATATGATGAGAATCATAACTTTAAAAATACTTAGAACAGAAAAATAATGAAAATTACACCTAAATGTATGAGATACTATTAAGGAAAATCTATAAATAATTATATCACCATGATAAGGTTGTTAGGAGAGTTACATGAGCCCATATTTAATCGCTTAGGAAAGTGTTCAGGCACAAAGTAAACATATGAATGTTTGATAAAAGGTAGACATTCACAAATAAATTCATTAGAAAGCAAAAAAAAAAACTACAAATAAATAGAGGAGGGGCAATATTTATCAAGAAAATTGTGAGAAATGGAACTGAATCAGGACACTTCAAAGGGTGAAAAGTAAGCCTGAAAGTAAGGAAGTAAAAAAGAGGCAAGCCGCATTTTACCCCAGAATCTCAGAAATGAAGGGCAATAGGTACCACCACAAGCAGGAATGAGATAAAGGAAAAACAAGGGGAACAGATGGCAGTCTATATAAAATGTTTGAGCTCCAAGTCCTATCCCCATCCCCAAGCCATATAACTAACCCAGGAAAAGGCCCTTGGTTTATCCAGCTTGAACCCAACAACTACAGATTTGGGAAAACCACAAACATCTGTGAGCACAAAACTGAGAACTCCACTCAGCTAGGAAAACATTGCCTGTCAGGCTATTGCCCTAGGTGATAAGAAAATACTGGGCACAGGGAGTTCAACAATTAAATGGCTAGCTCTTTAAAGTCTACCCCAAAAGGAAACAAGACAATTGGAAATTCAACCAATGCACAGAACTTCAACTCTGTAAAGATTTTATTGATGTACAGAAAAGTACACAAATCACAATTGTAGATGCCAATGACTTTTCAAAGTGACTGTTCTTATGAAACTACCACCCAGATCAAAAATCTAACACTGCCAGAAGATCAAAGGCTCTTTTATGCACTTACAGGATTTTATAAAATATGGATCATAAAGTATGTATACATTAAGACTTCTTTGTTTGTATGATGTTTGAAAAATTCACTCATGTTTTTATACATGACAACAGATGATGCCTTCTCATTGCTGAACAGCATTCTAAAATACTCAAACACCACAACTTATTCACTGTGATATTGTGAATAATGGTGCAACTTTAAAAATTCGTGTACTTGTCTTTTTGTAAATATTTGCACTTCCTCTAGGTATATCCTTAAGAGAGGAATTTATGTTTGGTATGTAACATGGAGTAGAATTCCTGAAGGAGGGAATATGTATAAGTTCAGCTTTTCATGATACTACCAAACAGATATAAAATGGTTAAACCAATTTACTTTCACTAGTAGTGAATGAAATGCTACCACTCCACATCCATGCCAACATGCATATCCCTTTTTTCATTTTAGCCATTGTGGTGAATGAATAGTAGTATTGTGTTGTGGTTTTCATATGCATTTCCCTAAAAACCAGTAGAGGTGAACCCACTTTCATATGAATATTAGCCAAGGGATAGCATCTTCTATCGAATACTTTTTCAAGTCTCTTGTCCATTTTTATTGAATTACCTGCCTGCTTGTGCTCTTTTTCTCTCTCATACAAATAAATAAAATCTTTCTTAAAAAATTAAAGCTACATTGTTGAGGGCATGCCCATGTATAATTGTTTCATTTACCTCACTGCTGTCACTATAAATGATCTCTTCACAACAACTAATGCCTCTTGCTTTGAGAATACTAATTTAAAATTACTATAGTTATACCACCTTTTCTTCTGGCTAGCATTCACATAGTAGAACTTTTCCTACCCTTTGACTTTCAACCTTTTCATGTCATCATATTTAAGGAGTGCCTCTTACAAGTAACATACTAGATTGTCTGGTTAATCTGACAATCATTATTTATATGTTAGATAATTACTGTCATATATACTGGGCAGCAATTCTCCATGTAGCTCAGGTTTCTGCATATCTAGCAAGCAGAATCGCTGACCGATCTTTGTCCTATCTCTTCAAAGATATTTGCACAGTGAACAAACAGCCTTGGGTAATAGAGATAGTGTTCTCAATAACAGAAGGCAAATTTGCTTATAGTTCTAGAAAACAGAGATTATGTTCCTCCTGGAAATAAGAGAAGATACATTTACTGTCAAGTACAGTAAAGAAAATGTCTTCTTCTGGATCAAAAGATAAGCATGATTACTGTCTATTATAAGATTTATGTTCCTCCAGAGTTGTCCCCACATTCACTAACTAACTCATTTACACTGTGCCCTGGACTCCCAGATTTCGATGGATCCACCCTTCCCAGCCACATTTGCCTCTATCCCAGTGTCTGCAGAAGTCTTCCCCCAGAAGACTGGTGCAAACCTTGCCAACACCATACCTCCCAACACACATGTTTTAAGGGCCTCAGTCCCAGCAGCAGCAGGAGTGGGCCCTGTGGAAGCCCAAGGTATACCTTGTTAAAACTGTGTGCCCCACCCCAGCTGGGGACTTAACACTGCCCACAACAGGTAAAGAGAGCCTCTTCAGTTAGATGGACTGAAGGAAAAAGCAACCAGGACACAAGAGCTGGGCACAAGCAACACACATAGGAGACACCCCTGAAGTGCCAGCTTCTGGTGAACAGAAGACTCTGCACTGCAGAGCACTACAGGACCTCTTCTTCATAAGGAGACATAGCTCCCTAACAAAGAGAAATAGACACAGAGGGTTAGACAAAATGAGGAGACAGAGGAATATGTCCCAAATAACATAACAGGACTAAACAAAACCACAGCAAGAGATCTAAGTGAAACAGATATAAGTAGTATGCCTGATAGAGAAGTCAAAGTAGTGATCATAAAGATACTCACTGGACTTGAGAAAAGAGTGGAGAATATCAATGAGACCCTTAAAAAAGAGATAGAAAACACAAAAAAGATTAAGATTCTCTCTCTCTCCCTCTGCCCCCTCCCCACCTCTCTCTTTCAAAAAAAAAAAAAAAGCATTTATATGTTGCCTACAAGAGACACATTTCAGACACATTTAAAGATGTTCACCATCACTCACCATCAAGGAAATGTAAATTAAAACCACAACCAGATATCACCTCATACCTGTCAGAATGGCTAGAATCAAAATAAGTGCTGACAAAGATGTGGAGGAAAAGGAACCCTTGTACACTGTTGGTGGGAATGCAAACTGATACAACCACCATGGAAAACTGTAGGGAAGTCCTCAAAAAATTAAAAATAGAATTATTTTATGATCAAGTAATTTCTCTACCAGGACTATTTCCAAAGAATACAAAAGCACTAATTTGGAGGGATATATGCCTCCCTATGTTTACTGCAGCATTATTTACAAAGCCAAATTATAGAAGCAGTCAAAGTGTCCACTAATAGATGGACGAATGGATAAAGACAACGTGGAATACATATACAATGCAATAAAAGAATGCAGTCTTGCCATTCACAACAGTATGGATGGTCCTAGAGGTTATAATCCTGAGCAAAATAAGTCATTCAGAGAAAACAAATACCGAATGAGTCCACTTATATGTGGAATTTAAGAAACAAAACAAATGAAAAAAAAAAGAGGGGGACAAACAAAAAGCCAGACTCTAAATACAGATGACAAGCTGGTGGTTGCCACAGGGAAGGTGGGTTGGGGAGTAGCTAAAATAAAGAAGATTAAGAGTACACTCATTGTGATGAGCATTGATGAGCACTGAGTGATATATAGTAATATATAGCATGGAAAAATAATAAAATGAATTAAGATAAATGAAACTTCAGCAAATGATATTACTCCTACTTTATGCTTATTTCAAATATTTCATAAAAACATATAAGAAAATTTTATATAAAAACTTCAAAATGAGTATAATGAGCAGAAAAGGTCTACCTGCAATTTTAGTTGCTATAGAGCGTGTTAATGAAAACTGATTTTCTATATACAAAGGCAAATATTCAGAAGCTCCAATAAAAACAAAAGATCCAGAAGCTTTAGCCAGAGCTAGGCATATTAATATTGGATTCTTCAACAGAACCTAAAATAGAAATGTTATACACAAATCATTTCATTTTGTTAGGTAAACAAAAATAGATTTATTCACTCACATGTTAATAACCAATCAGCAAAAATTTTACCTTTCCGAATCTAAACTAAACATATATATAAATCAAAATCTGCAGTTCACCAATATATAATATATAATAATATACTATTAAAGACATGTAGTATTTGTACCATTTTTATTCATTTGACCTCCATACCACCTATAATTTTTATTTGAGATCCTGGCAGTTTTCTACAAAAATAAGGAAATTTCTACAAAAATTAAGGAAAAATAGATATCATTAACCAGGTGTCTAGAATGTTCCTTTACTTTAGTTAATCTATTTCTTTCCTTAAGAAATCTTTTCACCTAACTAAAAAACAAAATGAAGATAATTTAAGCAACACACAAGGAAAATTACTAGTATTACTATTAAGATTCTATAACATTTTACTCCTGGGTATTCCACATACAGTGAAGCCATGTAAATTCTGCATTTGTTTTTAAAGATTTTATTTATTTATTTGGCAGATCACAAGTAGGCAGAGAAGCAGGCAGAGAGAGAGGAGGAAGCAGGGTCCTTGCTGAGCAGAGAGCCTGATGCGGGGCTCGATTCCAGGACCCTGAGATCATGACCCGAGCCGAAGGCAGAGGCTTTAACCCACTGAGCCACCCAGGTGCCCAAATTCTGCATTTTTTGAACTTACTCAGAAGCCTCAGGAGGATGTATAGTACTATTATACTATACATAGTAATTAACATGATAATAATTAACATTAAAATATAAACTTTCAAACTGATTTCTGTATTTCTTATATATACTTATCTTTGAAAAATTTCAGTGGCATTTTGTTTATATATTGTTAAATTAATTTTTTTTCTAGTCGTAAACACCATTTTAAAAAATCTAAACATATTCTCTATATTAATCTAATTCATCTTCTGAGTGCTATCTAAATTTATATACTGTGATCCTACCATATTCATCTACTCCCACAAGTTAGGCTCACTCCAACTCCCACTGTCACAAACAAGACTATATTAAATGTGCCTGTGCGTGCACACTTAAGGACTAGGGTAGAATGTCTTTGGAAGTATATATTCCAGAACAGGATTGCTTGGGCATTAAGATGTACTATACACTTCATTCCATTATTTCTTTAAATTTTTTCCCCAAAATGTATCACTTTATAATCCCACCATAATGTAGCAGAGTTTTCTATTTTCTTCATGTAGCAACTTATAAAATTCACCACGGCAATATTTTCAGTTCCACATACCCTTCCAGAACTTTGCCATTCTCCCATCAGGAGGCATTGAACTGGGAAAGTCCTTATTGACTGTCTCAACAAAGAGATGCTGCATGACTTCTGAGGTTGGATCATAAAATGACAATAGGACTTCTGCTGTATATGCTCACTCTCTCAGGACTTTGGCTTTGGGACTCTTTCGCCATGTTGTGAGAAAGTCAAGGCCAGATGGAGAGGCCATGTGTGGGTGTTCCAGCAAACAGCCAGTATCGATAGCTCACAGTTAAGTAAACAAGCCATCAGAGGATTTTATCCCCCAGACTTCACTTTGACAAGTAGAGCTGAGTGGAGTAAGCCCTGACAAAGCTGCAGATTAATGAGCAAAATCATGTTCTATTATTTAAGCCACTAAGTTTTGGGGTGGTTTGTCACAGAGCAATAGATAAGTAGTACACTCCACGTAATCACAAACACTTGGTATTATCAGCAGGCTTTTAAAATTTTGCCACGCTGATGGATATAAAGTCATACCACAGTGCTTTATATGATACTTCCCTAAATTCAAATCCAACTGAGCATTTCTTCATGTAATTCATAGCTATTTAGACTTGGTTATTGTGTGTGAGCAGCTTATTCATATTTTTATTAGGCTTCCTGAAATTTTTGTATAGATCTTCCAGGAATTCCTTACTTATTCTAAATACTAATCTCTTGTTAGACTGAGAGATGTTACTCATCTTTTCTTTTTTTTTTTTTTAAGATTTTACTTATTAATTAACAGACAGAAATCACAAGTAGGCAGAGAGGCAGGCAGAGAGATGGGGCGGTAAGCAGACTCCCTGCTGAGCAGAGTCCTATGCAGGGCTCAATCCCAGGACCCTGAGATCATGACCTGAGCCGAAGGCAGAGGCTGAACCCGCTGAGCCACGCAAGCGTCCCTGTTACCCATCTTTTAACGTTGTCTGCAGTTTCCTTCATAGAACAGAAATCTTTGTCATAACTTTAATCCACTAATTTTTACTTTGTATTTTACACTATTGCAACCTTGCTTAACCTTTCCTACCTCTATGTCACAAGATACTTCTTTCATGGTTTAGCATTAACTGTGCTGTTCTTTTTTTTTTCTTTTTCCTAGTCACGTTTTAACCTCTAAATCATCTTTGCGTATCACATGAGGTAGTGGTCCGACTTCATTTCACCATACAGAGAATCAAATTTATTATCACATTTACTGAACTATATCGTTGTAGTGCCTCCCCTATCAGATAGCAAGTTTTTATATATATTAATCTGTTGCTGAGTTCTGTCTTCTGTTTCACTGGTCTATACCATGATTTTATAGGAAACGGCAATCTGTATTAGGTATAACTGGTAGAATAAGGAACAGAAAACCTCGCTTTTATCTTGGCTCTGCAACTGATTTTTGGAACAACAATTAGCAAATCACATCTCTCTATATCCCATTTTTAGGGAGTATTATATAATAGTAGATGCAGGAATGGTGTTAGAGTCAGGTACATGAGATATTTTTATATTGTTAACCTCGGTTCAGCTACCTGTATGTGTGTGTGTGTGTGTGTGTGTGTGTGTGTGTGTATCCAAAGATATATATGCCTTTGGAAAAATTACTCATCCTCTTTAAATTATTGCTTCATGATCTATAAACTAGAAATGATAATATATATCTCTCCAGGTGATCATGAAAATGGAATATATGTAATAATTTAATTTCTGGCAGCTAGAAGTTACCCAGGAAAGAATACATATCATTTTCATAATTTATAAAATAAGAGGGTCACACTAGACTATGAGATTTGTTGTTTACAAACTGTAGTGTGCTTTGAATCATTGGGATGGTGTAAAACACAGATTACCAGGTCCTACTTTTAGAGTTTCTGATTCAGTAGGTTTGGAGCACAGCCCAAGAATTTGCAGTTTTAGCAGATTCCCAGGCAATGATGATGATGGTGGTGGCCTGGGAGCCACACTAAGAACCACTGCACTAGATAATTTTTGTGTTTGAACTTTTTAGAATTAAAATGAACAGACTCCTAGGTTAATCCAGTTGATGAGACTTACTATAATGTTACACAGTAAAGTGAGAAAGCCAAAAACACGGAGTAGCTGAATAATTCAGCACTCCTAAAGAAACAGATTATTCAGAAGCAAATGGCAGTTTATCTGGTCTGCTCTCTAGTGGGCATTCCATTGTTTTGTCTTAATTGCTACAAAGACCCAGATATTCAGCTTCCTTCTGTCAGCTGATTGTGCTTATATCTACTTCTATTACAGCTGCTCACTGTATTGTCTCTCCATTTGCTTCTCTATCTCAATGGCCTTTGCACATTCATTTTCTCTATGTCAGTTTATTAGAGTTGTGTCGTGTAAGTTTCCTGGCCTTTCTCCTACGTATACTCTCCCAAGAAATAGAATGTTAACTAGTCGGTTTATAGCAGGTCTCCCTATTGGATATTTTTCTCAAGCTATTTAATAGGTTTTCTAGAAATCTAAGGATTGCTATCTTAGGTTTAAGTTCTGATCCCAGGCCTAGTTTTAAACTAGGACATTTGAACTACATTATATAGAGCATGGCAACTCTGCACAAGGAAACACTTCTGGGCCCTTTATTCAGAAAGGGCTACGGGCACTTAGAAAGACACTGTGAGCATAGCAAACACTCAGACTACAACAGACCCTTCCGAAAAAGTATCTAGGCTTTCCTCTTTTTAAAAAAGTCTATTTTGGGTAGGCGGGGGGGGCACCTGGGTGGCTCAGTGGGTTAAGCCTCTATCTTTGGCTCAGGTCATGATCTCAGGGTCCTGGAATCAAGTCCCACATCAGGCTCTCTACTCAGCAGGGAGCCTGCTTCCCCCCCCCTCTCTCTGTCTGCCTCTCTGCCTACTTATGATCTCTGTCTTTCAAATAAATAAATAAAATCTTTTTTAAAAAATCTATTTTTTTCTTACATATAAATATGGGAGGCAAAGAAAAAGGCCAGACATAAAAATCAGTATTCAAGGGATGTTATGTAATAAAATCAGGCTTAATATACTGAAAAAGAAAAGAAGAAATCAAATCTGCATAGTAGCAGATAATTCCTGCAACAGCCATTTCTTATAGCACTGTGGGTCTCAGCCCTACTCCATCATGGTTTTATCTAAAACCAAGGTCTTTACCACACCAGAGGAGGTTCATGTTGGTCTGGGATGCATGCTTTCAAATGGTAACCAACCAAAATAGTACTCCTGCATGTACTTACTCAGTAAGAGTAGGAAACAAGGACAGGATCAGCAAAATATAATGTAAATGGTATAGTAGACACAGACAAGTAGACTGAGATACAGGACAGGGTTCAAGTAGCAGTGGGAAACAAATGTTAACGAGGAAACTGAGGCAGAGGAATGCTGCAGGAAGGAAAGAGCTCCTAAAGACCCAACCAAGGTTCAGTGAAGATGTGGTATGCAGTGTCCCAATTAATTACGGAACTTCTTCTTTCAGGTGATAGAAGCATTAAACTATTTCCTACCCTAATCAAGGTAGCATGACAGGAGACAATGATCTTGCCAGTAAAAGGCCTTCATGTCAACAAATAGAAGGAAAACATAAGTTGAAGAGGATACCAATAAACTTATTTGAATTACTCAAGTGTTTTACTTGATCAATTAACTTCTCCTTTTCTCTCATGTTGGTTCCTCATGAAGAACATCTACAATTAGCCATAGAAAATCAATGATGGTTATCTTTATTAAATCTGTCAATAAGAGTAAAATAACTCACCTAGAAAAGGCTGTTTTTTCAAGTTTAAAAATGTTTCAGCCCTCTATCCTGAAATCTCACTTACTCTGCTTCTACAAACAACAATTTATTTCATCAAACGTAGTAGATGAATCAGAGACTGAAAATAGTACATGATGTCCTGATAGAAATACAAGTAATAACTATATTTTTAAAAATCTTACTTGTGTCAAATGTATATTGATTCTAGTTTCTATGATAGAAGTTCACCTGTTTTCCAAGGAAATTCAATATTTTGACTACCAATAGCATAATATCTAAATAATTGGATACAAGTTGCCTTTGATGTATTCTGTCAACCATTTCTAGTCACAAAACTAATGAATAACACTTTAAATTCAATTCATCCTTTATAGTTCAAAAAGTTCTTTCATATCATAATATTCATTAACAAGTCTTCATTCACTGGAGTTCTAGTATATAAATGTCTTCTCTGTTAATAAGGTATGAGACTTAAGGCATGAGATAAAGAAAAAGAAGGTAAAGTGTTGATCTCTCTGCTCTATACATTTAAAAAGTTTTCTCCTATAAAATCTTATTCTTTACCTGCTTCTAGCCTGTCTTAATTTCATTTTTTTCTTTTCCCTGATTTATTTCCCTAATTACTAAGCTTTCTATTTTTATTCTTTTGAAATATATTTTTAATCCATTATATTCTGAGAGCTATGGATAGTTATTGCTCTTTTTTTTGGCATTCTACAACAAAATATTTTTGAAACATTTTCAAAATTCCACATTAACATTTCACTAATTCACATGCTTAATCTATTTATTTTTTATTATGTTATGTTAGTCACCATACAGTAGTACTCCTATATGTGTACAGGGGTTTCTGATGTAGTGTTCCATAATTCATAGTTTGCATATAATACCCAGTGCTCTATGCAATATGTGCTCTCCTTAATGTCTATCACCAGGCTCACCCATCCCCCCACCCTCTTCCCCTCTAAAACCCTCAGTTTCTTTCTTGGAGTACACAGTCTCTTGTGGTTCCTCTCCTCCTCTGATTTCCCCCTTCATTTTTCCCTTCCTTCTTCTAATGTCCTCCATGATATTCCTTATGTTCCACAAATAAGTGAAACCATATGATAATTGACTTTCTCTGCTTGACTTATTTCACTTAGCATAATCTCCTCTAGTCTCACCCATGCTGATGCAAAAGCTGGGTATTCATCTTTTCTGATGGCTGAGTAACATTTCATTGTATATATGGACCATATCTTCTTTATCCATTCATCTATTGAAGGGCATCTTGGCTCTTTCCACAGTTTGGCTATTGCAGCCATTGCTGCTATGAACATTGGGGTGCATATGACCCTTCTTTTCACTACATCTGTATCTTTCGGGGTAAATACCCAGTAGTACCATTGTCGGGTCATAGGGTAGCCCTATTTTTAAATTTTTGAGGAACCTCCATACTGTTTCCCAAAGTGGCTGCACCAACTTGCATTCCCACAACAGCATAAGAGGGTTCACCTTCTATTCTTAAGCTTAGACCCACTGACTTTTTATTTATAACTTTTCACCTCACAGATATTATAACTTTTTTTTTTGCTTGTTTATTTTTTTCTTCAAATTTTTATTTAAATTCTAGTTAATTAACATAAAGTACAACATTGTTTCAGGAGTAGAATTCAGTGATTCATCACTTACATACAACATCCAGTGCTCATCATAACAACTGCCCTCCTTAACACCCATCACCCATTTAACTCATCCCCTTCCCACTTCCCTCCATCAATCTTGTTTGTTCTCTATCATTAAGAGTCTCTAACGATTTGTTTCCCTCTCTCTCTCTCTCTCTCTCTCCTTTTTACCCTTCCCATATGTTCATCTATTTTGTTTCTTAAATTCCACCACATATGGCACAGTCTTTCTCTGACTGACTTATTTCACATAGCATAATACACTGTAGCTCAATCCATATGATTGCAAATGGCAATATATCATTCTTTTGATGGCTGAGTAATATTCCTGTGTGTGTGTGTGTGTGTGTGTGTGTGTGTGTGTGTGTGTGTGTGTGTAACACACCACATTTTCTTTACCATTCATCAGCTGATGGACATTTGGTCTCTCTCAATATTTTGGCTATTGATGATAATGCTGGTATAAACATCAAAGTGCATATGCCCGTTTGAATCTGTATTTTTTTTTTAATCCTTTGGGTAATACTTATAATGCAATTGCTGGGTTATAGAATAGTCCTTTTCTTAACTTTTTTTTTTTTTAAGATTTTTTATTTATTTGAGAGAGAGAGACAGAGCAAGCAGAAGGAGAGAGAGACAACAGACTTCCCACTAAGCAGAGAGCCCAATGTGGAGATCAATCCCAGGACTCTGAAATCATGACCTGAGCTGAAATCAAGAGTCGGACACTTAACTGACTGGGCCACCCAGACACCACTATTTTTAACTTTTTGAGGAACCTCCATACTGTTTTCCAGAGCAGCTGCACCAGTTTGCATTCCCACCAAGAGTGCAAGAGGGGTCCCCCTTCTCTACAGCTCACCAACATCTTTTAGTTCCTGTGTCATTAGTTTCAGCCATTCTGACAGGTGTGAGGCAGTATCTCGTCATGGTTTTGATTTGCATTTCCCAGTGATGAGTGATATTGAGCATATTTTCATGAGTCTGTTAGCCATCTGTATGTCTTCTTTAGAAAAAATATCTATTCATGTCTTCTGCCCATTTCTTAACTGGATTATTTGGGTTTTGAGTGTTGAGTTTGATAAGTTCTTCATAGATTTTGGATACTAACCCTTTATCAGATATGTCATTTGCAAATATCTTCTCCCATTCCACAGGCTACATTTTAGTTTTGTTGATTGTTTCCTTTGCTGTGCAGAAGCTTTTTATCTTTACAAACTACCAATAATTTATTTCTGTTTTTGTTTCCTTTGCCTTCAGTGATGTGTCCAGTAAGAAGTTGCTACCATTGATGTCAAAGAAGTTGCTGCTTGTGTTCTCCTTTAGGATTTTGATGAATTCCTGTCTCATATTTAGGTCATTCATCCATTTTTTAATTTACTTTTGTGTGTAATGTACAAAGTGATCCAATTTCATTCTTCTGCATATTGCTGTCAGTTTTTCCTATTCCATTTGTTCAAGAGACTGTCTTTTTTCCATTGGATATTCTTTCCAGCTTTGTTGAAGATTAGCTGACCTTATAGTTGTGGATCCATTTTGGGGTTTTCTGTTCTGTTCTATTGATCCGTGTCTGGGTTTGTGCCAGTACCATACTGTCTTGATAACTACAGCTTTGTAATATAGTTTGAAGTCCAGAATCGTGATGCCTCCAGCTTTACTTTTGTTTTTCAAGATTGCTTTGGTTTTTCTGTGGCTTTGTGGTTCCATACACATTTTAGGATTGTTTGTTCTAGTGCTGTGAAAAATGTTGGTGGTATTTTGATAGGGGTTGTGTTAAATATGTAGATTGCTTTGGGTAATATAGATATTTTAATAATATTTGTTCTTCCAATTCATGAGCATGGAAGACCTTTCTATTTCTTTGTGTCATCTTCAATTTCTTTTATAAGTGTTCTATAGTTTTCGGAGTACAGATCTTTTACCTCCTCTTTGGTTAGGTTTATTCCTATCTTATGGTTTTGGTGCAATTGTAAATGGGATCAATTACTTGATTTCTCTTTCTTCTGCTTCATTATTGGTGTATAGAAATGCAACAAATTTCTGTACATTGAAATCTGTACATTTGTATCCTGCAACTCTGCTGAATTCATGTATTAGTTCTAGCAATTTTTTGGTGGAATCTTTTGGATTTTCTACATAAAGTGTCCTGTCCTCTGCAAATAATGAAAGCTTACTTCTTGTCAACTTAGATTCTTTTTATTTCTTTTTGTTGTCTGGTTGCCAAAGGCTAAAGACTTCTAATAGTATGTTAAATAGAAATGGTGAGAATAGACATCTCTGTCTTGTTCCTAAATTTAGAAGAAAAGCTCTCAGTTTTTCCCCAATGATATTAGTTGTGGGTCTTTCATACATGGCCTTTATAGTGTTGAGGCGTGTTCCATATAAACCCATTTTGTTGAGGGTTTTTTATCAAAAATGGATGCTGTATTTTGTCAAATGCTTTTCTGCACCTATTGAGAGGACCATATCATTCTTATCTCTTTTTATTAATGTAATATATCATGTTGATTGTTTTGCAAATATTGAACCATCCTACACCCCAGGAATAAATCCCACTCGATCATGGTGAATAATTCTTCTAATGTTGGATTTGATTTGCTAATATATTACTGAGGATTTGCAATGGATATTATAACTTTATAAATATATTAAATATTTTGTCTCTCTTCTGGCTTTTTAGCTTTTATTTATGTCTATTTTATCTATTTTAAAATTAAAATTATCTTTACTGACATTTGAATAAAACTCTTTTCTTTCCTTAATTGATGAATTTTCTAAAATATATAAGTAAGGACCAACAAGAAATATGGTAATAGTAGAGAGAATACATTCTAAAACTAGATAGTTCTCTGGCTCCTTTAAATAAAAATTTATGACAAGAAAACTCTTTTTTTAGAAAAAAAAAACCTACACCTACAACATCAGGAGATGTTGGATTTGATTTGATTTGGTTTTCCATTTAAAAGCTCCTGTTTGGTGAAGCCTACTTTGACCCAATTCCATTTTACATGGAATTTCCTCTACATAATTGTTAATCACTTGCTTTTAATCTGTATTTTTTTTAAGATCTAAGACCCACACAAGAACATGGCTCCATAGAGCCATGGGTGTTAGATTTATATCTTCAATGCTGTTCTGCCCACAACATAAAGGATAAAGTTATGAAAAGGAGAAGAGGAAGCAAATTGAATATAGGATCACTATGTAGAAGCTGGGTTTTTTTCAGGGTGAAGGGGGCTCAGTCAGTTGAGCATCGGACTCTCAGTTTCAGCTTAGATCATAATCGCAGGGTCGTGAGATCGAGCTCCATGGCCCACTCCATGCTGAGCATGGAGTCAGCTTGAGATTCTTTCCCTCTCCGCCCCCTTCTGCTCCTCCTCTGCTTGCACTCACATATTCCCTCTCTCTTTCTTTCTCAAATAAATAAAATCTAAAAAATTTTAAAAAGAAGTTGGGTTTTTCAATCTCTCTATGTCTATATTGTAGGTCTTGTTTCTCACCTAGAGAAGCAAAGATTTCTTCTCCATTGGATACTGAGATATTTTCCATAAAATATGATGTTTGTAAGAATATTTGCTAACTTCTAGAGTTCTCTGCTAAGTCATTTAAACATACTAAAACATACCTGTAAGTCATCTCATTAAATGTCTTATGTATTTCTTCAGGGAAAGAACAAAACAAATTAACGCAAAAGTAAAATTAAAAGAAATAGAAGGAAAATACTAGTACCATCCTCTGACACTAGCCATGTTCCTGAAAATGCCACTTATGTAAGGTGGGTCCTATTTTCCATTATCTATAAAATGAAAAAGTTAATTAAGACTTTGAAAGTCCTACTCAGATTTTAGTTGAACACTTTGTGGTTATTTTCTTAAATCTTCTACAGGTCAACTTATTTGCCTTATGTGCATAAAATATTTTACTTTACCCAAATAGTAGCAAATAAATCCTTGATACTAGTTTCAAATTCCTTATCTTTAATCTGTCCACCAAATGGATGAGGCTGCTTAAGCTTCTCAGCTTTTATCTTTGCTGTACCTATATGATAACAAGTAAAAGAATCTTATGACATGTTTGAATAATTTAAAAAGTATATAAATATATGCACACATCTTAATAAGCCCAGTTTTTCTTGAAATGATAAGTGAGCTATGTGTGAACAAGCTAAGATCAATCTAATTAAGTAAAAAGCACATTCTCCTAAAACAGTGTTGTCATGAAGAATATTCTATAATAATGAAAATTTTCCATATCTGTACTGTCCAATACTGTAGCCATGGGCTATATGAAGCTATTATTAATACTAGAAATGTAGCTCCTATGAATGAGTACATGGGTTTCTAATTTTAATTTGAAATTTAAGTAGCCACATGTGGCAAGTGACTTTAGCATTTGACAGCACAGCCCTAAATTGTAAAAGAGTAATCTTTGACATTGCTAAAAATATTTTGTACTACTGTTAGGAAAGTATATGATTTCTCTAATGTTACACGTTATCTTTCAGTGTTTTCAAAAAAAAGTTAATACTTATTTTATCTTCAATAATTCTTTCATGTATTAAATAATACTAGATAAATAGATTAAAACATGTTTCTTTTTAAAGAAAAATTATGAACTCTAGTATTTAAAAAAATGACAAGAAGCAAAAATACATACTAAAGTCTAGCACATAAATAAAATAATATTTGGCCAAATCCAGCTTCATTTGCTCAAATAACACTAGCATATGTCACCATATCTCCATAACAAAAAGAAATGTAGTTCAGCCATATTCTGACATTGGAGATGGGGGTGGGGACAAGGAATCTATTGTCTTTTAATTAAATGAATTATAGTTTTATAGTCACCTTGTACACTGTGTGGAAAGCATGACAATGGTATTAATGTAGACCATGCAATAAGTGAAACCATACCAAAATAAATCCACCAATGCTGCAGCCAGCTTTGAATATCATAACTGTCTTCAACACTTTAACAGAGAAAAAATAAAAAATTTTAACATCGTGTATTTCATTACAACAATGCCATAATCAAACAGAGAGAGAGAGATGGAACATTTTCTGTTAATTTGTCCCTATTGTTTTGTTTTGCTGATTGAGAAGTCCTCCAATTATGTAGTTTTCTTTTATCCTGCAGGAGTCTAAATTTTTCCCTTTTCTTTCTTTTCCCATGTCCACCCAGGTGGCAAAAATAATTCTTTATTCTTTTTAACTTTTTTTCTTCAGCTGAAACCATGAGTTTGGAAGACTATCCCTTTAAATATCACCTATCCTTTAAACTCCTGCCCCTTTAAATCATGCACACCCTTTAGGACAACACTGGCCCTTTAAGGTACATAACTAACACTTTTCTGATATCTGGCCCTTTAAATCACCAATACTTGGAAATCTCTTTCATACAGTTCCTTCTCTGACTCAACTCAGATTGAATGTTAATTACCCTTCTAGTGATCATACCTAATCGCCCAAAGGACCCTTTTATAGGCTTTATCTTCTGCAGTTTTTCTTGGTCTGCCTTTACAGATTTTGCAGTGAGCAGGGTGGGATGGGAATGTGAGGGATCCTATGCTGGATTTGTTGATTTTCTCTTTTGACTGATTGTACATTTTGCAGGTTCAACATTCTTTGTCTTCAGTTATGCTAAGGCCACAATCTTGGAAAAATTTTCATAGTTGTGAAATTATTTTGTATCACTTAGGGAGAAGATTGTCACTAGGGCTATGTGTTTCCTCACTGATTATAATGCTTAGAAATTTTCTCTTTTTCTCTTTTGTTTTTGAATCCAGTTATATATTATAAGTATGTGCATTATGCTACATATGATTATTACATATGTGCAAACAATTGATAACCAAGAAGACTGAGGAAATTAATTAAAAGTGTAAGCAAAGAACAAAGGAAAAAGCAAAGTTAAGCAAAGAACAAAGGAAAAAGCAAAGTATAAGCAAAGAATTGAATACAGTGCCCTCTATATCAATAGATTTTCCTCCTACTAGAAATAATTAAGAAACATAATAATATAAAGATTTCATGCACAATGCTAACAAAACACTTTAAATTACTAGGAATAAGCTTAGTGGAATATTTTCAATAAAGAGAATCCCTTTCTAGAGAAATAAAAGAACTAAAATCTAATCCAGTTGAAATAAAAAGGGGTATTAATGAGATGCAATAAAAAATGGAGGCACTAATTATTAGGATAAATGAAGCAAAAGAGAGAATTAGTGATATAGAAGACAAAATGATGGAGAATAAATGCTGAGAAAAAGAGATACACAACTACTGGGTCATGAGGGGAGAATCTGAGAGATTAATGATACTATAAAAATAAACAATATTAGAGGGGCGCCTGGGTGGCTCAGTGGGTTAAAGCCTCTGTCTTTGGCTTAGGTCATGATCCCATGGTCCTGGGATCGAGCCCCACATCAGGCTCTCTGCTCAGCAGGGAGCCTGCTTCACCCCCTCTCTGCCTTCCTCTCTGCCTACTTGTGATCTCTATCTGACTTGTGATCTATGTCTGTGAAATAAATAAATAAATAAATAAATCAAATCTTTTAAAAAATAGGTTTAAAAACAATAAACAATATTAGAATAATTAGGATCCTAGAAGAAGAGTAAAGGGTACAGGCAGAAGGTATCTTTGAGCAAGTTACAGCTGAGAACATACCTAATCTGAGGAAGGAAACAAATATTCAAGTTCAGGAGGCACAGAGAACCCCCTCAAAACCAATAAATATAGATAAATATCTCAACATATAACAGTGAAGCTTGCAAATCTTGGAGACAAAGAAAAAGTCGTGAAAGCAGCTAAGGACAAGAGGTCCTTAACATATACAAGCAGAAACATTAGATTGGCAGAACACCTATCCAAAGAGACCTGGCAGGACAGAAAGGACTGACATGATACATTCAAGGTGCTAAATGAGAAAAATATGCAGCCAAGAATACTTTATTCAGCCAGGCTGCCAATCAAAATAGAAGGAGGGTAAAAAGCTTCAGGACAAACACAAACTAAAAGAATTTGTGATCACTGAACTAGCCTTGCAAGAAATATTAAGGGGGATCTTTTAACCAAAGAGAGAGTCCAAAAGTAACATGGACCAGAAAGGAACAGAGACAATATACAGAAACAGTGACTGTACAAGTAATACAATGGCACTAAATTTATATCTTTCAATAGATACTCTGATATACATTACTCTAAATGTAAATGGGGGAAAAGCCCCAATTAAAAGACACAGGGTATCAGATTAGATAAAAAGCAAGACCCACAGATATGCTGTTTGCAAGAGATTCATTTTAGACACAAAGACACCTCCAGATTGAAAGTGAGGGGGTGCAAAACCATTTATCATGCTAATGGACATCAAAAGAAAGCTGGGGTGTAATCCTTATATCAGACAAATTAGATTTTAAACCCAAGACTGTAATAAGAGATGAGGAAGGACACTAGATCATAAGTAAAGGGTCTATCCACCAAGTAGATCTAACAATTGCAAATATTTATGCTCCTAACATGGGAGCAGCCAATTATAAAAATGAATTATCAACAAAATTAAAGATACATATTGATGATAATACAATAATAGTAAGGTACTATAACACTCCATCCACTGCAATGGACAAATCATCTAAGTAGAAAATCAACAAGGAAAGAGGGCTTTGAATGACACATTGGACCAGATGGACTTCACAGATATTTTCAGAGCATTCCATCCTAAAGCAACAGAATATACATTCTTCTGGAGTGCACATGGAATATTCTCCAGAATAGATCACATACTAGGTTACAAATCAGATCTCAACCAGTACCAAAAGTCTGTGATCATTCCCTGCATATTTTCAGACCATGATGCTTTGAAATTTCAGCTCAATCACAACAGGAAATTTGGAAAGAAGTCAAATACAAGGAGGTTAAAGAGCATCTGACTAAAGAATGACGGGGTCAACCAGGAAATTAAAGAAGAATTTAAAAGAATTCATAGAAACAAATGAAAATGAAAACCCAACTATTCAAATCCTTTGGAATGCAGCAAAGGTGGTCCTAAGAGTGTATAGCAATATAAGCTTTTCTCAAAAAAAAATAAAAGGGCTCAAATACACAACCTAACTTTATACCTAAAGAAGCTGGAGAAATAATAACAAATAAGACTAAATCCAGCAGGAGAAGAGAATTAATAAAGATTAGAACAGATATCAGTGAAATAGAAACAAAAAAAAATAGTAGAACAGATCAATGAAATTAGGAGTTGGTTCTTTGAAAGAATTGATAAGATTGATAAACCCCTGGCCAGACTTATCAATAAGAAAAGAGAAAGGACACAAATAAATAAAATAATGAATGAAAGAGATCACAACCAACACTGAAGAAATATAAATTATAAGAACATATTGTGGAGCAACTATATGGCAACAAAGTAGGCAATCTGGAAGAAATGGAGACATTCCTAGAAACATATAAACTACCAAAACTGAAACAGAAATAAATAGAAAAAATAAACAGACCAATAACCAGCAAGGAAAATGAAGCAGTAATCAAAAATCTCCCAACAGGAATGCCTGGCTGGCTCAGTCATTTAAGCATCTACCTTTGGCTCAGGTCATGATCTCAGGGTCCTGGGATTGAGTCCTGAATTGGGCTCCTTGCTCAGCAGGGAGCCTGGTTCTCCCTCTGCCTGCAGCTCCCCCAGTTTGTGCTTTCACTCTCTCTCTCTTTGGCAAATAAATAAAATCTTAAAAAAAAAAAAAACCCTCCCAAAAACAGAGTCCAGGGATGGATGGCCTCCCAGGAGAATTCTACCAAGCATTTAAAGAATTAATACCTATTCTTCTGAAGCTGTTTCAAAAAATAGAAATGGAAGGAAAACTTCAAAACTCTTTCTATGAGGCCAGCATTACCTGGATCATAAAATCAGACACAGACCCCACCAAAAAGAATTACAGACCAATATCCCTGATGAACATGGATACAAAAATTCTCACCAAGATACAAGTCAACAGGATCCAACAGTACATTAAAAGCCTTATTCACCACAACCAACTGAGATTTATTCCTGGGCTGCAAAGGTGGTTTAACATCTATAAATCAACCAGTGTAATACAATACATTAATAAAAGAAAGGATAAGAACCCTATGATCCTCTCAATAGATGCAGAAAAGGCATTTGACCGTGTATAGCATCCTTTCTTGGTTAAAACTCTTTAAAGTGTAGGGATAGAGGGTACATACCTCAATATCATAAAAGCCATATGTAAAAAGCCTACAGAGAATATCATTCTCAATGGGAAAAAACTGAGAGCTTTTCCCCTAAGGTCAGGAACATGGCAGGGATGTTCACTCTCACCACTGTTGTTCAACATAGTACTAGAAGTCCTAGCCTCGGCAGTCAGACAACAAAAAGAAATAAAAGGCATCCATCCAAATCAGCAAAGAAGTCAAACTCTCAGTCTTCACAGATGACATGATACTCTATGTGGAAAAACCAAAAGACTCCACCAAAAAATTTCTAGAACTCATACAGGAAATCAGCAAAGTAGCAGGATATAAAATCAATACACAGAAATCAGTTGCATTTTTATACACTAACAATGAGACAGAAGAGAAGTTAAGGAGTCGATCCCACACACAATTGCACCAAAATCCCTAAGATACCTAGGAATAAGCCTAACCAAAGAGGCAAATGATCTGTACTCAGAAAACTATAGAACACTCATGAAAAACTGAAGAACACAAAGAAATGGAAAAACATTCCAAGCTTATGGACTGTCAGAACAAATATTGTTTATATATATATATATACACACACACACACACACACACACACACAAACATACATACACATGTACATACATATATACAGACACACACAATGGAATACTACTCAGTCATCAAAAAAATGACATCTTGCCATTTGCAATAACATGGATGGTATTTGGCTATGACTAGAGGGTATCAGGCTAAGTGAAATGAGTCAATCAGAGAAACACAATTATTATATGATCTCACTCATATGTGGGACTTAAGAAACAAAACAAATAGGGGAAGGGAGGGAAAAATAAAATAAGATGAAATCAGAGAGGGAGACAAAACATAAGAGACTCATAATCATAGGAAACAAACTGAAGGTTGCTGGGGGAGGTTAGGGGATGGGGTTACTGGGTGAAGAAGGGCACATGATGTAATGAGCACTGGGTATTATGTAAGACTGATGAATCCCTGAACTTTACTTCAGAAAGTAATAATACACTACATGTTAATTGAATTTAAATTAAAAAGGAAAAAAAATTATTCTAATTATATTCTTCAAACGTTGTTTGTGTCTTTTTACCACAAATTAGCTAGCACTAAATATTCAGAATCTTTGCTAACTACATATAATATAATGTAATATAATATAATATCTAATATAATAATATGTATATTATATATATCACTGTTACTCTTTTTGCAAATTAGTAGTGAAATGGAACCAATTTCTATATATTTTTATGTTTATTGGGAATATGTATTCCTTCCTTTGTGAACTTCCTGCTAACCTTTACAAGTGTTTGAAGGAGTTTTTTTCCCCTTATTGATCTGTAGAAGATTCTTAATGTATTAATTTAGTACTCCTTTATGTCATAAATATTGAAGTCTGTTTTATGTAAAAAATAAATAAATAAATAAAAATTAAAATTAAAAAAAGGAATGATCCATAAATGTCATCAGTACAATAAGATATCTATCCCTTTGAGGGGCGAAAGAGAAACTTTACCCATTTGTCATATTAAATAAAAAAAATAAATTGAAATTGGACGTTACATTCATATGTATAACTAAAACCAGACAAGGACACTACAAGAAAAGAAAATTACAAGCCAATATCCTTGATGCACACAGATTCAAAAATGCTCAACAAAATCTTAGGAAACCAAATTTAACAATACATTAAAAGAATCAAAGTGGGATTTATTCCAGGCATGCAAGAATGGTTCAATAACTGCATATCAACCAATGTGATACACCACATGAACAAAATGAAAGATAAAAATCATACGATCATGTTAATTGATATAGAGAATCATTGACAAAATTCATCATTCATTCATAATAAAAACTCTCAACAAATAGAGTTTAAGGAAACATACATCAACATAATAAAGACCATATATGACAAAGTAAGATCAGTAGCAAAACAAGGATGCCCACTTTCAGTCAACACAGCACTGGACATACTAACCCAATCAACTGGTCAAGAAAGATAAATAAAGATATTCAAATCAGGGGCACCTGGGTGGCTCAGTGGGTTAAAGCCTCTGCCTTTGGCTCAGGTCATGATCCCAGGGTCCTGGGATCGAGCCCCACATGGGGCTCTCTGCTCAGCAAGAAGCCTGCTTCCCCTCTCTCTCTGCCTGTCTCTCTGCCTACTTGTGATCTCTGTCTGTCAAATAAATAAATAAAATAAAAAAAAAGATATTCAAATCAGAAAGGAATGAGTAAAACTGTCTCTGAAGATGACGTGATCCTAAATATAGAAAACTTAAAGATTCCACCAAAAAACTGGTGAAGGTACCAAGCCATGACACCATTCTATCAAGTCAGCTATTTCTGGACAATGGATTACAGAGTAAGACCAGTGAAATCTGTAGTTGTCATACTGTCACACTTTTCTTGTCTTCTCAGATGGTCCCTTGTCAGAGGTAGTATGATGTGAGAAACCACAGTGATGAATATGGCATCTATGAGTCTTTGAATGGTATTGTTAGAAGAAGCAAAGTACATGTTACAGACTAAATGTTTAGACATTTCTCCAAAGAAAATAGACAAATAGGCAACAAGTAAATGAAAAGGTGCTCAATATCACTAATCATTAGGAAAAGAAAATCAAAACTGCAATGAGCTATCACCTCATAACTGTCAGGATGACTATTAGAAGAAGGATAAAGAGAAGAAGAAAGAAGAAAGAAAAGGTGGAGGAGGATGCAGAAGAAGAAAGAAAATAGCAAGTGCTAGCTAGGACATTGAGAAATTGGAACCCTTATATACTACTACTGGGAAGGTAAATAGTAGAGCCTCTACAGAAAATAAGATGGAAGTTCCTCAAAAATATTAAAAATAGAATTACCATATGATTTACCAATCCCATTTCTGAGTATATATCCAAAAGAACTGAAAATAGAATTTCAAAGAGATATTTGCTTATCCATGTTATCCATGTTAACTGAAGCATTATTCATAGTAATCCAGGGGTGGACATAATAAGCTAAATGTCTGGGGTGCCTGGGTGGCTCAGTGGGTTAAAGCCTCTGCCTTCGGCTCAGGTCATGATCCCAGGGTCCTGGGATCGAGCCCCACGTCAGGTTCTCTGCTCAGCGGGGAGCCTGCTTCCTTTCCTCTCTCTGCCTGCCTCTCTGCCTGCTTGTGATCTCTGTCTGTCAAATAAATAAATAAAATCTTAAAAAAAAATAAGCTAAATGTCCACAGACAGATACATGGATAAAGAAGTATGGTATATAAAATTAACAAGTCAGGAAATGACAGATGTTGGTGAGGATGTGGAGAAAGGGGAACCCTCCTACACTGTTGGTGGGAATGCAAGCTGGTGCAACCACTCTGGAAAACAGCATGGAGGTTCCTCAAAAAGTTGAAAATAGAGCTATCTTATGACCCAGCAATCGCACTGCTAGGTATTTACTCTAAAGATACAAATGCAGTGATCCGAAGGGGCACATGCACCCAAATGTTTACAGCAGCGGTGTCCACAATAGCCAAACTATGGAAAGAGCCTAGATGTCCATCGACAGATGAATGAATAAAGAAGATGTGGTATATATACATACAATGGAATACTATGCAGTCATCAAAAAAGAAATCTTGCCATTTGCTACAACGTGGATGGAACTAGAGGGTATTACGCTAAGTGAAATAAGCCAATCAGAGAAAGATAATTCTCATATGATCTCTCTGATATGAGGAATTTGAGAAGCAAAGCAGGGGGTTGTGGAGGGAAGGGAAGAAAAAAAATGAAACAAAATGGGACCGGGGAGGGAGACAAACCATAAGAGACTCTTACTCTCAGGAAACAAAACTGAGGTTGCTAGGGGAGTGGGGGGAAGGGATAGGGTGGGGAAAAAATAAAATAAGTAAAAATAAATAAGAAATGAAAGCTTAAAAAATAAAGAACTATAGCATATACATGCAATGGAATATTATTTAGCCTTAAAAAGGAAGAAAATACTGGCATATGCTATAGCATGGATTAACCTTGAGGACATTATGCTAAGCGAAATAAGCCAGTCACTAAAAAGACAAATACTGCATGATCCCACTTACATGAGTTATAAAAAGTAGTCAAAATTGTAGAAAGTAGAATGGTGGTTTTCAGGGTCTGGGGAGAAGTGGGTAAATAGAAGTTATTTGTGATGGATATAGAGTTTTAGCTTTGCAAGATAAAAAGTTCTAGTGGTCTGTTACACAACAAAGTACACATGGCTAACACAACTGTATCATACACTTACAAATGGCTAAG
The DNA here is from genome assembly GCF_002288905.1 of Enhydra lutris kenyoni. Lineage (NCBI taxonomy): Eukaryota > Metazoa > Chordata > Mammalia > Carnivora > Mustelidae > Enhydra > Enhydra lutris. Next base: position 25,585,659 of record NW_019154103.1, read on the forward strand.
ATGGTAAATTTTATGTTATGTGGTTTCTCCACAATTTTTCAAAAAACTATGTAGAATAGTAATAAGGTTGTCATTATAAATAGTGTTTTTAAAAATTACATATCAAACACTAAAGATAAAAGTGTATATTCTAGATTTATATATACATATATATCCATATCAGTCACATTTACATATGTTTTTCCTAAAAATATGGTTATTACAAATTAAGCGTATATGTTTATAGGTTACAGTATCTACCCAAAATATTGTAAACAATGTAAACAACAAACAAGGAAATAAAATGGCTTACCTAATTGCAGAAGTTCTGTTCTTAGTGCCCTTCAAAAGGGGTGCTGCTATCCCATAACTCAGAGAATATCCAAATACAAAGGAAGCTTCCATTATACCTATAAAATGAATACTGAACATCAAACAACTACATAAGCCAGCTTTGTCATGATAAAAATTATATCACTGAAATAGATTACTTCTGAAATCCTCACGTCCTACTTTATTAGTCAGGGTCCTCCTGAGAAACAAAACCCATAGGATATTGAGAGAGATTTTTTAAGGCATTGCCTTATACAATTACAAGGCCTGTCAAGTCCAAATTTGTAGGGCAGGCCAGCAGGCTGGTAATCCAGGTAAGAGTTAATATTACAGTATTGAGTCCATACTTAAGCTTAAAACTCACAGGGCAGGTCAGAAAGCTAGAAAAACTCAGGCAGAGTTTTTATCTAGCAGTCTAGAGAAAGAATTGCTTCTTTTTTGGGATACCTACATTTTTGCTCTGAAAGCCTTCAACTGATAAGATTCACCCACATAATGGAGAGTAATCTGTTTTATTCAGTCTACTGACTGTGTTACTCACATCTAAAAAATATAGCAGAAACATCTAGAATGATGTCTGACCGAACAAATCTAGCAAAACTGACATATAAAATTAATCATATATATATACATATTTTCATATATTCTAGTATCTATATTAAAGAAACTTAGATAATTATATAATTCACTGTATCTTATTTAAAATCGACATATTTAATATAATATAAATATATTTATATTTAATATAAATATAAATCCAATATAGCTGATTACACTTTGTGGCAACTTTGTATACTTCACCTTAGCTGCCATGGTGGCAAGAGGTGGCAACTGTCTGCAGTGTGTAGATGTGCATTTTAATTACTAATCAGTAGAACCAAAAGTAAAACAAACAGATTTGTTGCCATCCTCAGCCAACACTAATAAATCACTGCATTTTTTTCTAAAAGCAAACATAAATATGAATATCATCTATTTAAATTTATTGACATAACTTTCCTTACTTCTCGTGGAAAACATAATTATTTTGGTGCAAAATGCTATGTTCTCTAAAGTTACCTTTCCAATACTTTAAATTTTTTTAAATTTTTTTAAAAATATGATAACACTGTACAGATAGATGATCAACCAAGAGCAGAGCTACTGCAACATGAAGAAATACAGATTATTGTGAGATATACCCCTGGGTTACTTATTGTAGGATACCATGACACAAAAGACTAGAAATAGAATGTACTACATTGTAGTCAATTAAATAGCATATCACTTCCCTCCTTGATAGAATGAACAAGATTATATTTTCATTAACTTCAAAATATCTGAGCCCCCCCAAAAGGTGAACTGAGTTAAAGCATTAAAGAGCTTAGTAAAATGATGATGATGATTTCAACACCACATTGAATCAACTACTGAGGAAATATGAAACAGTATTTCTATCCCCTTATGAACATGATGGCAGCAACTTCTCACCTATGTCCCCAAAGTTTAAACATACAATTATTCAGACAATTCAATCTAATAACTTGAGACTTTTTCCAGAGAAATGAAATGTAATCTATATAGTTTGATATGACATATATATATCAATGTTCTATGTATTATATATTAAACACAATACATAGAAAGAGTACAGTTTTTATTACTTAAGAAAGTATGTCCTTTTCCTATTTCTCTTTATCTTTTTGATGACTTTCAGATGACTTGTCTATAATTCAAAATCTCAAGCAATTCCTCAGAATTAGGCAACCTAATGTGATTTTGAAGTCAAACACACGACTTATCATTTGTTACAATGTTATTATAAGGGCCAATAATTAGCACTTACATATCAGTTTAGATATGTACACCAAGATGTAAAAGCTCAATAAAAATTCAAAATGGGTCAACCATATTAGAGAGGAAAAAAAAAAAAAAACTTGCCTATATAAATACCAGCTGAGTGTATGGCAACACTGTTGTCAATAAAGACTATTCCAAGGATATAAAGAATCATTGCTGCTACTCCCTGCACAGTCTGCCCCAGGATGAAGGAAACGAAATATTTCACATGGAATGATGGTACAGTTTTCCTGCAAGCCTGGACAGTCTTCATTTCTTGGCAAATATCTTCTGAAAAAGACAATTATTTTTGTTAAATGAGTCAAAAATTAAACATACAACAAATATGCAGTATCTCTCATGAAATATTTCACCTTTTACAAAGTTATTTCCACCAATACACCTTTTTTTTAAGTTAACATTTCATTTACACTGAATGTAGCAGTTCTAAAATCAGTCATTATAGTCTCATAAAAAACACAATTATAAAAGGAATTTTGTGGGAATACTGGAAATGATGGATATTTAAATAATAATTTGACACCTTTTATAATCTTACCTTCAATATCTACATTTGCTTTAAAATCTCCTTCAGTAAAGTATGGGTAAGCAAATAAAAGTGATCCAAATCCCACTAAAAAGGAGGCAAATGTAACCCATCTTGGTATGTTTCCTTTCCCTCCGTAGTATGCTATAAACACCGCTACCAGAAAAGATGAAATATCATAAGGCAAAGGCAACAATAAATCCTCCACATCTTTCAGATGATTGCCTTCTTCAAAAGTGTCTATGCTCAGTTCTTTGAGACCAAACACAATACCTAAAATGTAACAAGAAAAAAAAGAAAGCAGTAACATGCATTTTAAGAGACAAAATAGAACATCATTATAATCATTACAAACCAAAACAATTTACATTGATTTAAGTTTACTTTACATTATTCTGACTGTTTAAGATCCATAAATACATGATTCGTTTTCTAAAATACTGGGGCACTGGGTGGCAGAGTGGGTTAAAGCCTCTGCCTTCAGCTCAGATCATGATCCCAGGGTTGTGGGATCGAGCCCCACATTGGGCTCTCTGCCCGGCAGGGATCCTGCTTCCTCCTCTCTCTCTCTGCCTGCCTCTCTGCCTACTTGTGATCTCTGTCAAATAAATAAATAAAATCTTTTTAAAAAAATACTAACAGGCCTTAACCTTTGTGAAATATTTGCTAATTGAATTTTACCTATTCTGTACTGATTTACTGGAGAATACTTATCTTTTTCAGTCATCTTACTTAGTACTGATCTTTATTTTAATGTATTATGATTCAGTTATAAAAATGAATAAATAACAGGGGCACCTGGGTGGCTCAGTCAGTTAAGCATCTGCCTTTGGCTCAGGTCATGGTCCCAGGGTCCTGGTATCGAGCCCTGTGTCAGGCTCCTTGCTCATCGAGGAGTCGGCTTCTCCCTCTTCCTCTGCATCTCCCCCCTGCTCATGTTCTCTCGCTCTTGCTCTCTCTCGCTCTCAAATACATAAATAAAATCTTTTTAAAAAATAAATAAATGACAATCTAATGAATACTTATCTATCATCCAAAATAGGAAATAAAACATCAAAGTATTTGAAGCCAAGCATGTACCCCCCACAAAATGCATTCTTCTCTCTCTCCATAACCCATAACCTATATTTGAAGGTTGTAATTTCTGACTCTTTTAAAAGTCAGAATGTGTACATCCTTGAACAATGTGGAGAACTGTTTGTCATGTTCCTAAACATTAAGTAAATTTTATCATAGAGGTGCATTTCTATCCCCTAGTATCCAACTAGGAAAAAAACCATTGTCCTCAATATTTGAAATATATTGTACTAAATATTTGAAATTTCAAGAAATTCATACAGAGGTTGGACACATCGGGCTCTCTGCTCAACGGGAGCCTGCTTCTTTCTCTCCCTCTGCCTGTCATTTCCTCTGTTTGTGCTCTCTCTCTGGCAAATAAATAAATAAAATCTTAAAAAAAAAAAAAAAAAAAGGAAACAGAGACAAAGTGAGGGAACTGCTGCAGATTAAAGAAGTCTAAAATATGACAACTAAATCCACTGTGTGATCCTGGATAGAATTTGGGACCAGAAAGGAAAAGGAGACAGTATTGAGGCAGTTGGCAATATCTGAGTGAGGCCACCAATTCCAAATTTGATGGTAGTGTGGCACTGATATTCCTGACTGAGAAAGGTGTATAGTGGTTAAGAAGAAGAGTGTCCTCATTTTGGGAGAATGCACACTGGAGTCTTTAGCTATAATAGACACCATGTCTGAAAAAGTCTGTATGTTCAAGAAAAGGTGAAGGAACAAATGTGATGAAATGTAAACAACTAGAGAATGTGTGTGAGGGGACGCAGGAATCCTTTGTATCAACTTTGCACCCTTTTCGTATGTTTGAAATTATTTCAAAATTGTTTAAAAGGTAACAACAAATAATAAATAGATCAACTGGTAAATACACATGGATAAATCATTTTTATAAATCGAAGACCCAGTGTTATACCCAAACTGAGCTAATGATCTATATGAAGTCAATTAAAAAGTAGTGGAGCTAAAAAACTTCACTGCGAACTACTTTTGCAAAGACTTTCAATGGCTCCCCATTATCAACCTAGGAAGGAGATTATATCAGTGAGAGAATACCTGTAAAGCACCTTACTCGTCACCCAGCACATTAGGAGGAAGTGAACAACTTCCAGTGTCCTCTCAAAATCTCTAGTCTGTCACTTAAAGACCTTCATAAAATTGTCTTTTCCTTTTTTTTAATTCATTTATGCATTTAATACATACTTAATGAGTGTCTTTTCTGTCTTAGTCACTATAATTAGGTCTTAAGGAGACACAATGAATAAAACAAATATAATTGCCTTTGGATGCTTAAGCGAAACCATCATCCAAGCTAAACTCATCACTCACCATTCTGGAACAAGGCTTTCCTGTATCTGAGTTTTTATTTATCCAAACATTCATTCATTCATACATTCATTTCCGTATACAATACTCCTTAACTACATTCCATTATCACAACTGTACCCTATTTATCAGGGCATGATTCAAACACCTCTTCCCCAAGAAACTTCTTTAATAAAATCAAGATAAAATTATCGCTATTTATGTGTCCCTTTCATGTGGTTCTTATCACACACAGCCTTTTTATTGTACTTATTTAGAAATAACATTTTAGGGCAAAAAGAGAGATCATGTCCAGGAAACTTCAATGCCATCAGTGTTAACAGGATAGTAAAGAATCTTGAGCATAAAGGGAGTGGTGAGGGCTGAGGCCAAATAAAGAACAGATACCCCCTCTAAAGGCATTCAAATTCACATGCTTTGTTTAACTGTGTGGGCAAAGATAAAACACTTGCCAGTCTGAGTTCTCTGGTATAGGTTGTTTGAGGTCCCACTTCACCTCCTCAGTTCACATGTGAGGATACCAAATCCAGGCAGCAAGCAGTTTGGCCAGCCAGTCTCAAAATTGTAAGGAGAAACCGAAAACAAACTGGTGCTCACAAACACCATATTCAATTTTATTTTAATCTCCCCAGTTAATTCAACCCTGTACTTCCCAGGATCCCTGACCAAACAACGTTAAATGACTCTACAGCCCCTTCCTATTTGGAGGCCAGGCCCCTATCACCTACACTGTGTACAGTGGACTGTCTCTCACGTACCTTCCGAGGTAAAGCTATGACAGGCGTACACACCCAAGGTAATGGCCCAATTAACCTGCTGTGATTCCAGACTGACCTTGAGAACCTGAGAGACTACAGCTGCTTCAAGCTGGGTCACCACAGGGGGTCCCCCATTCACGCCTGTCCCAAGGCGCCCCGGGGCTGCCTTCCCCAGAATGCCCGCCACACCCACTCAAGCTCACCTTGAGACGTGATCAGGAGGCCGTAGAAAACCAGGAAGCAATGGAGCTTGTTGAAACGCTGACATCTGGAAATAACTATACAGCCCAAGCCGCAGGGACCCTCCAAATTTTCTTTTGGCTTCTTCGTAATGGGGGATGTGGCCCCAGCCTGACCTTTTTCTTTGTTTTGGAAAGTGTGGAACTTGATCAAGCTAGTGGGAAAAATCTTCATAAGCTTGGGTTTTTTCTTGCGCTTTGCCTGTTCCGTCTCCAAAGGATTTTCAGCAACCTGAGGCTGGGCAGCCTTCGGCTCCACTTCCGCTAGGGCGTCTGGCATGGCGGCTTGATGGCCTGCGGAGGCTGAGGCCTTGGTTCACAGAGGGCGGCACTGGGCCAGAGGAGGTGGGCCCTGTTGCTTCCAGGGATTTCCTGCTCTACCAGCTCTACTGAAAGGCCAGCCGGCCTGGACGTCTGGAAACTGGTGGCCCCCAGAGCTGCCTGCAGCCCAAGCCTCCAGAGGGGAACGTTTCTCCTTGGGCAGAAAGCAAACGTCCCTGAAAGGCTGACAGTTGCCCAGAGAGAACTTCCAAGGCTGTTTCCTTCTCTGCTTCCACGTGGGGAAGAGGAGTGGGGGTGGGGAGGGAAGGAAGATAGTACTACTAGATTCTGATCATTGCTAACACAAACAGGGGGTGCCAGAGTAATTCTCATGGAAGTCAAAAGATGCTAGATTTAAGACTTTTTCTTAGAAAGCAAGGAAAGAGAAATGTGCAGTGAGGCAATAGTGGAACTCTCCTCCGATTTCTCCAGACTTATCTAATGTTATAACATTATTGTAATGTTTTTTTTGAACTGGATGATCTCACTATGAACAACCTGAAAATTGTTAAAGGACCAGGAGAAATGAGAGACATGAAAAAGACACTTCTACCACATTTAGAGAAACCAGCAAAGATCATAAAATACCCCCAAGGAATGCTCTTAAGTGTTTTACACATAGACATTTTTGCCCTAGAAACTATCCTTAACCAAGAGTAGAAAGCATCATTGTTTTCCTCCCTAAAGAGGGGGATGGGACCCCTCTTTAGGGAGGTCTCAGGTATAAAAAGTTTACTGAAAAAAAAAGAATATAGGAGAACAGTAGTAGAATATGAAACTTGTATATTTTTATGGTTAAAAATTCACATTCTTATCAGCTTTCTTTTCTCAGACAGATATGTAAGTTATTCAGGCCATATATACAGGTGGGTTGACTTAACAGGAGAAATGAAAGGATCTTCCTTCCAATGGATTAGACATCGTGTTACTAAAAACAATCCAGGTCTTCAACAAAATATTGTGCAGCTGGCAAGTGCTAGGAGAAAAATCACTGAGAAAAGCTGTGGAAAAGGGTACTACAGACACTACTTCCAACCTGAATCCTCAGCTTGCCTTACTATATGTCGATCAGTGGGTGGAAATGTTATTTTGCCTTTAGTACAAGACCTAGTTTGTCAAAGAAACAATCACTACATAAGTAGAAAAAATGCCCTGGTTTTTCCATATTCATCATTCTCAACTAGAGTATCCCCTCACATTGTTTCACGACATTAATAAGCATAAGGGAAAAAGGATGCCTAGGAAGGTGGAAAGCAGGGGGACTCATCCTTGTGCTTTGGTACCCAACTGGGTACTGCATGAGGGCAGAGTGGAAAAGATGGCTCTGTTCAAAAGAAATTACTCTAAGACTTTTTGCTTCTATTCAGAATACAGAGCCAAACAGAATGTCACCTGACTCTAACGACAATAATAACCAAAAGAAAAAAAAAAAAAACCCTGGATAACATAAAAAATTATCACTTTTAAGCCCATTGGAGAGCTACATTTGCAAAGCAACCAGGGGATTGCTTCCAGAGGGAAGCAAACTCCTAGGAAGAAGGATGAGATACATGAACTCACCTTTGGTAGAACACAGAAGGAGGAAGTAAGCAACCATAAAAGAAGATAAAAAGAAAACATTTGAAATCTTAATTCTTAAAGAACAAGTGAGGGGTAGCATAATGGTTTAGAAACCCCAGGAACCTCAAAAACAAGGGGAATCCACACCCAAATGTCAGATCTCTGCCATTGCTTACCTTCCTGCTCTGAAGTTTCATGTTCCTGAGCCTTTTATCAAGCAAAGCCAAAGCAGTTCTGTCTCTGGGATTGAGGCAGGAAACTCTCCTGTCCTCTAGTCACTTGCAAAGCAAGAGGAACAGAGGAAAAGCCATTTGTCCTTGAAAGAGAGGCAGGAAAACATCCTGTTTCACCCAAAGGTTGGCTACCACAAGAAGGAAGGGTAGAAATACAAATCATCTGACAAAGAGGGAGGAGCAAGAACATTATACCTTCCCGAGACCTGGCACCAAAACAAGCAAAGTCCAACCCTTGAGACTCAGACACTCAGGACTAAGATTGTGGCTGGTCCAGGGGAACCTATCCCCTGCTTCCATTATGAGATTTGCATGAATACAAATCAGTGGCACTATACCAATATAGGTGGGTAAGGGAGCAGAGGGAGGCCCCCTCTGTGGTGCAGGCATATTAGACCCACTGAAGGCTGAGAGTAGGTTAGTGTTAGTAACACTAACAAAACACTCTCAAGCATTCCAGGTTCCAGACCAAGTAAGGAAGTTTCAATCCCCATCAGAAGAATTTGAAGCCTGTGATACGCTAAAGATAAATAGAGCAAAAACAAAAGCCCAATCCGTCTCCGCCCCTGTCAACACTGACAAACCTACACTGACAGTCAGATAGAAGAATCATCACTTCCAGGTGTAAATACATTAGTCTGAAATACACATTCTTATACAGCGTCTGAAAATAAGTTGTAAGTGGTCTAACACATGTATAATTGAGGTACCAGCGAGTGAGAGAAAGAGAGAGACAGAGACAGAAAATGAGGTAGAAAAATTATTTGAGGATACAATTGTCACAAATTTTATAACACTAGTGAAAGATGTAGAACCACGTAAGCGTTAATCTCAGAAAATCCCAAGCAAGATAAATACAAAGAAAAATATACTTACACATATCACAGTCAAGTTGCTAAAAATCAAGCCTAATTAGAGCAGTTTGAAGGAAGTCACAGAAAGGAGAAGTATAGTTTATAGAGAAACAAATTTTAAAAGTAAATTATGCTAAAATAAATATATAAGTAATGAAACTGTTAAAAATTAAATAAATAATAGTAAATTATAACATCAAAAACTATGCAGTCCAGACTCTATCTTTAAAATATAAAAGAAAAGTCTCCAACCAAAAATTCTTTATCCATCAAAACATCTTTCAAAAAGATGTCAAGGACTGTAAAAAATAAAACAAAATAAGCAAACAAACAAAAAAATCACCTCAAAATATTAGCAAGTCAAACCCAACAACATATGAAAAGAACTATAGTCCATGATCAAGTGGAATTTACTCTAAGAATACAAATTTAGTTTAACATTTGAAGATCATTTAATGAAATATACCAGATTAACAAAAGGCAAAATTTACCTGATCATTTTAGTAGATGCAGAAAAAGCATTTGAAAACACTCATCACCTTTTCATGATAAAAACACACAAGAAATTAAGAATACAAGGGAAGTGCCCCAAACTGATAAATGGTATCATACCTATTGACCTTTGACTTGCTTCCAGGGTTACTTGAGTAATCCTTTATGCAAGAAACAACTGTGTGAAAGTATAGTCATATTTTCAGTAGCCAATGTTTAAAATACCCATGGAGAAAAAGATGATTTAGCCCTTTAAGAAAGTTAAGTCTGAAAATCACTACTGGAAGCAGCAGGTGACAGTCATAAAAAGATGTGGCCTTTCTACTGTAACAGAGAGTATGAGCTAGAAGGTCAGGGCAACCACACCTGTAGTGTTGTTTACTAAAATAATTGCCTACTGATAGAAAGATGAGGTCTTAGAGGAAGATCTGCCCATGTAATTTGGCTTTTTTTATGGTTGTTGTCTTGATCAGAAAAAAATTTTTTAAAGTCCAAAGGAGTGTGAAAATGAAATAATAAGTGGTGCTTCACTAATTTATTTTCAGTTTTAGCCAAAAACGAGACCTTTGAAGTTTCTGAGTCTGTAAGAAACCCAAGTTATAGAGCAGTACTGTACAATAGAAATAAAATGTCAGCAAATACATAATTTTAAATTTTTTAGTCCCCACCACAAAAAAATTAAAAAGAAATAGGTAAATTAATTTGAGTAATATGTCTTAAACATTAGCATTTCAACATGTAATTAATATTTTTGAAATCACCAATTATTAATGGACTATTTTGTATTTGTTTCCAGTAAGTCTTTAGTATTTAGTTTGTATTTTATACTTACAGGACGTCTCAGTTCAGATTAGCTACATTTCAAATGCTTGATAGCCATATGGGTCCAGTGGCTACCATAATGTAGAGTGTGATTACAGAGGCTCCTTTTCATTTTGAAAAAGTTGTAAGTTATTTGGGTGCAAAATGTGTTCAAATCACAGAATTAATAGCAATTCTTTTACTCTATTTCATATTAAATTGATATTTTCCCATTTTTATAATAAATTTTTTAAAGCTAGCTAAATGATTTCATTGTATCTTTTTTTTTAAATAATAGCATTTATTTGAGTGGAGAAATGTCTAACCATGAGGTTTTTATTATATAATAGAGGGTACTACCATCCAACCACAAGGACTGTAGACTAAGTATTTAAGAAGAAATAACAGAACTTTGTTTGCCCTGCACGTTTAACCTTAGTAAACATCACACTGAACAATCCATGTTCGATATTCTTATTTGGTGGCTCAAGCTTTGCATAAAATCCCATATATGAATTTGCTGTAATTTAGTCAATCCCGTGTTGATGGTATGGCTTGTTTCTGATTTTGGCTTTGACAATACTGAAATGGACATCTTCATATGCAGAGTATTCTTCTGAAAGATGAGTCACTGATTTAAAACAACTTTTCATATAAAATGTAAACAAAGTTATAAAACAGAACCCAATTTTGGAAATACTAAATATAGAAAAAACTGTCTTTGAATCTGTAAACATGGATATTAAAATAATTTTGCATGGTTTCCAGAAGTTAATAAGTAACTGTTGTAATTTAAACAAGTAAAATTTCAATGTGGGCCGTGAATATAGCTACCAACTAAGGCAATCCCTGAGAAATTAGGCAATTCAAGAGCTTAAGACATTTCAAGAAACAAGCTTGAATTAAACAATGAATGTTTATGAGGTGCTATTAAACATCCTCCATATAATATTTATTTTAGCTAAAACCTCTAAACATGTATGTAGGAAGAACAAGTCACTAAATTAACCTACTGAGTGTATTTCATATAACTCTTTTTGGCAAATGCATCAATAAAGCTGAAAAACAACATGATGGCAAAAATTACCGTAATGTAGTTTAACACAGGAATGACTTCCTTATTGAGGGATAGAGAACTATTTGTGCCTTTAGTAAATGGCCCTGGTTTGCTTAGCTGCTCTGGTAAATGCTGTTTGATTCCTCGCTCATCTAATGTAGTGACAGTTTTTAATACCTCACCTCCCAAGTTTATTGAGGTGAAAAGTCTAACTGCTGGATAATTGAAATGCAAAATAATGTTTAAACCCACAGAAAAACAAACATTGGGGCATGAAGGAAGCACTGTATATGGAGAATTCAACCTAGACTTTGGATCCAGCTCTTCTGCTTAGTTATTACATGATTTTGGAGAATTCTTTTAAACACTCTCACCCTTAGTTCTTCATCTGTATAATTAAAATAATGGTAACTTACTTGAAAGATTATTGTGTGGGTTAGAAGTAATATGCTAAAAGTGTCTAGCACAGTTCCCAATATATAGTACTTCAACAAAGATAATTATTAATCAAATTATTATAATCATAAACCTATATATTAAAAAGTACCTACTATGCATAGTAGCCCTCTATAAGTTAGAGCCTCCATTAATGGGTAGAAGTTGACTTAACTGAGGAGGAAATATATCAGCATATGCTCTCACAGAAGGCCAAAGTGAGAGGACAACACTTGAAAGTATCCTTAATGAACTTGATTAAGTAACGGTTTATAAGAAACATAACAGCCACAATCAATGTCTACCATGAGGTACTTTAGAGATAAAGCTGAAGACACTTAGAAATAAAGTTAAAAACTGTAATAAAGAGTTTTAAGGCTACCTGAAGCAGCTTTCCACTAACAAATGACTCTGGAAGGGAATGAGCTAGGGAAAAAAAAAAAATGTATGTAGATGCTCAGGAATGACCCCTGACTGACATCTTTGTGGAAATAGGGGGCACATGGAAGTATCTGGGAGAGCTGAGTTCTACAATGAAAAATGTATGATGTTGAGGACTCCTGGGTGGCTCAGTTCATTAAGTGTCTGCTTTCAGCTCAGGTCATGATCCCAGGGTCCTGGAATCAAGTCACACATCGGGTTCCCTGCTCATTAGGGAGCCAGCTTCTTCCTCTCCCTTTCCCCCTGCTTGTGCCTTCTCTTTCTCTCTCTCTCTCTGACAAATAAATAAATAAAACATTTTTTAAAAAGAAGAAGAAAACAATAATGGGCCATAACCCCACTATCTTAAAAAAAAAAGAATGTATAATTTTGAAATGAACATAAAGTAATTTTACTCATTAGCTAGTGAAGTCTAGGAATTCAGTGTGCAAAATGGTTGAGTAGATTGAGGTTGGAGACAGTAGAAGATTATTTAGGTCAATCAATAAACTTATAAGCTGCTGAATATAAAGATAGATGGTGAAGAAGACCTTTAGCAAAGAATTCCTGTTAGAAATAATGCACTTTAACTATATATATATATATATATATATATATAGCCATATATATATATAACTCCAAATTTAAAGCCATTCAGAATGATTGCTAGATTACATGTTAATGTTTTGAAAACAAGTAAAACATTTAAAAAAACAGAAATTATTAAAATGACTTTGTTCAAAACTTTGTGAGTACCTGGATGACACAGCTGGTTGGACATCCTCTCTTGGTTTTGGCTCAGGTTGTTACAATGAGTCCAGCAACAGGCTCCATGCTTGCCACAGAGTCTGCTTGGGATTCTCTGGCCCTCTCCTTCTGCCCCTCCCACTCATGCTCTCTGTATCTCTCCAGTAAGTAAGGAAATCTTAAAAATTAAAACAAACAAACAAACAAAAACTTTGCAATAACGGTGAGAAATTGTGCTCAACTCCAAATACAGCAAAGCAAGTGGGGATTTACAGCTAAAGAGCAGACCGAGGGGGTCGGTAGATAGAAAATTACTAAGAGGAGACATCAAGCATGAGGGGATTCTTGCTAACAGGACTCTTGCTAAAAGCAAGCCAAGGACTTATAGACCAAAGGTGGGTTCGAGGAATTTGATCAGACAGTAAGGGTGATCCGATTATGGAGGGTAGGGGGATGATGTCTTAGCAGAATTCTTTGCCAAGACTGTTTTTTAGATTAGTTGAAAAGAGGGTGGTGGAGGTCTGTCTAAAGTTTGGTCAAGGAGAAAGTTTTTGTCAGGATATTTGATGCTTTGCTTCTGTACTGTTGATAGAACTTAACTTACACTACCTAAAATAAATCTATTTTTTTTCCTAAGTAGGCTCCATGCTAGGTGTGGAGCCCAACATAGCCCAACTCAAAACCCTGAGATCAAGACCTGAGCCTCAGCCTCAAGAATTGGACACTTAATTGACAGAGCCACTCAGGCGCCCCTAAAATAAATCTATTTTAATTATCATAGGGAATGTTGAAGATAATCCCTTAATAAGTTTGAAAACAGCATGTTTCATTGGTGTATTAAAGCTCCCAATCAACACAACTAGGAACACTTCTACAAGGCCAATACCTCTATGAGTCTACCACCTCTAGCAAGCCAGAGTGAACACCACAAGAGGGAGTCAGGGAAGGATGGGTACTGAAAAGATTTGGTTCTAGACTGAGTCACACGGTGGGCTTGGCAAAGACTGGTCAGAATTTGTAAATTAGGTCAGTCTCTGTCACAGTGAATGATTATATTTTCAGAACTCATCAGACTGTGAGGAGTTACTGTTGAATCAGTTTTATCTGTGGTGTGATCTTCGAACATACGGGTCCAAAGGAATTGATGTTCAAAGAGTTTGACGTTAGGAAGCCAATGTAGATAGTCTGTAACCACAACCTGGTTGATAGCTTTTACGATTTGCCAGTGTATTTTGCAAGTCATGGTTTCTGTCTAAATTCCTAGTGCCTACCAACTTAATGACAGCCTCTGCTTCATCAGAGGTAGTTTTAAAAGATTTAGTTTGCCGCCATCTAGTGGGCATATACTTTCATTTTTATATTAAATCTAAAAGAAATGGATTTAGACACTTTAAAGTAGAATTCATATGCTGTTACATTTGTTACTTACATTTTCTTGCAGGAAAATATTTTCAGTTATTATAAACTACAGAATTATTCATGCTTCCAGTACTCTGTAAGAGTTGGAATTACTGACTATATTCGGTGTGCAATAGTGTATTTTTTCATGCTGTACTAACTTTTATAACAGTGCATAATATATTTATAAAACAAGTTTCAACACAGAACTTTTCAAATTTTAAACATTTAATCAGATTTTTAAATTCTCTTAGTTAGGAATCAGGAATGTCTAATTTGCAAATTTTTGAGGCCAGGATTGATTATACACAAATTGGTAACGAAAGGGGTTAAACTGGTCCATAGGTAGGTTTCAGCAGATTGAATGACATTTGATGTATGTAGTAGTTTGACGGAGGGAGACATTTACTTCTCTCATTCCTCAAGGAAAAAGGCCTTCCCCTATATTACCCAATGGGGATTATTTCCCATCACCCTGTCTGCCTCGTTATTTGAAAAGACCCCAGGAAGAAGTATTAATTTATCAAATTGGTGAAATTAGGTCAGGATTGAGCATGCAGGACCGGGGCCTGCAAGTTATCTGTTCTCTTGACCTCTGACAAAGTGGTAAATTTGATTCAGTGGGAGGAAATGTGTAATTCACCTTCAAGTGCCAGCTGTGCTCTTTGATCTAGCTTTTCTAGCAGAACAGCTACCATTTTACTCCTTACCTCACTTTTGTATCTACTTTTTAAACGTTTTCAGAACTCAAAGCAAAAAGGGGGTATAATTAGTTTCACCACGAATCCCAGTATTTTGCATGTGCATGTGTGAAATAGGATAGCAATTGAATTAAAAATAAACAGTGAAAGATCTGGGGGGTTTTGTGGGATGTAGGGATGCATCATAAACAGGGAAAGAAGATTTTTAGGAGGCCAGGCAAAAGAGAGAGATCCTGAAAAAGTACTGAAGTGAGTAGAGGAACTGAGAAAGTGACTGCTTATTTAGCCTGACCAAGTTGATTATCTTCAAAGCAGGGTAAGTTTCAAGAAATTCAAAGCAGGACAGCCCTTCGTCTTCTCAGGAAGTTGTTACCTAATTCGAGGTCCTGGGGTATATTATGAAAGCACTTTTGGGGCGCTTGGGTGGCTCAGTCGGTTAAGCATCCTAGTCTTGGCTTCAGCTCAGGTCATGATCTCATGGGTTGTGAGGTCAAGCCCTGGTTGATTTGGGCTCAGCAGGCGGTTTGCTAAAGATTCTCTCCCTCTGCCTCTCCCTGCACACAAGCAATCCTGCAATCCAGCATGCAGGCAAGTATGCGCTCTCTTTCTTAAATAAATAAGTAAATCTTTGGAAAAAAAGATTTTTTTACATCCATAGTAATCAGATAAACAATCTAAATGGCCAATGAAATTAGAAACTGGAAGAAATGGGAATTTAACATTTATTGATCTACTCTGTGTCCCCCTAAATAGTGCATGTGTGCTTGGCGTACCTCTTACTCTCCTTCTTTCCCCTTCTGCTATTCTTTTCTCCTCTCAAAGGGGCTACCTTTGTAATCAACTGCTCCCTATTGGACCATCCAGTGGGAACTTTCAGAGAAGGTAGAAAGAAGGAAGAAATCTGTCTCCTTTCCCTGCCCTGGAGGCTTCTCTAACAATAGCTCCATCTTCCCTATGGATCCAATTCCTGTCATTTGACATGAGCCAGTGAGCTCCAGGAACACTACCTTCTCTTTCTCTGTCCAACCAGCAGGAGAGGTGGAGCAGTTTCCTGCTCTTGCTAATTTCTGGAGTGCCTCCCCTTTCCTAATTGTTTTTTCAGTCTTTCCATTATCTGTTTAACCAATTCCTGGTATTAACTTCATTTTAAAAAATATGTAGAGTGGTCTCTGGTTCCTGTTTTCCTCTTAGGACCCTGACAAGATACACAACACACACATATGCTTATATGTGTACATACAGTTTTATTCTGATTCCATCTCCCATATGTTCCAAGGAAAGCATTTTTGGCAAGACTGAGGAAAGCAACACTGACTCTTTTAGGATCATTATGTTATGTGGTACAATTAAGCTTTACGAAGAGGTCCATATTGATAAGAGAAAGTTTTGACTTACAGTTGCTTTGGTTTGAGTGCAGGGAAGAACGTGCCCCACCCCAGACCCCACCATAGCATCACTGATAGAATCCTCTAAGAGGAGGGAATTGCGGGTAGAGAAAAAGATGAAGTCCTGAGGGCACTGACACTGAGAATGAAGGAGAAACAAGAACACTTCCTCATTCTAGGAAGACCTAATCTCTTATTTATAATCTCATGTTCATCATCTCTCCAGCCCTGTCAGAGAGAAAAGATGTAGGGAACCCAGACTTTGACTTTTTACATGGAGGTTCTCTCCCTCCAAGAATTTCTGGGCTGTTTCTGAGGAATATTAGTATATTCCATAAATCTCTAATGTCAAAATATGATTTTCAACAAGATGAAAATATCACTCACCCAAATAAAGTTAGCAGTATCAAATTTACCTCAATAATGAGAGAAACTAGCAAGATGTTCCAAAAATCAAAGTATTTATAGTGGCTTAAAGAAAGGGTAGTAGAATAAGAACACTAATTAAAATATAAAACCTGTTAATATTCTTCAGGGCACTAAAACTATAACCTCTGGGGTTCATTTCTTTCTCTTTTTTTTTTAAGATTTTATTTATTTATTTGACAGACAGAAATCACAAGTAGGCAGAGAGGCAGGCAGAGAGAGAGGGGGAAGCAGGCTCCCTGCTGAGCAGAGAGCCCGATGCGGGGCTCGATCCCAGGAACATGGGATCATGACTTGAGCCGAAGGCAGAGGCTTAACCCACTAAGCCACCCAGGCGCCCAAGGGGTTCATTTCTTTTTATGGGACAGAAATAATTTCATCTCTTGAACAAAATTCATTTGCACTGCTATCAAAAAATAATTATGCACATCAGCTTCTACAAGTTAATAACAACATTTACAGAGATATAAGATACATAATCATTACTAAAACAGTAAGTCAAGCAAAGGTACTAGAGAATTAGATAACATTTCTGTGAACTTCAGTACCCAGCATGACCCTAAAATGATGCCCAGTAATCTCTTGTGCCTATTTCTAAGATTAGGATACCTTTTCTTAACATTTTTTTGAAACCTGAACTGATTCCTGATTCAAGGATGGCCCATCTCTTCTGAAGGTTGCCACTAACTGACCTGAACCCAACTTTCCCAAAGCTGTCATCCCCTTCTCCCAAAAAGTTCACCTCCAGTGTTGATTTCAGCTATAGTGACCAACCATCTAGGTTCTCCTGAGCCTGGAGAGATTTCCTGGAATATAGGACCTTTAGTAGTAGAACCAGAAAATTCTGGGCAAACCAGGACAAGTTGGTTATCCTAACAAAATCCATTCCTTAGTTGACAAAGAAAAAAAAAATGACAGTATAATGTCATGTAAACCAAAATTCTACTGAAGTCTCCAGCATATTAGAAGACAGAATTATCAAAACAAAAACAAAAACCTCTCAAAACTGGACGTTACACACAGCCATTCCAAGAACCCCCTGGCCAAACCATTCCAACATACCTGCTTGTGAACATGTCTACCCTTAGTTCCCAGTATCCTGCCATGTTACATTTAGCTCCTAGACAAATGAGTGTCCTTCAGCATGACTGTCCTGCTCAGAATTCAGGACCAGAACTCTCTCAAGGACTCCCTTAGAAATGAAAGTGGAGAGTTTTTTGTTTTGAAAGGGAACAAATTTCAGAGATGTGGCTCCATTTCTTAGTAGGAAAAAAATTTTTTACAATGCAGAGTAATTTCATCCCTCACTGTATATCCCTTCATTTCAGAATATAATATTGACTGACCACAGGAAAAGCCCTAATAAACTGTTTAGATTTCTTCCCAAAAACAGAAGAAACAGCTGATCTCGAAGGCAAATTCAAGCTTCCTCATTTATAGAAACAAAAAACTGCTTGCAAATTCGAAATTGTAGTGTTTTCCCTTCTTATAATATGTAGTATTTTCTGTTTTTCAAAGATTGTTGCAATAATACATCCCACCCAACAAACTCTTTCACAATATGTCATTGGCAGCTCTCCACCAAGAGGTGGGATCTTTGTGTCTTTCCCTTGAACATGAATGGGCTTTGAAATACAACCAGAATAATGCTTGGTATTATACAAATTATGAGCTAGTCATAATTTGTATAGGTCATAATTTGATACCTATCATCCCCAAAACAACAAAAAAAGCAAACAGTAAATATATACATATATGTATATGTATATGTATATAAAACAATTTTTAAATTGTGACCAGTGAGGGGGCGCCTGGGTGGCTCAGTCACCAAGCATCTGTCTTCAGCTCAGGTCATGATCCTGGGATGGGTCTTGTGGTGGAGCCCCTCATTGGGTTCCCTACTCTGCCTGAAGCCTGCTACTCCTTCTCCCACTCCCCTTGCTTGTGTTCCCTCTCTTGCTGTGTCTTTCTCTGTCAAATAAATAAGTAAAATCTTTAAAAATTAAAAAAATACATTGTGACCAGGGATACATAACAAGCTAAAAAACTTGTTCACATACAGAGGTAGATAGCAATGACCGACTCCTCTATTCTTATCATCCTTAATATTTCTAATGATCTATCAGCTGAAAATTCAATGAAGTCTGTCTTCAATTTTGTTGAAAGTAAAGAATTAAAAATCACCAGACTTGCAGAAAAACATAATTCAACTCATTAGTGTCACTCACCATCTCAACACTGACAACTCTATTTCAGATAGTCCCTTTACTTGGCACTGAAGAATTTCTACATTAAGTGAAAGCAGCAGAGTAAGACTCTGGATGGGCGAGAGATGCACCTTATTTTAAAGTGTGGGAAAGGACAGTTGTGAAAAGAGAGAAGAAAAGAGGCACGACCTCTCCAACATGACCCTTTCCCAGCCACAAGTTCTCAGGCAGAATGCATGTGGGCTTCGGGATCAAAAAAGGAATTCCCTTAAAACTGTCCCTACCCTTTAAAGTGTTCATGTACCAGGCTTAGGCCACCATATTAATTCATTTTATTCTTAGAACACCACCATGAAGTAGCTACTATTAACCTGTTTATACAGGAGAATATTTGGACAAAGAGATGTAGTATCACTTGTCCAAGGTTAGACTTACCAACCAGCACAATCAGAATTCATGTTCAAGTTATCTCTAAGGCCCACTTTCATAGGCACTATCTTGTATACCTCTTATACATACTGTAAATTGAAATATAAACATATATACACCATCTTGCTTTGAAGTCCCGTATTAGAAAAAAAACAGTAGGGAGGTAAAAATAAATGTTAAATGAGAATAAAGGAAATTACTTATGACCTTCAAAGATTACTTGTTCTAACTGAGGGTTGCGGGGGGGAAGGGGAGTAGGGAGAGGGTGGTTGGGTGATGGACACTGGGGAGGGTATGTGATACGGTGAGTGCTGTGAAGTGTGTAAACCTGACTATTCACAGACCTGTACCCCTGGGGCTAATAATACATTATATGTTAATTTTTAAAAAAGATTACTTGTTCTAAATGTTTAATACTATGTATTTAATATTTATTTAATTCCTAGAAATTTATAACCAATGGAAGAATTACATCATTTGGTTTCATTTTCTCTGTTTATCTAGTGTTACCATTTGGTAATAATTTTTAGATCTTACAATTCATCCACTTGTTAAAATCTTCATGGCACCAGGAAAAAGCAGTCAGGAAGGAAAACATAAACACAAATCAGCATTTCTCTATTCTAGTTCTTGTTCTAAAATCTTATTTGTCCTACTGTCTCAAGAGCAGAAATAAAGAAAAGGTGCAGTTAGTGTCTTTGGGAGATATGAATCCCTGAATCAATGTTACTGCAGATCTTGGAAGATTTTTTTTTTTTTCTCTCTTCTGCTCACAAGAAAAGGAATGGATCAGCTCCTTGCCATTTGTTTCTCTCAAATAAGGAATAACCATTTTACTTACATTTCACCAGCTCTAATTTATTGCTTTTTCTTAACAATCTCCCAACAAAAGTTTTTGTTAGCTACTTCAGAAAGAATCCATTTAAAGTGTCAATAATCCTTAGAATAGAATATTTCAGTAGTTAATTAAACTAAGTTCCCAGGGAGAGTTTTGTTTTTTTTTTTTTCCTGCATGACAATAAAAGACAAGCTGGCTTTTGGAACTGTGATCTTCAGGTTCATGCTTCCATTAATTTCTGAATCTGTGTTTTGATTCATGAATTTTTAAGAGGGTGTTGATAGAAAGAAACCAGAACCTTGCCTGAAGCCATGCCATAAATCTACAGTATTCCACAGCAAAAAAAAAAAAAAAAAAAAAAAAAATCCTCTGGGGAAATCTTCTTACTGCAAGTAATATTAACCTTGAGCTTCAGAAAACTCCATTTTCAACAGTCTCAAGGACAGCTGATTTAGCCACAGTCTATTGCATTTCAATAGTAATTCAACAGGCTATTGCAAAAATTTGTAAGAAATCAGTTCTCACTTGGAGTTCCAGTAAAGACCCACTTGTCTGAAATGATGGGGAAAAAATGTACAGTAATGGCATGAGCCACAGAGTAGGAGGTACTGCTGTACATTCTGCCTGTTCTCATGACATTTCAGGCCATGTCCATGCTTGGATAAAGGGAGGGAAAGAAGGAAGGTGGGAAAGAGTAGAACATTTTGAGCTGGAAGTGGGGAAATGTTGTTAAAATTGAGTGAGTTACATGTAGGAAGAATTAGGCTCGTTATTGTGTGACTTTCAGATTTGAGGTACCTTTGCTCACTAACATGTCCAAAAGAGCAATAAATCTCTCTGACTGCAGATAATGTAAAGAGAAACTTCTATTTATTGCATTTCTTTTTTTTTTTTTTTTTTTGGTCTTTTTATGTTTATAACTTTGTCTTAGATTGTTACAGCATTAATCTTGTCGGTCAAAATTCCTGCCCTTCTAACTTAAATATGTAACATCTCTGAACCTCCCTTCCTTTATTTGTACAATGTGGAGAATAATCCCTAATTATGTCCTAGGTATAAACTAAAATTAAGTGTATTAAAACCTACTGCAGTGCAAACACACTGTAGGTGCAAACACGCTTGGTCAATGATGAAAATGATGGTCATTGTTAAGGTCAACTTGGAATTTACAGGCAAAGAACCTCATGAAGTCCATAACACACAAAGTTGGAATTCATAATGTGTTATTATCCCAGGGGCGGAGTACTTCTTGTTCAAGTTATTCATAAGCTATGTCACATACAAGCCCATGTGCAGGTAAGCATTGTTCTTTCGTGAAGGGAAAAAAGGTAGTTCTACTCTCCCACCTTGCCAATTCTCCACTACATGCTTCCTTGTGCATGCTCAGATCCTCAGAACCGGGGCTAACTCCCTGACTATAAAGATCGGAATGATGGTACGATTAAGGCAACGTTTAGGAGTACTTCAGTAAATAAAATCCAGGAATAGAGGTAGAGGGAAGAATTGTAACTGAGTTTTACAAGAGCTAAAAG
Organism: Enhydra lutris kenyoni; assembly: GCF_002288905.1. Classification (NCBI taxonomy): domain Eukaryota; kingdom Metazoa; phylum Chordata; class Mammalia; order Carnivora; family Mustelidae; genus Enhydra; species Enhydra lutris. The sequence continues at coordinate 25,607,563 of NW_019154103.1, forward strand.
CAAAGGAAACTTGGTTGGGAGTTCAGGAGAGGCTTATCAGTAGTATCAACATTTCAGATCTAAAGGGTTTCTTCGGCTCTAAAATCCTAGCATTAAAAATACCATCTGAAATTAGTGATATTCCTTCTGGCTACTGGCTTCTAGTACAGGCTCTGCTGAGTTTGGAGAATTTACCAAATGGTAATACTGTCACTCGGGGGGGTTGATCTGAGCTCAGGTTGGAGAAAGACTTGAAGATTCTGATCAAATGTCAGTGCTCATCAGGATCAGGTCTTCCAAGTCTGGGTGAGTCTAGAAACCTAGTTTTCTAGGGCTGTTGTAACAAAGTATCACGAACTGGATAGATTAAGCAACAGAGATGATTGTCTCACAGTGCTGGAGACTAGAAACCCAAGACTAGAAGTCTGTCAGCGGACTTGGTTCCTTCTGAAGGTTATAGGAAAGAATTTATCCTACCACTCTCCCTTACCTTCTGGTAGTTTTCTGACAATCTCTGGCTTTTTCTGCCTTGTACGGCAGCCTCCACCCAACCTCTACCTTCATTTTAACACGGCATTGTCCTTGTAGGCATGTCTGTGTCTAAATGTCCCATTTTCATAATGGCTCCAATCATATTCAATTAGGGGCCACACTATGGCAATATGACCTCATCAGAACCAATTACAGCCACAATGACTCTATTCCCTCTAAGGTTACATTCTAAGGCACCAAGCATTAGGACTTCAACATATAAATTTTGAGGACATAAAATTCAACCCTTAATGGGATCCCTGTAATTATCACCTATTGCTATAGTCTCCTAGACAAACCCATGTCATTATAGAGAAGGAGTGAAAGTTCACTAAAGTAGGAATATGTGTGTGAGTATACTGCAGACTGCCCGTACTGGTTTATTTTTTCAGTGCAGTGAACTAGTCAAAATAATAGGGGATTCCCTGGAGAAAAGAGTCCCAAGGGTTGGGAGACAATTCTCCATGGGTCTTTCTCATTACTCTGTATTTTCTATGAAGTGAACAAATGGAAGAGAGTTTAAAGGTTAAGGAGTTTTAACATGTTAAGGATTTAGAAACATGATTCTAAAGACCTGATGCTAACTATTTTACGTAGATGGTTAAAAAAGTACCTAATTTTAAAATAAAGTAAAATTATTTTTCCATGGCTACTTATTTGCAATTGATCCCCAAATATATATTATGAAAAGTCAAAAAAAGTGATTTACTTAAAGAATGAAGAAAAGGCAATGAAATTCTTGGCAGTAAATAATAGAATTAAAGTGACAATCAAAGATTCATCAGGTAGTTGGCAGAGTTCAGATAAAAATAGGAACATTTAGTATTATCTAGGGAGAGACCAATAAATTAGGATGAATAATGATCTTTTAAATGAGGGGATTAAATTTGGAATTCTATAAAGATCCTTGTTAAATGGGTATCCAAAAAGGTTCTCCTGGATATGGAATATGGTGAGACTATTCTGCTATTTGGGGTTGAAACTCATTAATTTTTTGTAAAGGTATTCTGCTCCTACAGAGACTATATGATTGCTTTTAATAATTGTTTGGTTTTATAGGTTTAATTTGGTTTTGCACGAATCTATCAACCCTTCTTTACTTCTATTCCCTATCTTATTATTTTCCAATACATTCAAATCATTTGTCTTTTGCTCTCCAGCCAAAAGTAACCACACACTGCCAGTTTTCAGCATCTAGGTAGGTATCACATCCCACTGAACACAGAATTTCCAACCAAAGCAGTCCCTGATTCAGCAGCACTGTCAGAAGCCTTTGCTCCTAGAATGTCAAAGGACAAGCATTAACTGACATCTTGTGAAAGAAAAAGTAAACATATGTACATTACCATAAGCTTGACTCTTCCCTCAAGGGAAAAATGAAATATTAAATGTATATATTGAATTTATAGGTCATACTAGAAGGGCGTTGTGTGTGTGTGTGTGTGTGTGTGTGTGTGTGTGTGTGTTTTAAATCAAATGCTTTGGTTCTTATAGATCAAAATTTTCTCCCAGGAACTCTATAAAAATACCTCACATTAATCTAAAAGCTTTGACCAATCAACACTGCATTCACAAAATATAGGAGGATTGGATTCTCTGTTTCCTTTTTAAGTGAACCTAATATCAGTTTTGTTTTTCTTCCCTTTTTAAAAAATTGTGACTCTTAATTTTTCTAGTCACTCATGGCATAGTATTAGGGCTGGTTTTCAATAACCGTTAATCCATTTACTCAATAAGCATCCTGAATGAGAGGCAATATAGTGATTAAAAATATGGGTTTGGACACTAATCTCCCTGAATTTGTATTTTGACTCTATCATTAACCAACTCTGCAATGTTTCAGGGCCTTGGTTTCCTCAAATGTAAATTAAGGATAACAACACTTCTGCCTCACAGAGAGGTTGCTGTATTAGAGTCACGCATTCTCCCTAGTCTAAAAAGCTATTGCTGGGGCGCCTGGGTGGCTCAGTGGGTTAAGCCTCTGCCTTCAGCTCAGGTCATGATCTCAGGGTCCTGGGATCGAGCCCCGCATTGGGCTCTCTGCTTAGCAAGGAGCCTGCTTCCTCCTCTCTCTCTGCCTGCTTCTCTGCCTACTTGTGATCTCTGTCTCTCAAATAAATAAATAAAATCTTTAAAAAATAAAAAAAAAAAAAATAATAATAATAAAAAGCTATTGCTGGGGCAGTTGGGGGGGGGGCGCTAAGAATAGGAGTTAGGTCAGTGCAAGGCTCCAGAGGCTGTGGCCTGGGTAGATCTCCTGAGAATCAAGAGTATGTTTGGCAGATAAGGACTGGCATTGCAGTGAGAGAACAGCACATAAACGTATGCCAGTAAACAAAGCGAGAGCTTTATACTATTTTAACTTTAAGTAGCTTACTTTCATTGATCACCTGAAGCAAATTAAGACTCATCATAAATAATTTTTTTAAAAAAGGTTTTTATTTTGTCCGTTTAATGAAGATGATAAATAATGAGCAGGGTATCTATTGCTCCTCTTCACTATCTTGCTTTCTGGGAAAATAAGAAAACAGGGTCCAACAATGTCCATTACAGTCATCATTGTCACTAAATATCTTGAAAGGACCTGAAGATTTTGGAATCTCAAACAGCTGTGACTTATGAGCTACACAGATAGTTTTCCTCCTCTGGCAACTAAATCCTCTGTTTCTTTGGGGAATTGCATGTCACATATTTGATATGATTCCAAAAATGTGTCAATCCCAACCAACCCAGATTGGTCAAGTAATTGCCACATGCCTCTGGAAGTAATGATTATTGCAGGAGCAGACACTCAACCCAAGCAGAGCCAATCAGTGCTTTTCTGGAAATTAATATGAACTCTGGATGGTAGGAGCTCTTGTTCTGATTATATACCTTTGGTGTCTCCAGAATCAACATTGACACAACATATGAAAAGCCTGCCCTGGGGGGCACCTGGGTGGCTCAGTGGGTTAAGCCTCTGCCTTCAGCTCAGGTCATTATCCTAGGGTCCTGGGATAAAGCCCCACATTGGGCTCTCTGCTTGGCAGGGAGCCTTCTTCCCCACCTCTCTCTGCCTGCCTCTCTGCCTACTTGTGATCTCTGTCAAATAAATAAATAAAATCTTAAAAAATAAAAAATAATTAAAAATAAATATAAACAAAAAGCCTGCCTGGGGCATATGGGTGGCTCAGTCAGTTAATCATTTGCCTTCAACTCAGGTCATGATCCTGGAGTCCCAGGATCCAGCACTGCATCAGCCTTCCTGGTCAGCAGGGAGTCTGCTTCTCCCTATACCCCTCACCTACTAGTGTATAGTCTCTCTCTCTCACTCTTTCTGTCTCTCTCTCAAATAAATAAATAAAATCTTTAAAAGAAAGAAAGAAAGAAAGAAAGAAAGAAAGAAAGAAAGAAAGAAAGAAAAAGAAAGAAAAAAAGAAAGAAAGAAAAGAAGGAAGGAAGAAAAAGAAAGCCTGACTGGAGGGAAAAATAAACAAGAACAGAGCCACGAGATGGAGAAAGGAAAAGAAAAAGATGTCCTACACAGAATCAAGTCCTAAACCAGCACTAACCATCAGGATTATCAGTTAAAGTTGCCAATAAATTTCATTTTCTTGTTAAACCAACTTAATGGAACTTCTGACCCTAGCAACCCAAAGATGACATAGATGATCTAGAATATGAAAATTTCGATCAGGACAACCAAACAGACAAACAAAAGAAACTCAGGCATCTCAGCATTTTATTTGTAGTAGTCCACATCATGTAACTTGTTAAACATTTCAATAACAAGTTCTACTATACATGTTTACTTAAGAGGGTCTTGGGAGAATCCAACAAACAAAAAGCCCCATCCCTAACTGGAATCACCTGTGCTTAGTAAACTCAATAGGAACTTTAGTTTTGCCACTTCCTAGCTATGTGACCTTCACCAAGTCACCTAACCTCTTTGTGCCTCAGTTTCCTTTCATAAATGGGTATAATTCTTCCTATCTCAGGGCACCTGGGTGGCTCAGTCAGTTAAGCCTCCAACTCAATTTCAGCTCAGGTCATGATCTCAGGGCTGTGGGATCAAGCCCTGTGGGTCCATGCTCGGTTGGGAGTCTGATTGAGATTCCCTCTCCCTCTGCCTCTCCCCCTTCTCTTTCTCTCTCTAAAAAAATAAAAAACAATCATTCCTTTCTCATAAGGCTATTATAAAGATTAAATAGGTTAGTATTCGTAAGAGTCTTAGAGCAGGGCTGGGCATATAGTAAACATATAATGTTTACAAAGAAGATGATGCTACTTTTTAAGCTGTGGTATAGAACTGCAATACATTTTTCATTAAATATATGAATAGAAAGAATAAGCTTCATCAAATTAATGTGTTCACTAACATTTCTGTTAAATGGTGAATTTGGGATTAATGAAGTTTCTGTAACTCTGTTTCTGACTCTTTCAATTATTACCTGTTTTGTGTATGCTTTTTAGTTACTGAGGTATTCAAAAAATTAACATCCAAATGTGCATACTTAATCTAAGTCATTTGACAACTAAATTGCTTCCTAAGAACTTAATCTAAGGCAGACGATAGGAACCACTAATTTAATTAAGAGCCAGAAGTCGGTGGAGGTAATTACACTGGTCCTTCCATAGTGAACTCTGACGTGGAAAAATGACTTGGCAAGGCCTTGCCCAATTCTCAACAGTAAAATCAATGACAGGGAAGGAGCTACTCACCAAGTTCAGTAAGTAAACAGATATTAGTCCACTGCAATTAAGCCTTGATCCATAACTTGTATTTGCAAGTAAATGATAATCTGCACACTGCAGATCAACTCAGCAATTTTAATATTTACTAAAAATTTAAAAAAAAAACTAAACACTTAGAAGACGGGGCAGAAAAATCAGCATTGTCTTTTATTAGGTAAGAGATTTTAGTTAAATTATATAACCTCTTTTTGTTTCAAAGTCCTTATAAAGTAAATATAACACTTGCCCTACTCAAAGTAACCAGTCCTGTATTGTTCCACAGAAATAATTTTGATCAGCCTTTTTAGAGACATGTGATGTGATTGCAAACCACCTCTTCTACATGACTTAGAATTTTCCAGGCAATATTCTTCAAACACTCCCTATAGTGGTGCTAATAAGCAGCTCCTTGCTATGAAACACATAACTATTTCCATTTTACAGTGAGTAAACTGAGACATAGTAATGATAAACAATGGGTCCAAAATGACTCAGAGAGCAAGTTAGGGGGTTCAGATTCAAATCCAGTTGGAACTGCCATAAAAAGGTTTTTGCCTAACTCAGATGCCCTTTCTCAGTATCCTCAGGCCTCACCTCTAACTGCAGCCTTGGCTCTGGGGATCAGGTAAGGGTTTGCTTTGACTCACTGGTGTTGACAACATCTTGCCTCAAGCAACTGCCCCAGGGCCTTCCAATTCTGTGCCCTGAGAGTCCTGCAGGATTCCATTCAGCACACACCCTCGTGCCCCTGGGGAGTAAAAACACCGGATAACCCACAAGAGGTGCAGTAGGAGAGCATAGGGCAAATGCTTTGTCCTGGGTGCCCTCGGGTAGACAGTGCTGAGATACTCTACGCTTCCCCAGAAGGATGGAGCCCTTGCGACCCATGGCAGTGACCTTCTCAGCAACCTAGCTCTGTCTCGGCTGCCGGGCCTCCCTGTTTGAGCTCCCACTCGCTGCTATTATCTGCTTCCCGAACTACCACTGACACGCAGATCCTTTTTTTACACTATGCTTTTTAGAAGATCTCAGATTAAGATATGGATTAATTGAAGAATTATAGAAGATCAAGTTCTAACCAAATTAAGAACACTAATATCAGGCACTAATAAAAAAAAAAAGAGAGAGAGAGAGAGAGACAGAGCCTTATTATTTTAGGTGCTGCAGATAGAAAGAATTGGCAGACAGTACTCACAGGTCTGGTCATAGGGGAATGCATTTCACCATCTGGATATTCTTAGGATGGATGGATGGGAAAGTGATGAATATTATGCTTATGAGCCTCCTAGGCAAAACCCAGTCTCTACTGGGCTTCCATATTAATGATCTATCTTGTTTGTACAGAGAATACTCTCCTGGCATACAAGCAGGCCCTCAAAGCATAATTAGATCCAAGCGAAATATTCTCTATACCTGCTCCACCACATCTAGACTCACCTAACGCTGTCCCTGCACATACGCCGTCTCCCAGCTCCTAGGAATTAAAATACCCCTGCTTGGGATCCATCTCCTCAGAGGCAGAGTCAGTGGGGAGAAATGGAGCCAGGGTGCAAAGGGACTAGGGCTTCTCTTTGCTCATTTAAGATCCCATTGGCCCATTGGGATTGTTTTCCTTAGGAAAAAAAGTTGACCAAAGTTAGAAATCAAACTGTTTCTCTGATCAGGTCATTCTGACCAACACAGTGTTACTTCCTTCAGGTCTTTCTTTCAGAATTCTGAACATCTCCTTATCACTCTCTCCTCTGTTTTCCGAAGGGAGAAAGCACCTTAGTGTTGATCATGGAGATAATCCCACATTTGCTGGACTTTCTTTGTCTTAGGATCCGAAGTTCAATAATCACAGAGAGAACCATAAGAAATAGTCCACACAATGCAGTACTGACTATTTTCTATTGTTTAAATTATTATGACGGCAAGGGTTTGTGGGATTCATTATTAAGGTGGTTGCTATTATCAATAAAAGTGCTCAGTAGAATAAAATTAGGATGCACTGTTAATCTCCCTTGCCATCAGGGTTCCATTTGTAAAGCTGGGATGATAAGATCTACTTCACACAAAGAAGACTAAATGAGAAATCTATACAAGCCTCTTGGTCCAAGGTTTGATATATTCTAGTTAATGAAAATATGTAATAAATATGCAGTCCTCTCTTTGATATAGGGAAAGGAGAGCCTTTAGTTACTCTGGATTATAGCAATGTGCATAGTATTATTAAAACTAAGTAACAATAGCTATTACTTGTTATTTGTCAAGCACTCCACAAAGCACTTTTCATGTGTTTTACCATTTAATTCTATACTCTATGAATTAGGCACACATATCCCAGTTTTACAGGTATAGAGAAAAGGAGGCAAGAAAAGTACCTAATTTACTAAGGACACACATCTAGCCAGAATTCAAGAAGGTCTAACACAAAAAAACCAAGCTATTAACCAAATGGATGCTTATAAATATCACGAAATTACTAGTTGGTTAAAGACTTAACACCAGAGGGACGCCTGGGTGGTTCATGGGTTGAGCCTCTGCCTTCAGCTCAGGTCATGATCCCAGGGTCCTGGGATCAAGCCCCGCATCGGGCTCTCTGCTCGGTGGGGGACCTGCTCCCCTCTTCCCCTGTCTGCCTCTCTGTCTACTTATGATCTCTCTGTGTCAAATAAATAAATAAAATCTTAAAAAAAAAAAAGACTTAACACAAGATCTGATTTAAAGTAACTCTGTGATAACCAGTAGAAGAGCATTCTAATAATATAAGCTGAAAATCCTGTCAAATTAACCAGAAGTTCTGTTATTTAATAAATACTGATTATTAAGTGGAAAAAAAAGGAACAAGCACTGTTGGTAGGAATGTAAACTGGTACAACCACTGTAAAAACAGAATCGAGGTTCCTCAAAAAAATTAAAAATAGAAATACCATATGACTCAATAATTCCACTATCGGGTATTTACCCAAAGAAAAAGAAAGCACTAATTTGAAAAAATACATGCACCCCAGTGTTTATGGTAGCATTCTTTGCAATAGCCAAGATGTGGGAAACCTAATTGTCTGTCTATAAATGAATGGATAAAGAAAATGTGATATATATATATACATACACACACATACATATACACACAATGGAACATTATGCAGCCATAAAAAGGATGGGCTCTTGACATTTGAGTCAACATAGATGAACCTAGACAGTATTATATGAAGTGAAAAAAGTCAGACTGAGAAAGACAAATACCATTTGATTTCACTTATAAGTGCAATCTAAAAAAAAAAAAAAAAAGAATGAAGGAACAAACAAAAAAACAGAGCTATAAATACAGACAACAAACTGATGGTTCCCAGACAGGAGAGTGGTGGGAGGTTTGGCAAAATTGAAGAAAGGGAAATGGATGAAGGGAAAACAGGCTTCCAGTTCTGGAATGAATAAGTCCTGGGAATAAAGGCATAGCATAAGGAAAGTAGTCAATGATACTATCACAGCAATGTAACAGGACAGATGGCAGCTACACTTGTGGTAAACACAGCACAATATATAAACTGTCAAATCACTAAGTTGCACACCTGAAACTAATGTAGCATTGTGTGTCAGTTATACCCAAATAAGAAAAATTAAAAAGAAATCAATAAATACTGATTACTCAACATGCTTAATCAATGTAGATGTTTCATATATTAGAAATTTCACAAAATTTCAAGCTCAAAATGAACTGTTTCTGGCAGAAGAACAAGGGCAAATATAGAACTGATGGGGGCATCAAACATAATCTTGATGAATAGGATGGTTTCAAATGTGTTCCCGTAACCTTTAGCACCACCACAAAGAAATAGGCTTTTAACCAAAAGCTATAAGAAGTTGCTTGTCTGCTTGTTGTGGGGGAGGGTGGTGTGGGAAGGGGGAGGTTGTATTGGTATGTACTACCCATTCTGAGATCTATTGTTTTCTTAAGTGACATACTACTGTACGTAACTCAGTTTATCCCTAAAGCAGTGGTTCTCAACTGTGACCACATACAGTATTTGTCTAGGGAACTTTAATAAATGCCTGGGTCCCATCCTCCTCGGAGATTGTGATTTAATAGGTATGGGGTGTGATCTCGGCATTGGGATTTTTTTTTTTTTTTTTTTTTTTGGAGAGAGAGTGCGAGTGCACGTGTGTGTGTGTGAGAGAGAGAGAGAGAGAGCAGGGACTGCAGGGAGAGGGGCAGAGGAGAGAGAGAGAGAGAGAGAATCTTAAGCAACACAGAGCCTGATGCCAGGCTGGATCTCACCACCCTGAGATCATGACCAGAGCCTCACTCAAGAGTTGGAGGCTTAACCCACAAGCCAGCCAGGCCCCCCTGGGCATCAGGAATTTTTAAAGCTCCCAATTTTTAAAGCTGTCCACTATGCAGCCAGTTATAAGAACTATATATTTCATACACCTTTGTATGGCTTGGTTTCTCTAAGGAAAATAACATTCTGGGTGACTCATCTTTGCTCTCTAAGTAGATCTGAGGAGATACACACTCTGCAGAGCTCCTGCCCTCTTTGCTGTTCTGTGCAAGACACCTGCTAGATGCTGGGCCTTGGTCTCACAGAGGCTTCATGGAGATGTGTACTGTTTTACTTACATGAGGTCGAATTGCTTGCAACTTTGCTTTGCTCATTGAACAAGCATTCTACCAATTTACAAGCCAACTAGAGCAGTCAGCTAGTATTCCTCAGAATAAATTGGATACTAGAGATAAGTCTTCTAAATACTTGATAAGTCTTCTAAATACTCATGATAAAGGGGAGATAATTTAGTTTCAACACCTGGGTTTCTCAGACCAAAGGGATATATTCTAAAAGCTGAAGTTTCTACATCTCCTTAATTATCTAATGTTCATTAATTGATTCCAAGAGTTGTTAGTTTGGTAAATAGTAGCCCTGTGATAGAAGATAATCATGATATAATTACTCAAGTTTTAATGTCATTTCTGTAGAATCTTGGAACATTTCAAATACATGATGGTAGTTTAGTATTTCTGCTATACATGTACTTGTTTATTGTTTCAAGAACCTGAAATTTAAAAAGTATATCCTTTCTAATTTCTTCAGGGAGCCAGTTAACAGAAGGAAATTCTTTTGGATAGTCTAACCACTTTCAGCCTATTAAACTTCTACTTCCTAAAGAAAGATGGTATATGATCTGGAATAGCTTAAATAATACAGGAATTACCTTTTGTCAATTCCCAAGAGTCAAAAAGCCCCTAGAACACATCTGTGTTCAGCACAGGTAGGTTTATCACTAACAACAAGGAGGACCTCATAGTACGGGGAAATGGATCTTCAAAAGGAGGGAGTTGGGAAAGAATTTTACAGGGTTTGGGAGACTGGCGTCAGAAAGGGAATGGTGCAAGTGGGATTGGTCAAGTCGTAAACTAGGGAATTACCGAAGCGTCCGTGGTCTCCTCTTTAGAGAATCCCTAAGGAGTTACTATTGGACCAGTCTATGGTTTTACCTCGAAATGTATGGGTCTGAAACACTGGTGTTGTATCTGTTATGGACATCATGGTTTCCCTTATAAGCCAAACTTATCTGTTTTGCAGTCACAGCGCAGTATCCTTTGAGAAGTTGTGGTTGCTTTGACCAAATGACAGCACGGTCATTTTTTACTATAAACAGAACTGAGCCTTATAACCACCCCGTCCAGGAGGCCTGCTGATTTTTCAATGGTAAATCTTTAACTACATTTCTGAGCTCCTCTCTGAATATAGACTTTCCAAATACTTTCCAAAATACTAATGAAGGAGTAAATCAAGTGATTCCTGATGGTGTTAATGCTTCAGAAAGGCCTTTCCTGAGTAACTATCCAATCTAAAGTAAGCTCATTTCCTAAACCCAGGATGTTAGGTTCAAACATGAGTGCACACTCTCCCATTACTCCCATTACTCGGTTGGATTATCTGTATAGCACTTTTCATCATTTGAAAGTATCTTATTTATTCATCTGGAAAGTAATCTCCACAATGACAGAGTCTCAAGACTATGATCCCAGCACATCAATCAATACCAAAACAGGTGCCCAATAAATATTTGTTGAATACAATATTGTTGATAATTTTTTTTAAGATCTTGTTTATTTATTTGTCAGAGAGAGAGAGCACACAAGCAGGCAGAGTGGCAGTCAGAGGCAGAGAGAGTAGCAGGCTCCCTGCTGAGCAGGGAGTCTGATATGGGACTTGATCCCAGGACCCTGAGATCATGACCTGAGCCAAAGGCAGTGGCTTAACCGACTGAGCCACCTTGGTGTCCCTTGTTGATAATTTAATTCATTGATTAGAAAGACTTATTTCAGTGAGTTAGTAAACAATTTAATTACACATATTTTATATAATCTTAAAATAGGTTTTAGAAAGCTACATTATCAATGTTATTATTGAAGAGTGCATGGAATATACTTTTTATTTTTAATTTTTATTTTGCTTTTTTTGTAGCTACTAAGGAACAAGAGTAATCTGAGAAGATCTCATGAAGTTATCGAAAATAATTTTCAAATAATTATTTCTAGTTCATTAATTGAAAATTAATTTAGTAATTTCTAGTTCAATAGATTAATCATGAATATTTAAGAATATATTAAAGTTAGATGGAGCCAGAAGCGTCACCAAAATAAAATAATTTTCAAGGTTCATGTGACCTCCAAAGCACATTTATGTATTCTGAAGAGTTTCTTCATGAGGCAATATATAGACTTTAAATTTCACATTATAAATTATATATATAGAGAGAATTTATATATATAAATTCTCTCTCTATATATATAAATTATAAATTTAAATTTCACATTATAAATGTGGAATTTGAGATGGTTTCTCTAAATCCACATCAAAAGAGAAACAGAATATGAGGGTATGCAGTTGTCAGTTTTCACTTACTTTTTTTTTTTTCTTCATGGATTTAGGAGAGTAAAAAGAAAGCAAATAAAAAGAAAGCAAGCTTTCCTTTTTGTCATTCTCTCTCTCTTTTCTAAATTGAATTATAGTTGACAAACAATGTTATGTTAGTTTCAGGTATACAACACAGTGATTCAACAATTCTCTACATTTCACAATGCCCGTCATAATTTTGTATGGTGACAGGTGGTATCTATACTTCACTTTATCTCTTAACTCACAAATTAATTTTCAAAGTAGAATTAGTTATCCAGAGGAGGAAGAATGTTCTTCCTAGACTTTCAGGATAAGTTACATTTTTTAACTACTATTTTTTAAAATCTACTATTTTTTTAAATCTCTTGTGAATCTTAATATTTATTTCCCTCCAGTTTACTAAGGTGTATGTCTTTTAATATCAGCCAACTTTGTGCAAAGATGGCCTTGAATTTCTTATAATTGTTAACTTCTAGATAACACTGCTAGAAATCACCTTTTTCAACAGTTGAGGATTAGTAACAGCTACTGAAAATATCAAATAGATGAACTGGTAATACCACATGTTATATATGACCTAGGTCATCTATACCTCAAAGTCATCTATACCTCTTTCTATACAGATAGAAGCGCAGGTTCAAAAATCTGCTTTTAATAATTATTAAGTTAGCCAGATGTAAATTTTATTTTATTTTATTTTTTCAATCTTTATTTTTAAATTTTTGTGTTGGGACCATATATATGTGTGTGTGTGTGTGTGTGTGTGTGTGTGTGTGTGTGTGTGTGTACACACATATATGTATATATATATAAACATGTATGTATGTATTTTTTACATACATACATATATACATATTTACAAATAATTTACAATCCCATATACAAAAAATACATATATATATATATGTATTTTTAATTATGTTCAGTTTCACCCCAAAGATACAGATGTAGTGCAAAGAAGGGGGACATGCACTCTGGTGCTCCTAACAACAAGGTCCATGACGGCCAGACTGTGGAAGGAGCCAAAATGCCCTTCAGCAGATGAAAGGATAAAGAAGATGTGGTCCATATACACAATGGACTATTACTCAGTCATCAGAAATGATGACTACCCACCATTTGCATTGACAAGGATGGAACTGGAAGAGATTATGCTAAGTGAAGTAAGTCAAGCAGAGTCAGATGTAAATTTTAAAGGAAACTTGCTAGTCTGGGGACTTACCTTCATTTTATGTACCCTGACCACTAGCATGACAGCATATTGCTCTGTATGTTGAACAGGAGTATGCCATAACCACATTCAGAATCAATAACCTTCTATTATGACAACTTTATTTATATGTTTCTACCACTCAAATCAGTTCATTGAAATTAGCATATTTTTCCTTCAACACCATTTGTCTATAAGAATTGCAAATGTAATTAGTTACATTCAGATAATTATTTTTTAACTACTCAAAAGTTTTTGTTTTGTTTGTTTTGAGAGAGAGAGAATGGGAGCAGCCAGAGAAGGGTGGGGGAGGGGAAAGGAGAGGAGGAGGGAGAGGGAGAGAAAGAATCTTAAGCAGGCTCCACACCCAGGGAGCTCTATGCATAACCCTGCGACCATGTCCTGAGCCAAAATCCAGAGTTGGACACTTAACTGACTGAGCCATCCAGGGGACCCTAACTAATCAAAATTTATAAAAAAGATTGAACATGAAGATCATTAACAAGTAGGCTATACACTCTATCTATTTTACCTATAATTATAAAACACATTTTCTATGGTGTTTGCTAGTAAAGTGGCCTCACTAAAAAATTTTTTTCTTAAAATGTTCATATATTACCTTTTCCATCACACCCAATTAAAAATATCACTATGGGGGCACCTGGGTGGCTCCCTTGGTTAAGTAACTGCCTTCTGCTCAGGTCATGATCCCAGGGTCCTGGGGTCGAGCCCCGTGTCCAGCTCCTTACTCAGCAGGGAGCCTGCTTCTCCATCTCGCTCTGCCTGCTACTCTGCCTGCTTGGGCTCACTCGCTCTCTGTCAAATAAAATAAATAAAAATTTAAAAAAATATATCACTATGATAGGAAATTTTGGTTTTTGCCCACCTAGTATTTCTTCTCCCTTCTGTGGTAATAACACCAAGTTTTTGCCTGTGTGTTCTGGTTCAGACTGTTCCACACCACTCCTTCCCTACTTCAGGGTGGCTGTGTGACCAAGGCTGGCCCAGGCAGCTTCACCTGACTCAAGCAGGAGCAGTAAGAATCTTCACTGACACTGATTTGGAGATATTAAGACTTTCCCCACCAAGATTCTATCTGTCTGGATGTAAATTTGAGCTAGCTGCAATCTTCTTCCCTGCTGTAAGAAAAAAATGCCTATCTCTAGAATAAAACCAATGCACAAGTAGAAACAGGAATGAAGACAGAAAGAATTCTGATATAATTATTTTAACCTCTAATATCTGAAACATATCTCTTCAATCACAGTAATGTGTGCCAATGAATCTTGTTGCTTTTGTTTTCTTTAACTGGTTTGATGTGTGCTTTTTTTTTTAAGATTTTATTTATTTATTTGACAGATAGAGATCACAAGTAGGCAGAGAGGCAGGCAGAGAGAGAGAGAGGAGGAAGCAGGCTCCCTGCCGAGCAGAGAGCCCGATACGAGGCTCGATCCCAGGACCCTGGGACCATGACCTGAGCTGAAGGCAGAGGCTTTAACCCACTGAGCCACCCAGGTGCCCTGATGTGTGCTTTTGACACTTAACAACTTAGCGATTCATGACTAATATAACTTTGTATCCTTAAACACAGTATGGATACAAATTCTCTAGCAAAACCCTTAGTTATATTTGAGCTTCATCTGTAAATTCCACTTCTTTTTATACTTGAGTATTTTTAGAATTCATGTGCTAGTAACATTGCGGGGTAGCTACACTGGAAAAGTTTTACATCCACACTATTATAAATTATAAAGAAAAAATATATCATCTTTAATATTTAACCAGTTGGTTATTATTCTTAATTTCATCCCTAGTGTGCCTTATTTTGTTCTGTATAAAGTAATCAGTTGCTATCTTACTATTCGTTTCTGTTATACTTCTCCATCATTAGATTTTTCTGTTTTTCTACCCAGATCTTTATGATGTAGAATAAATACCGAATTATTGAAAATCTTCTTCTGCTGCTTATCTCCTTCCAAGTATAACTTCCAGTCCTTTATCTGGGTCCCTTCATCTCCGTGGAATCCTTAAACCAGGTTGGGCAGAACTACATTACACCAAGCAGTGAAGAGGAGGTGGGTATCAGTGGGTCTAGGTCATGGGCAGGGGAAAATTTAAGCTCCCTAAAGCCTAAACTGAGGAAGAATAAAAAGAGAGTTACTGGTTGATTGCCCCTCCTGGGCTCTCTGGTGGGAACAAATGTGCACAACTAGATCTGACACAGTTAAACTTCCCTACCTGACTGTAGTTGGTATGCCTTACTGCATGGGTAAGCACTGTGGAGAGATGGGGTGTGAATTATCTCCCAGAAGAAGGGACAAAGGGCTAAGCAAAACTCCTGATTAACTGCACAGAGTCTGCCAAGCTGTCTCTCCTGGGCAAGGAAAACAATAGGCCAACAGGGGCTGCCCAGCTCTTATTTTCAAAACAAGATCATTAAAAATGTTTACTGAATGGCCAGTAGGCATTATTTTAGATAGTCTACATATTATGCCCTAAACCAAATAATACTGTACCTTGTAACAAATTATCTGGGCAAACTATGGAACTTAAAGATTAACATAGTCCTTTTTCATCCCGCCACAGGAATGCTGATGCAAGCAAAGTAAATTTATGGAATGGTTAATGTTCCTCACCAGGACTCAGAAGAGAATAATGGCAGATTTTACCAAGTCCTCTTGCATTTCGTGATTTTCATTACACTGCAAATTGTGCCTCAAGGGAGTAATTTTTTGTTTGGTTGGGTTTTTTTTGTTTTTTTTTTTTAAAGATTTTATTCATTTATCTATTTGACAGTGATCACAAGCAGGCAGAGAGGCAGGCAGAGAGAGAGAGAGGAGGAAGCAGGCTCCCCACCGAGCAGAGAACCCGATGCGGGGCTCGATCCCAGGACCCTGAGACCATGACCCGAGCCGAAGGCAGAGGCTTCAACCCACTGAGCCACCCAGGCACCCCTCAAGAGAGTAATTTTTGATGAGGTATTGTTGTGTATGTTTTACTGTTTTGTTTTTTCAAAGTACAAGTCTTTAGAACAGAAACTAAGAAGACCTATAGGAAGTTGAGGTGAGATACCCAGATGAAGCCTTACGACCTCAATGACCTCTTCAATTTGACCTAACTGAAATAGCTATCATGGATCATCAACTATGAAAAACAAAAACAAAAACAAAAACAGATAAGACTGCCTAGAATATCAGAAAAGAAAGCAAAAATAAAACCACAACAAATGTATACTTTTAAGATCCTTTTAAGTTAGGGGCGCCTGGGTGGCTCAGTGGGTTAAAGCCTCTGCCTTCGGCTCAGGTCATGATCTCAGGGTCCTGGGATCGAGCCCCGCATCGGGCTCTCTGCTCAGTGGAGAGCCTGCTTCCTCCTCTCTCTCTCTCTCTCTCTCTCTCTGCCTGCCTCTCTGCCTACATGTGATCTCTGTCTGTCAAATAAATAAATAAAATCTTTAAAAAAAAAAAAGATCCTTTTAAGTTAAAATTCAGCTTGAAGAATCTCACCTAGATATTTCTGAAATTGTAATATAACTTCCATTTCTTCCATTTGTCACTGTATTTTTTTCTTCTGGCACTTAGAATCTGCATTCCTTGCCCAGATAGTACTTGCTAGGCCATTGGAAAACTGAAATGCATGAACCATACGGAAAAGCAAAGCAACAGGTGATAGAACATAAAGGAAAAGAAATACTATCTGTGGCTTTATATATCTGATTCAATGGAATGAATGAGAATTAGAGTTTTGACAAGTGATGTTATACTTACATCCAAAATTTAGCTACTCGCTTGAAAATAACCTCTCACTTCAGTCAGCCAAACAGTTAGTTTATTTTTAAATAAAAAGGGGTTTCCCAATTGTAAGGTTGAACTAATAGCTTGTTTAGCTGAACTGATTAACAATTTTGGTTAAAAATAATCAAATCACACTATATGTACAAAGTTGTCCTAATTGCTTTATAATCTTAACACTTCACCCGTGCTCCTAGGACAATGTCTAAAATATTTGGTTCCCCATAAATACTTGTTCATAAATATTGACACAAAGACTTCAAGGTGCATCTAACAGTGCCTGGTCAGTAACAAGACCCATTCCAAATATTAGTGAGGAATAAACATCAAGACTTATTTTAAGTTCCAGAATGTAACAGAGCAAATTTAATTATAGTATCATATTTATAATATTTAAAGAGTTTCAAAATAGTAATCACTTAATAATTCATTACAATCAGATCATTTAGAATGAGAGAGAAATTATTAAAGGGCACATTCAGTAAGGAGACCAGGAGCCCCCATAAAATGACTACATATGTGTCAAGTGTAACAGGAATCGCTCATGAAACAGTTCCGTTCACAATGAGCTTACACCCAGCTAGTGCTTGAGAAAGTGCTTCACAGCCTTATTGCCTAGTCTGCCTGGTTTAGACTATCTACACGTTTTTTAGCACTTTCATGTGTGACTTTTGGAAACCACAAGAAAGTGATATTTACAGCAAGAAACCTTCATATCTTCAATTTTACAACCTTTTTCTTTAATAAATTTCAACTGAATTATAGCTGTATAATTTATAGCTTTGTGTTAGTTTCCAATCTTTCTTCAAAAAAGCCTTAGTCATGAAGTTAGAGAACTGACTTCTTCAGGTTCTTGGTATAGATCTGGGTTCCTTAGTATAGATCTTGGTATAGATCTGGGTATAGTCATGAAGTTAGAGAACTGACTTCTTCAGGTTCTTGGTATAGATCTGGGTTCCTTAGTATAGATCTTGGTATAGATCTGGGTATAGTCATGAAGTTAGAGAACTGACTTCTTCAGGTTCTTGGTATAGATCTGATTCCTTTGGTTCTAGCTTTGAAACATAGTGCCCTCTTCTGGAGAACCCTAACTGGACCATGACTGCGGAGCCATGTTCCTCCTATCAATACAGAGAAATTCCGGTCTCTGTCGGCTACCAAGCAGAGCTTAGGGTATTTGCTTCAACCAGAAAGAGTTTGCCAATTGCCCAAGAACTTCTTTATCTATTTCTGCCCCTATAATACAAATCTGTGCAATTAAGAACTTTTCTTTAGATAAAAATTATCCTACTCAACCCACTGAAGCTGATACCCTTCCTCTGCCACGGGCAGGAAAAAGCAGATGATGATTCTGATGACCAAGCAGACATAAATAAAAGGAAAAGTCATCTTTAGCAAGATAAATTTAAACATAAAACTTTAGGAACATGCTGATTACCTCTAAAACCCTGCACCATAAAACATGTGCAGAAAACTCAATCTCTTTAACAGCATCATCTTTATTTGCACGTTGATTTGTAGAATCATCAGAAAATCTGGAGCTAAGGAAGCAGAACGGGGACTGCTATGGCTCTGTGTTGTGTCTCAGTCTGAATGTGGTCTGAGTGAGTTAAAGGACGTGGAAGTAAGAGTCAGACCTGAACCTCTGAATGACGTTCGTTAAACCACTTAACTTCAACATACATCCGTTTCTTCATTTTTAAGCTGTGGAAAGCAAGTTTTACCTCTTATGTTATTAGAATGTTGTAAGGGGGTGTTGTAATGAAATGTACATTGAGTTCCTTTGAGTGAAGAAATTGGTAAGACATAAATTCACTAGACTACAAATTCCTTTCCATCAGAAGAGCTGAAACAGGATATAGTTGTGACTAAGCCACAGTTCCTAAGGGCAGAGATCACCAAGGTAGCCACCTAAGAACCATGGGTCTATAGCATATTAAAAGCCATTTATTGTTTTTATATGGATTTTTTCCACAAAATGGACACAAACTTATTAAAGAAATAGGGTAAATGTTTATGGTTAAAATCTTCCATATTTTGTAGCTAACCATACTTAATGTATGCTTAATGGGAAGTTTCTTCTGTAATAGGTTATAAAAATTATTCTCTAAAAGCTTAAAATATTTTTTATATTTTTTATATTTAGCTATTTTAAGAGTTGAATCAAAACTGTACTAAGTAGTTTTATGTAAACTGACATAGGGTAGAAAAGAAATATTCCAAAAATTAATTAAAGTTACATTTTTCTTAATATGCTCTAGATACTTGATATGGTTCTGTAAAATGAAGTGTAGGCAATATTCAACATTTTAAGCAAGATATTTTCAACAACATGAGAAACAATTTAGCCTTTGAATACTTCAGGCCACAGTGGGAATGACATCATGATCTTGGCCGGTACTGCTCTTTGGGGACCCACGCTGCTAGGAGACATGAGAAACCTGAAGCTTACCAACCATTTGGGATGACCATTCTAAATTAAGTGTAAAAACAGTTCCTGATTGCAGCAAGTCTTAGAAAAACAGTAGAACATCTGGACACTGATAAGAGGATGTTCAGACCCAAGAATGGCTTTCCAAAGACTCATATTAACGATTTTCTCTCTCAAATCCAATATTTGTATGTGGGAATTTTGTGTGTGTTCCTCTCAGAAAGTATGTAATCCCATTTATAAAACCTATTGAATATTTTAAAAATCTTCTGGTGAATAGAATAACAAATGCTTTGATTCTTCAAAGATATCTTCTAAAATGTACTTTTCACAGCCCATAAAAGAAAAACAATGACATGGTCCCAAATGAACAAACTCAATGATATTTGCTACTACCCAAACGTTTCTGCCTTGTATGTGTAATTGAGTATATCTGTCCATTTAAGAAAATATTCTCTGTTCATTGAATCAAAGAGCTTTTTGTTAAATGAATGAGAGAAGTACATTGAAACTGTATTTCTAGTTCTTAACATTGCTAGTTTAGAATAACTTAAAGCCTTCTTTACAATTTTTTTAAAACATTTTTTTACCTTCAAACTACATTCAGCTTCTTATAGTAAGTACTAAAAGTACTTAGTGCCTTGCATGCTGTAGTAAATGTTTGTATTCAAACTCATTCTACTAAGTCAATTGAAAATACTGAGTTTTCAAGGTAATTTAAGGATCTTTATGATAATGTGCAAAGGGAAATTTTATCCCTCTTCTAAATTCACATAGGTTTCTCCTATAATTACACATTTGAAATGAAACACAAATTTTATGTAAATAAATTTTTATCAGGTAATTAATTTTTGAGAACCAATGTAGCTACAAATGCAACACTGTTTATACCATGCAATTTCTTCTTTCTACTCTTTATTTGTTGTTTTTACTTTTATGTACTGTTATATCATTCCCAGAATATATGTGAACTCCTAGAAGATAAGAACTATGCCTCATATTCATCTTTGCAACTGTTGGGCTTCATATTATATCTGGCACATGTTAAATGCCGAATTAAAATTTAAAGCATAAAAAAAAACTAGTAAAGGCAGAGTACTACATAACCATCTCCCCATATATTCATTTTATAAATTCATACTACTACTAACATACAAAATGAAAACAAAAGTTTTTAGCCTTCTCAGCATTCTATTCCAACTTAACATTTTATCTTCAAGAAAACAATGGTTTTTTTTTTATTCAGTATCTGGAATTTACCCAAGATTATATAACATTTCCCACCCATTTCCTTCTTTTAATAGTAAGTGGCACAAAAAAGAAATGGTAACTATAGGCATGATGGAGACGTTAGCTAATGCTAATATGGTCATCCTTTCACAATATAAAAGTGTATCAAATCAACACATTGTACGCCTTAAACGTACACAATATTATATGTCAATACATCTCAATGAATCTGGAGAAAGAATAATGTATTGATTTTCATATTTATGGAAATGTAAAATAGAATAAAAGTAACCAGCGGTTGGGGAGAGGAGGAGGTGGGGAGTTTATGTTTAATACATGCAGGTTTCAGTTTAGAATGAAGGAGAGTTCTGGAGACAGAAAGATATGATAGTTGTAGAACAGTGTGAATGTACTTAACGCAGGTGAAGTACACTTACAAATAGTGAAAATAGTAAATTTCACATTATGTATATTTTACCACAATAAAAAATATATCTGTGTGGTATTTTTTCAAAGAAAAAAAAAAACAGGATGCCAGAAGATTTTATTTCATATATTTGATGTTTTTGGAATTTCCTTACCTTGAGCTCATAAACTACCACACAGAAATAAGATTCAAAATAATAAGAATATCTAAATAAAATATAGGGTAAAAACTGGCATGCTCTAATTCTTCCAAACCAAATGTAGATTGTACAAGTGTTTCCTTCCATATATACACTAGGTGGAGCCATTTGCTTAAACTGGTTGTAGGAAAAGAAGGAGCACTGATGTTTAATTTTATAAGAAACTGCAAAAATGTTTTTCCAAAATAACTATACCATTTTGCATCCTCACCAATAAAATAGGGAAGTTCAATTAATTGTTCCATATTCTTATTAGCACTTGGCCACTATTTTAGCTACTCTAGTGGTATCTCACTGTGGTTTCAGTTTGCCTTTCTTTAATGACTAATGAAGTTGAGCATTTTCTAATATGCTTATTTTACAGGTTTATATCTTCTTCACTGAGGTGTCCATTCAGATCTTTTGCCCAATGTTTTTTGAGTTTGTTGTTGGTTTTGTTAGTGTTGAGCTGTGAGAGGTCTTTATGTTACCATCCAGCAATCTTAAGTATTTCCATCTATTTAAGATAAATGAAAACATGTGTCCACACAAAGGTCAGTATATAAATGGTCACATCAGCTTTATTTACACTTACCAAAGCTGAAAAGAACCCAGCAACTGGTGACTGGCTGAATAAACCTGTGATGTAACTGTACAATGGAATAGCACTTGGCAGGAAGAAAGAATGAACTACTCATGCATGCAACCACATAGATGAACGTTACAAGTTAAAGAAGCTGAGTGAGAGATTCCAGACACAAAAATGCTACATACATTGGGCTTCCATTCATATGACATTCTTGAAAAAGGAAAACTACAGCAACAGAAATTGGATCAGTAGTTGCTGGGGAGAAAGGGAATGGGGTGAAAGGACTAAATGTAAGTGAGTAGAAGTAAATCTTTTAGAGAGATTAAAGTACTCCCAACCTTGTTTTCAGGAGTGGTTATATGACTGTGACATTTATTAAAAGCCATTGAATACATACCTAAAGATGCTGACTTTCACTGTTCATATCCTTTGTTCAAATATTAGTAAGTTTTTATTTTCTTAATACTAAATACTTTAATACTCAATTTACCTGACCTTAAAAATGTGCCCATGAGAAGGCAATTATGATCATGAACACTAATAATTCTGGCAGGTTTTGTAAAATACTCTGTTAATGTGCAAATCTGAACTTTTGTTTCTCCATGTAGCCATATTTTAAAAATATGCACTGATACTTTCTTAAAAAAAAAGTATTTATTTAAGAGACTCAAAGACATTAATTTGATAGGGATGAATTTTTTTTTATAATGAACAGTCCAAATGTCAACTGGGAAATAACATAATAGGATATCCTGGTGATCTATACAAATCAAATAACCATATATATTGTTCTTTCATAACTCACTATTCTCACATATGCCTAAAAATTATTTTACTACTAAATATGAGAAATCAAATAAGTATTTTCTTAGAAGAGCATTCCGAGATATAAACATACACCATCTACTTGGAAGTTACTTAATCAATATATTTAGTTTTAACTTTACTATTATAGCCTTATATCTATAAGTAAAATAAATCTCATCTTTAAAGATATTCTATAGATATCTCCATCTGTATTTCACTTGGAATAACTAGACTTGGATTTTCTAGAGGGATGATATCCAATACACCTAAAAAAAAAAAAATCGTGTTTTGGTTGGCATTTTTTAAAATGTATTTGGTGAAGTATCATATTTAATCCACATGATGAGAGAAGTCAGAATTTTGTAGCCTATGTTGTGGTCAAGAAGAGAGATTAGCAGAAAAGCCTCAACAATGTTACAGAATATGAAAATATTTTTGAGTGAATTTGGCCTTGGGAATTGTAATAGAATTGTAGTCTTTAGCTCCATAGAGGAGCAAAACTGGATTGAAGTAGGCTCACAGTTAAAAAAATAACAGAATGCCAGCATGCCTATGAGTCCTCCTGGCCACCTTCTTCCTCTTGGCTCTTTGTGAAGAATGCCTAAAACACCAAAGAAATCAGGTTTCACATAAAAGACTTCAAAGGAGCCATCACAAATGTTCAAAAAACTAAAGGAAAGCATGATTAAAGAAATAAAGGAAGGTATAATGACAATGTTCCATCAAATAAAGACTGTCAATAAGAACACAAAAATAACAAAAAAGAACCAAATGGAAATTGTGGAGTCAAAAAGTATATGTTAAATCTAATATCTGGTCATGCTCACAGTTTCTGCTGTCTTGGGGTTTGTTTCTAGTCCCTTTGCATGTCTTATAATTTGGTGGAAACTGAAAATTTGCATGATATTTAGAAACTCTGGGTACTAGTTATCCCCCTCCCAGGGCATTTTTTAAATTATTATTATTTTATATATGATTTGTTTCAAGGGTACAGGTCTGTGATTCATCAGTCTTATACAATTCACAGCACTCACCATAGCACATACCTTCCTCAATGTCCATCATCCAGCCACTCCTCCCTCCCACCCCCTTTCACTCCAGCAACCCTGTTTGTTTCCTGAGATTAAGAGTCTGTTATGGTTTGTCTCCCTCCTGGTTTCATCCCATTTCATTTTTTCTTCTCTTCCCCCATAATCCTCTGCCCTGTTTCTCAAATTCCACATATCAGTGGGATCATATGATAACTGTCTTTCTCTGATTGACTTATTTCACTTAGCAACATCATTAGTCTAGTTCCATCCACGTTGTTACAAAAAGCAAGATTTCAATTTTTGATGGCTACATAATATTCCATTGCAATTCCATTGTGTGTATATATATATAAATATATATATTTATATATATATATATATATCACATCTTCTTTATCCATTCATCTGTTGATGGACAGCTAGGCTCTTTCCATAGTTTGGCTATTGTGGACATTGCTGCTATAAACATTCGGGTGTACATGCCCCTTCGGATCACAGCATTTGTATCTTTAGGGTAAATACCCATTAATATAATTGCTGAGTCATAGGGTAGTTCTATTTTTAACTTTTTTGAGAAACTTCCATACTGTTTTACAGAGTGGCTGCACCAGCTTGCATTCCCACCAACAGTATAGGAGGGTTCCCCTTTCTCCGCATCCTCACCAACATCTGTTGTTTCCTGACTTGTTAATTTTAGCCATTCTGACTGGTGTGAGATAGTATCTCACTGTGGTTTTGATTTGTATTTCCCTGATGCCGAGTGATGTTGAGCATTTTTTCATGTGTCTGTTGACCATTTGGATGTCTTCTTTGCAGAAATGTCTGTTCATATCTTCCACCCATTTCTTGATTGGATTATTTGTTCTTTGGGTGCTGAGTTTGATAAGTTCTTTATAGATTTTGGATACTAGCCCTTTATCTGATATGTAATTTGCAAATATCTTCTCCCATCTATGTTCACAGATTAGAAGAATAAATGTTATTAAAATATCTATGCTTGGGCTCCTGGGTGGCTCAGTTGGTTAAGCGACTGCCTTCAGCTCAGGTCATGATCCTGGAGTCCCGGGATCGAGTCCTGCATCAGGCTCCCAGCTCCACGGGGAGTCTGCTTCTCCCTCTGACCTTCTCCTTGCTCATGCTCTCTCTCACTGTCTCTCTCTCTCTCTCAAATAAATAAATAAAATATTTTAAAATATCTATGCTAGGGGCGCCTGGGTGGCTCAGTGGTTTGATCCGCTGCCTTCAGCTCAGGTCATGATCTCAGGGTCCTGGGATCGAGTCCCACATCGGGCTCTCTGCTCAGCAGGGAGCCTACTTCTCTCCCTCTCTCTGCCTGCCTTCTCTGTCTACTTGTGATCTCTCTCTGTCAAATAAATAAATAAAATCTTTAAAAAAAAAAATCTATGCTACTTGGAGCAATTTATGCATGGCTATACATAATGCAATCCTTATCAAAATACCATCAACTTTTTTCACAAAAATGGAACAAATAATCCTAAAATTTCTATGGAACCAGGAAAAACCCCGAATAGCCAGAGGAATGTTGAAAAAGAAAACCAAAGCTGGTGGCATCACAATTCTGGACTTCAAGCTCTATTACAAAGCTGTCACCATCAAGACAGTATGGTACTGACACAAAACAGACACATAGATCAATGGAACAAAATAGAGAGCCCGGAAATGGACCCTCAACTCTATGATCAACTAATCTTTGACAAAGCAGAAAAGAATGTCCAATGGAAAAAAGACAGTCTCTTCAACAAATGGTGTTGGGAAAATTGGACAGGCACATGCAGAAGAATGAAACTAGACCATTTCCTTATACTACACACAAAAATAGACCCAAAATGGATACAAAAACCTAGATGTGTGACAGGAATCCATCAAAATCCTTGAGGAGAACAGAGGCAGCAACCTCTTTGACCTCAGCCACAGCAACTGCTTCCTAGAAACATCGCCAAAGGCAGGGGAAGCAAGGGCAAAAATGAACTATTGGGACTTCATCAAGATAAAAAGCTTTTGTATAGCAAAGGAAACAGCCAACAAAACCAAAAGTCTCCTGGGGAATTCTATTGCCATTTTAAAAAATTTGTTTATGTCTGGATTATTTTAGCATAGTCTATTTCCTATGCACACCCCTCCACACACAATATTAAGGCTTGGTTGTTGCTCTTCAGGAAAGCACAGCTTTAGACATACCCACAGCTATCCTAGGATGACAGTAGTATTTATAAGCTTCTGTTCCTTTCTTTCAGTGACCTCACCTAGAAGTTAAACTCCATTAACTGCCAGCTGACTACTCTGTTGTTTTCAGCAATGCCCCAAGACACCAAGATACTTATGAACTAATCCAATCTTATGGTGGCTCCTCAGAATAAATGGATCCTGGTCAGTGCCTGATATTAGTTATAACCCCAGGAAAGCTTCTCCCAGCTATGGTATTCTCTAGTTCTCTCTTACAAACTTGGCAGCCAACAGTCTAGGTTGCATCTTCATTATATTCAAGAATCTCCTCCCAATTGCCTTTTGCCAATCCCCAGCATTCTTTAGCGCACTCTTAGGCTTAAAACTTCTCCATTAAACTGCTGCAAACGAAGTCAGTTCTTTTGAAAAGAGATTAGGAACTATCTGTTTTATGGCCTGATTCTCCCTTCAGGAAAACTGTCTTAGCTGGGGCTATGGAGCTGGGGTTAGCGAGAGTCTAGTTTAGAGTCCTGGCTGCATCTTCATGAAATCCACAAATCTCTCAATTGCCTTTCACCACAACCTCCACTATTCATGAGAGAGTCTTAGATTTGAATTTCTTCATGCAAATGAAGTCAATTCCTTTGGGAAGTGATAAGGGGTTATCCATTGTACAGTCTGCTTCTCTTTTGAGGCAAAAATCTGTGAAGCAGGGCTTTAGAACTGGGCATAGGGCAAATGGCAAGCCTCTCTGCGCATGACCACCCCCTTTGGAAGTTCAACACTCCGTGTAGGGGGCAGCCACTGAGTCTCTCTCAGTTTCTCTCTCCTCATGTGGAACCTCTACTTCATGAGTTAGGGCAAGTAAGTCAGTACCATAGTATTCTCAGGGCTCCATACCCAATGTAGAGCCTGCATTTGAAGAAGGGACTCCCATTTCTCATCAATGGGACTCCCTCCTGGAACTTAGCCTGAGCAACAGGTAGCTGGGGGCAGGAGGAGAAGCACTGAAGATCTGTTTCTTCATGGGAAAAAAAAAAAAAAAAAAGCCCTCTGACAAAGTAGCTGGCCAAGAAGTGGTCCTGTGGTCTTCGCTGCAATGGTCTGGAGCAGTTTTTCCACCTTTCAGAGCTGGGAGAGAGGAAAGGAGGAAGTACTCTTGGGTCAAATATCACATACTCTCACCTTTCTTTTATTAATTTCCTTGAATAGCTCTTTCTTCATTTGCCATTTGTCCTTAGGGCCATTTCTGAAAACTTTCACTGGCTAGTCTGTCTGTCTGTCTTTCTCATTGATTTCGATAAGCAGAGCTTTGAACACTGTCATCCAAGAGAATGATGAAATTGTTTATTCATTTTCCACATCTGACTCATCGGCATTGATGTTCAACATAGTGCCATGGTTATAAAAATAAATGGCAATATTTTTGTTCTTGAAAACAAATGATCTAATGGAAGGTATGAACAAATAATTACAACTCCATATGAAAAGGGGTAAAACAGAAAAGCAGGGAAAGTACAGGCAAAGAAGAGAGAAGCAGGTGACATCTAGGGGGTGGAAGTAGAAACAACATGGAGGATCCCATGAAGAGAGTTATAACCAAAAGGTATTTTGGGAAGTTTTAGCGCTGCTGGATTCTTTATCCCTGAAAGCCATTTTAAATAAAATAATGATTATAATTTTAATACCACTAACAACATAATTTGATATAAAAATCATTATATTCTTAATCTTAAGCTGAATGAAAGCTCTAAGAATTTTTGCTCTATTTATCTGTAATATATAATCTAAGTTAATCACAGAGAACAAATTCAGCTTTAAATCAGGTTCTCTAGACTCTGACTTCCAATAATTCCAACCTGTTTGCGACCCTTAGCTCTTTTATACAGAAAACTAGAGTCTCCACTGTTTGTGGAGGAGAGGATACAGTTCCATATCATTATGACAAAGTCTCTGAGGAACAAAGGAATAAGAGACAGGTCTATTTGCTTTCTAGCAGACCATGGTGATTAGTCTTCCACGGACAGTCCCTGTTCTTATTTCTTTTTTCCATAAATATCCTCCCTGTTCACAATGAACTCAAGAAAATCAGATGCCTCTCAATCAAACAAAACAACAATAACAACAACAACAAAAAATAGGATTTGTCAAAAAGAAGAAGAAATATAAAACTGAGTCATCCTTTGCCTTACTTCATCCGCTGGGCCAGCACATGAGTTTCTCATCCTGATGTAGGAGGGAGAGTCCATTGGCCTAGCCTCAATTGGACTGGATGAACAGAAACATTAAAAATTTTATGACTTTGGCTAAAGATCTTGGGGCTACTGAGATTGTATCTGGAAAGCTGAGATAACTATTAGATGCCTAGGTTTCAAAACATAAACTGGTTTTTAATCTATGAAATGAAATTATTCATTCTATTATTGAAGACTCAATATTCTATTTCAACAGACTATGTACATATTTATGACCAACAGCTTTAGTGTTATGACTATGACTGCTCCAATTTAGTACATGTTCTCCTGTCCTTTCTTCTCTAACTTTGGCCAAAGCATAGTCATGTCACTATCTTAACTGATACAAGAAATATTACAAATACTGTTGCATTTAGACATTTAGTCTCTGACACAGGAATTCTATGTGGTAATAATGCCATATGGCAAGATGAAATGATAGATTTTCTTCACCATATACATATTCAAAGATAGGTCGACTAGAATTAAATCAGAAAGATGGAGAAGAATGAGGTTGTGGAGTTTCCATAGCATATTAGTTTTTGGGTTTTTTTTTTTTTTTTGCTAAGATGTCATCAAAGATCATAATTCCCTTGAGACTTAGTAACTGACCCTATACAGTCTTCTGGTCAGAAATAACTGAAAAAATGTCAGCCTCCTTCCCAGTGAAGTCTCTCTTTGTCTCATAGGAATCCCAATAATGCTATTGTTGTAGTATCTTCTTTGAATTATGTCAGAGCGTCAGTGAAATCTTCTGGCACCAGATTTCGAAAAAGACAATATGCTGAACAGTGAGAAATGGAGGAGAGGTGTGATTAATTGTCAAAGGGGAGAGGCATGGGAGCGTAACTCTTTCTTCTGACAGATGCTCCAGCCGATGACACAGAGTCAAGTAATAGCATTGTTGTAGAAATTTGGCCAACTGCTCTAGGCACCATCTGCTCATTTTCCCCCAGAAGAGTAATCCTTTTCAAAGAATGAAAGAGAAATTAAAAAGGCTGCTCAGGCACTTTGCAAATTTTCACCAATTTCCAGAACTGTGAGTCACTCAAATGTATTCTGAAGAAAAGTTAACCCCAAGTAGGGCAAGTGTTCTTAGAGCAGAACCAGACCAGAAAAAATAAAGCAGAGAGGAAGGGAGGAAGGAAGGGAGGGAAGGAGGAAGGAAAGAAGGAAGGAAGATAGGAAGGAAAAGAGATAAATTTTATTTCAATTCTAAGTGAAGTCTGTCATATCTCTTGCACTTTCTTTTTGAGTATAAAGTGTGGTCTGAAAAACAAATTACTGAATCAGCTAGAAGCCATGTCTTAAGCTAAACATTTGTCTTTCTGAAACGAACTCCTCTTTCAACTCTCCTGATGACTGAAATAAAGGAATGTAATAGGTGAAGCAAGTTTGAGGAAGGAGTGAAACTCTTCAGGATTCTCCTGAAGGAAACTCAACCAAGATGGTACCACTGTTTTTTCTACCATATCACCTACAACCTAAAAGATACATTTTCTCTTTTCTGAAGATCTGAAATCTGAAGGCAACTGAAGCAGTTTAACGGTGGTGGTTTAGAGGATGAGTTTTGTTATCAGGTAGATCAGTGTTCAATTCGCAGTTCCACACTTACCAATACAGTATGTAATCTTGGGCAAATTACCAATCTAACCCTCATTTTCTCCATGAGTTGCTGAAAGGTGCCTTTTAGGGTAACCACATTACCCAACTCCAGGGGTGACTCATTCATAGAGTATGCCACATGAATTGTGCCTCTCGCAGTCATGCAATGGGACTGGCCCCATGCCTAACATAGAGTGAGAGTTTTAAAAAAGGCAGCTATTAAGGATTTGAAATCTAGTTTTCTTTTGCAAACAAGAATGAGGAAGTTCTACAAATGTCAGTGTGTATAATGGATAAAAACATGAACCCCAGAGCCAGACTGTCAGTATTCCAAGTGTGAGTCATGCTGCTTCCTATCTTGGGCAGTTTATTCTATTTCTTTTTTTTTTTTTTTAAAGATTTTATTTATTTATTTAACAGAGACAGAGACAGCGAGAGAGGGAATACAAGCAGGGGGAGTGGGAGAGGGAGAAGCAGGCTTCCTGATGAGCAGGGAGCCTGACGTGGGGCTCGATCCCAAGACCCTGG
Organism: Enhydra lutris kenyoni; assembly: GCF_002288905.1. NCBI lineage: Eukaryota > Metazoa > Chordata > Mammalia > Carnivora > Mustelidae > Enhydra > Enhydra lutris. The sequence goes on from NW_019154103.1 coordinate 25,637,918, forward strand.
GATCATGACCTGAGCCTAAGGCAGATGCCCAATGACCAAGCCACCCAGGTGCCCCAGTTATTCTATTTCTTCATATCTCAGTTTCTTTTTTTGTTTTAAAGATTTTATTTATTTGATAGAGAGAGATCACAAGTAGAGAGAGAGAGAGAGAGAGGAGGAAGCAGGCTCCCTGCCTAGCAGAGAGCCCAATGTGGGACTCGACCCCAGGACCCTGAGATCACGACCTGAGCCGAAGGCAGAGGCTTAACCCACTGAGCCACCCAGGCAGCCCCTTAGTTTCTTTTTTAACCAAAGAGGGCAATAATAGTATTTACCTTTTAGTGTAATTGTTATGACTAAATAATTTAATACATATAAAATACTGAAAACAAAAGCTAGTACATAGTAAATACTAAATAAACATTAGTTATAATTATATGTTATGTGTGGGAAGGTATCCTAAGTATGTTAAGGTGAAAAAGCAAAGTGACAAATCTTTAAAAAATAAGGTAATAATATATGTATTTAATTTGTATAAACATAAAATTTCTCTGCAAGAATAGCTAAGAAATTAATAGTTATTAGCTATCTGAAGAGGAACTGAGTGGAAGGGGGAGAGGGAGAGTTCTCATTGTATAGCTCCTCATGCTTTTTGAGTTTTGAGCCCTCTGAATATAATAATTATTTAGAAATTATATTTTAAATATAGCTATATTATAATTCTAATCAGTTTGATATCATTTACCTTATCTAAGACCATTATTATCATAATCAAATATTATTGGGTACCAACTATTGTAAACCATAATATATTTTGTAATACACAAAGGATATATTAACCCTATCACTCAAGAGTATTGATATGGACACAGGTAAATATACAGAGGCCTACAACATGAGGAAAAACATCCTGGAAGATGTGTGCAGACCACATTCTGTGGGGTGAGGGAGAGGTCAAAGGACTAAGAGATCACTTCTGGCTTGTGCTATCTGTGAAGCCTTGATATATGCATACAATTCAAAGGCATTCCATGTAGAAGAAAAGGCAGGATTTAATTACCATAAAATGGTACACATGATTGGGAAGTACCAAGAACTGCAAAGAGTAAAAAACAGAGGATATGACTGATGCTAGAATTTAAAAGAGAAACAACTTTATTCACATTTCAACCAAAAATACTTTCTGCTCACTAGAATCAGTCCATGTGTGTTGTGGGGTGGGGGCATTATTTAGTAGTACAGACTGAATAAGAGAGTTAATTAATCAGCAGAAAGGAGAAACCAGTTAAAAATAACCACATTGACTGACTAACTGATCAAGTCTACAATTATAACTTTCAAACATCTGTGTATATAGAATAGCAATTATCAATGGTTGTATTGTCATGGAAGCATAAAACTTTTACAATATGAGTTTGTGATTTCAAACAGTTTGCAAAACCTAAAACAATTTAATTGCAAGCCATAGATATATTCCTAATATTTCCTCAAGGTAACTCAGGATTTTCTGTGGTTTCCTCCAAGTACAGAAGCTAAAACCACCTAATCTTTTTCATTTTTACACAATTATTGTGATAGTTTTTGAGTTAGAAATTACAAAGGATTTGAATTTCATAAACATTTACTTAGTGTCTAAGATGAACTGAATTTTCACAAACAGTATTTTGTAAACCTTACATGCCTATGAAGACATATTTTAATTCCTACTTTACAAATAGGCAGATTAAGTTTTAGAGGATTATGAATCTAATAACTGGCAGAACTGGGATTAGAATTCAGATATGTGTGTATATGTGCATACACATATGCAGTTTGGGGGGGGCAGAATGAAGAAAAGTAAGGGCCAAGTCAATGGAAATTTTCACACAGCATTACTGCCTCGGGATCAAATTCCAATTAAATTGGAATTAAATTGTTGTACTAGTGGGGAAAACAGTGAGAAGATACATATAGTGACATTTATAGACATCTACATATTTCTCTTAGACAAAAGAAATTAAGATTATCATTTTCTTTTGCCAATTTATCTTCTATATATCTTTGGGGCAGTTATCAATTTATTGCCTCTCAGATCCAAATATCCCCTACATTATCTGATTTGTGACAATGGTACTAGATCATATAAGCAATTCTCCTTTGCAGTGAATACATTAAATTTTTCTTTGTTTTTGTTTTTTTAGAGGACCCTAAAAGGATATTACAGGGGAAGGGAGATTCTCTTCCTGGTTTGTTTCTTCTTGTAAGTATCATGTGGCAAACAGTAGCAAAGGGGTGAGGACATTCAGGGGACACATGCCCAGAGCATGGAGCAACTTGGTGAACTCACAGTTCCAACCCCAATCCAGTGACCACCCTGCTGAGACCCTCCTGACACAGATATCAATTTCTCGAAGCAATGTTTACCTTTTGGCATTTGAAAATGAGAAATGTTTAGGATTTCTGTCCAATCTTGCATGATGTTGATAGACAGGATGTTATGAAAGCCTCACTAATGGATTTATCTAGAAGGCAACATCCTTTTCAAATATTCTAATTTCACTTATCTCTTTAATTGTTCACATCATCAATACAAACTTATCTGTTTTGTCAGCGGAGAGGAAGAAAAATGATCACAGACTTCAGAGTATGATGACGCAAATAGCTCATATGGGATGGTGTGAAGGAGTTTGTTTCTTTGCATTAACAACAAGAGTTATGAAGTAAGCTTGCAGGAATAGGATGCTGCCCTTTGGAAGGATAATGGGAACATGCTAAAACTAATATAAATGAGCTATCTAAACCAACTGCATTCAAAGTGTTCTAAGTGGCTGGCAAATTATGAAATAATAAAAGAGTATGGAAAAGATCCAAAAACTCATTCTCAAATCATTTAAAAATATTTTTCTAAGCTGTGCCACAAACAGATGGACACAAAAGTGTTCCACTTTCTCCATTCATAGCTGTTCTGGGAAAAAAAAAAAACACTTTCTTAATATAGAGTCATTTACAGCTGGTGTTAGACTTGGGATTTTGAGCATCTCTGCTTTTTCATCATCAGCTGCAATGTAATAAGCATCTTCACACTTGCCATTGTGGTAGCAATATTAAGGGTTGTTAATGTTAAACTGTCCCGATCCTTTAGAAGCTGATAACTGCTAATAGGCATATGCAATATGCCTGCAAACTGGCTGGTTAGGTACTCATTGGATACAAGAACCAAACTCTGATTGTAGGCTTCAGAACTGCAGTCACTCATCACAGTTCCTACCAGACAGTAGGTACTCAATAAATACTAGTAGAATTAATACTGCTTGTTTATGTACTCTTCATGAGAAAGAAATTTTAAAAAAAGAGAGAGAGAGAAAGAGAAAGAAAAGGAAGCCCAGTGGGTTAAAGCCTCCGCTTTCGGCTCGGGTCATGATCCCAGGGTCCTGGGATCCAGCCCTGCATCGGGCTCTCTAATCGGTGGGGAGCCTGCTTCCCTGTCTCTCTCTGCCTGCCTCTCCGCCCACTTGTGATCTCTCTCTGTGTCAAATAAATAAAATCTTGGAAAAAAAAAAAAAAGAAAAGCAATATTTGGCATCATCTTATACCTGATATTAGTCCCCTCAAATCCTTTGGGGAGTAGATGGAATATAAAGAAATGAATGTAATCTAACAAATCTTAATCTGCAACTGGCACACCAAAATATAAGTAAAGCATATGGAAATTAAATATTTCTTAATCTTTAATTCTTAAAGATTAATTTGAAGAATTAACTCCATTAAAGGAAACCATACATAATAATCCACTTTCTTATTTTGTGGGGAAACAGTTATCTTCTCCATTGCATATACAAACATACATAATAGCAATTAAAAAAAAGAAATAGAGCTAAATATTTTAGTGCATGAACTAATTAAAAAACACCAATAACCTGGTTCATTTAGTATAATATCCTAAAGGAAAGTGTATTATGAACTAGGGACCAACGAAACATCTAAAAGCACTAAGTAGGAGGAAAATCATCTAAACATCTGATTTTATTTTATTTTTTTTTTTACTTTTATTTTTTAAAAAGATTTTTATTTATTTATTTGACACACAGAGATCACAAGTAGGCAGAGGCAGGCAGAGAGAGAGAGGAGGAAGCAGGCTCCCTGCTGAGCAGAGAGCCCGATGTGGGGCTCGATCCCAGGACCCTGGGATCATGACCTGAGCCGAAGGCAGAGGCTTTAACCCACTGAGCCACCCAGGTGCCCCCATCTGATTTTATTTTATCAATCTGTTTTATGATTGATTAGAATTATATCAATATCAATTGGCCACAATGTCTGCTATTGGGATTAGTGTGTGAATTAAGCAAATCTCCTATTCTAGAAGCTGAAATTGTGTGCATTTGTCAGTACTTGTAACCTGAGCACCCATGAGAAGACTTCTCAAATTGGTATTTATTGTATTTTTAATTGGTATATTATCCATGCCGTCATCTCAAAGCCAGAAAATGAGCAGAAGGAAAAGGATTAGAGGCTAAGTTGGAAAAAGTGAGAACATTGAGAATATGTTAGAAAGAGATTTTATAAGAAAGAATGACTTAAACAGACAAATCTCTCATATATAGTATTTTTATTTAGTATGTACAAGACCATGAGCTGAAGAAAAAATGTTGACTTAGAGACAAAGAAATCTTATCTTTAAAAAAAGTCAACACAAGTATTAAAATCTATTTCAGATAATTGGCACAACAATGATTGAATTGAGAAGTCCACTTCTGGCCATGATGGAATAACAGAAATTTAATTACCTCTCCACTATAAAGAACTGGAATACTAGACAAATATATATCAAAAATTTTTCAGACATTGGACTACAGGTAACATACAAATGTGATCTCTGACAAAATCAAAGCAGATGAATTTAGTTCTATAACTGACCGACTTCTTTTTTTCAGAGGGACATTCTGAGCGTTGAAGCAAAAGGGGACATCCCAAACAAAACATGCAGTTTGCTTATTCAAGAAGCCAAAAATCAGAGTTCAATGACTGAAGCAGGGCAGCGTACTAGAAAGGAAAGAGTTACATAGATAGAAAACCCAAGAAATCTGCAATTGTTAGAAAAGAGCAACTGCAGGTTTATGAGTTAAATTATTTCAAATCTCACTCAAGAATGGGAGATATTTGAGATCCCAAAGATCAATTTTTTAGTGGTGGGATTAAATTATTCAAAGACCAAGACAACCCTAGACTCATATAAACAAAGTTGAAAAACAAGCCATGCATGGATAAAATTATAACTAAACTACCTACCTATCAAAACAAAATCCAATTTTCTTTAAAGAAGACAACGAAACCTAGACATTCAACAATGCAAGATTCAAAATGTTCAACATCCAGTAAAATACTACCAGATATTCCAAGAAGCAGGAAAATGTGACCTACGTCTAGGAGAAAAATCAGTCAATAGAAAAAGTTACACAAACAGAGATGATGAAATTTGAAGGCAAAAATGTTAAAATAGCTATTATAACTATCTTCAAGTGTTTAGAGAAAAACATCAATGTAATGAGGAGTTAAGTAGAAAATGTTTTAGAGGAACCAAATAGAATTTTAGAGATACAAAGTTTAATAACTAAAATGAAAATTTAACTGGAAAGGATTATTAGCCGTTAAGACACTGCAGAAGCAAGATAAGCGAATTAGAAGATACAGCAATAGAAAATGTCCAAAATTAAAGACACAAAAAATACTGGAAAAAAGCAAATATCAGTTACCTATTGGGTAGCACCAAGCATTTTACTTTACTTTACACATAATTGCAGTCCTAGAAGTATAGAAGCTGGGGGCAAAGAAAAATCATTTGTTGGTATAATAACCCAAAATTTCCAAATTCCATGAAAACTATAAATATATGTATCTGAGACGCTCAACAAACCCCAAACAAAACAAGGAAATAACACTAGGATACATCATGTCAAATTCTTAAAAACTACTTATATAAACAAAATCTTTAAAATAAGTAGAAGACATATTAAATACAGGGAAAAAATATAAGAATAATAGGAATAGAAACCTGTAGTCTTCCCTTGTTACTATGATGATAGACTACTACTCTCATCTATCTCCAAAAGAAAAAAGGGGGGGGGGGCAGAAAACCCTAGTATCTGTGAAAAGCTAAACCAGCTAAGTCAATTGGTATGGATTATTTAGGTCAATTAAATTGGCTGAGGTCACTGAGGGATCAATGAGCAGAGACTAGCTAGATGGCCACCAAAACTGTTTCTTTTTATTGAGCATACAGCTAGTCTATTTGTGTATGTGGCCATGTGACTGAGTTTGGTCAATGGAATATGGATGCATGTGATTTATGAAATACCCAGTCCTAGCTCATTAAACCACTCCCTTGATTGATTCTTCACACTCTTTCTGTCTCCCACCGAGCAAAGGATTCTAACATACTAGGGGATGGCAGAGCCAGTATATGTTCCCCAACCCAATGACTTATGTCTGTGACATAAGCAAGAAATGAGCTTTTATTGCATTAACTCACTGAATTTTTTCTATTCATACCAGTTACCCTACCTTGAATTATACAGTTTTTTAAAAACTAAGAATCATACATCTTTACCTGCTCTCGTTGATACACAAATATTAGTAAGATAAAAGATATTAATAAGCTGTTTTACATAGATTGACCAAATTTACATATGACTGACAGTTAATAACTTCTCTAATTCCAAACTCTTATGTTCTCTTTACTGCCTCATATCACACAACTCCCATACTTATTTCAATGCAATGAAAATCGGAAAGTGGGCTTGGTATGGATTTATGTCAAATTAAGATAATAAAAAAGACTTTCTAGTTCATCAATATTGAGCTCTGAATAATTAAAGTATATTCTAGGATAGTAAACCAAACTAAAACTAAATGCAGCTTATAACAAAGATGCACATCTGAGAATTAAATACACTAATTTTGCTGTTCTTCACATTAACACAATCCAGTATTTATCGTCTCATATCTGGTTTATTTCCCTTATATAGAAGGAGATAATAACCACTGATGAAATTTCTTCATTTTCAGAGCTCTGAAGCACACAGCCAAATACCCTTTTTCAATATTTCATGCTTACAACATTTAGCAAAGCTTATTTCATCCATCAAAAGGTAATCATGTATCAACTTAAAGCCATACTACAATCCCTTTGCATATGGATGCAATATAACGCAAATCTATTAAAATGTGTGATTTCTTCCTGCACTTAAGTTTCATATAAATTCTTTCTAGTTATTAGCACAGCCTCTGGATGCAATGCACACTCTTCAACACATCTTTTTTCCCCAAGATGCAGCATATTGTTAATAACAGGAAAACATCTTCTACCTTTTTTAAAAGCTCTATTATTTATCTTCTGGTATATTGTCCAGATATAAATAAATATGTCCCCAAAAATGCCCACCCTTTGTATACAGAAACAGTTACTTCATAAATCTAGAGAGAACATAAAATAACTAAAATTGTCAGGCACATGTTTCATCCTTTTGTGGTCATTGATTAAAATATGCATAATTCTGCTTCCAAAGTTTATTTTAAGGAAATTATTATCATTCTAAGGAATTAATATGCCCAAAGATTTAGCCTTAACTTTATTCATTACAGCAATTTATGTTTTTATTGTATATAACTCTCCTTGTCATTACAAAGAACTAGTTAAGAACAAAATAGCAACTAAAAATCTCTGAACTTCTTGTTTGCAGGAGGGGTATGTGAGTCCTACTTCCTTCATTGGGGATGCGACTTGAATTTTGTCATGACATAGACATCCTAGAGTTGCCTAACCAAGTCAAGGACTACTACACTTGCCATTGTATCTTGATACTTCGGTCAATCAAAAGTAGAAAAAACAGGTCTTTTTCAAAGTTTGTTATTACATAGTGTCCTGGCTAAAATTTATTCTAGATTGGGGGGAAAAAAGTGTTACTAATAGACTGAATCCAACTGATTAAACCTATTTATCCAGGGGAGCCTGTGTGGCTCAGTGGGTTAAGCCTCTGCCTTTGGCTCAGGTCATGATCTCAGGGTCCTGGGATCGAGTCCAGCATTGGGCTCTCTGCTCAGCAGGGAATCTACGTCCTCCTCTCTCCCTGCCTGCTTCTCTCTCTACTTATGATCTCTGTCTGTCAAATAAATAAATAAAATCTTTCAAAATAAATAAATAAATAACCCTATTTATCTGAAACAAGTATCAAGTATTTGAATGTAGTTTAACTTCTTATCTGCAGAACACCTCTAAATCAGGACTTAATGTTGTTTGTAACACAGGATTCTCTGTGTCCCTAAGAAACTATTATCCCCTCAGAAAATGGTGGGCCAAAGGGACTTTGAGCTAACAATGTTAAATGTGCTTCATTGGTTATATAGTTCATTGGCTGAAAATTTCTCTAGTTAGTAGTGGTGGTCATGACTGCTGAAAATCCTTTATAAAATACCAGCTATCCAACTAATTCCTAGAATCATTATTACTTTTATCCTAAATGGTATATTTTCATGTCAATTCTTTAAATATGATGATTAATTTGCTTCCCTAACTATACTGCTCATAAATGACATTACTTAATGAGCCAAAAAAAAAAAAAAAAAAAAAAATCCCTCCAAACTGGGAGCATCAAAGCCTTATGCTTAATTCTAATCTTTTTCCTGAAACTTCAACTAAATAATATTGTCAAAATATAATCATCCTATTACTTAACATCATAAAATAATTTGGGGGGCAAAAAAAACAGGTTTTAAAATACATTTTTTGCTAACCTGAACAGGCTTCTACCATTTTATCAAACATAGTCACTTACATGGATATCAGAGGAGAAATGGTTAAGTGCCCAAGGTCCTTCTTCCTTCAGACTCAGGTATACTCAAGGGTCAGATTTTCCTGAAGATTTTCAGGAGGAGTTTTGAGTGACAAATGCTTCACACAGTTGTGAGAGGCCTAGGCCAGCTCAGTAATAACAAAGAGGGAGGTATAAAGTAAGTAGATTAGAGTCCACACTCAGGATGAAAGTTTGCCAGAGAAGCAGAACTAAGGGCCTTTGCAGAAGAATCATCCTACATCATATATTTTTTTAATGAAAGATATGTTATGATTCAGTTCCTTTAAAGCCTGTCAAATATTTTATAACAGGTTCATAATGGAGTAGCTGATTGCAAGAGAGACTGGACCCCTTCCTTGCCCAGTGACATATTCTAGGTAAGCAGCAAAATGGAGAGTAAACTTGGTTCCTAGGCTGCCAGGTAAAGCACATGCTAATGACCACCATAAGTCTTTGCAGTCAACAAAGGGCCTCAGATGCAGACTTTTGCCATCAATAAACCAAAAAAGTTGTTATATGGATGGTGAGGGAATTGTTCTTGTGTTAAAAATTTGCATTTGGTTAATATAGGCCTGTAAACATATCACAACATTATTGGTTACCCTGTTGTGGTAGCTCTTCATTTTTAAGACACCAGGTGTTTCAAAGAATGGCTATATCCCAGTTTTCTCATGAATTCTGAGAGGTACTCAACATGTTTACTGGTCTAGTTAACAAATTAGGAAAATCTTGATCAGATTTCAGTTTGTATTTGGAAAAGAAAAGATTTCTTTTCCAAAGTAGAACTCTATAATTCTAAATGTGTAAGGAATTTAGTCAGGCTTATAGCAATCTTCTTATGGTTTTTAAAGGCTGAAATTAGCTTCTTTTTTTTTTTTCTTTTAAAGATTTTATTTATTTATTTATTTGACAGACCGAGATCACAAGTAGGCAGAGAGGCAGGCAGAGAGAGAGAGAGGAGGAAGCAGGCTCCTGCAGAGCAGAGAGCCCGATGTGGGGCTCAATCCCAGGACCCTGGGATCATGACCTGAGCCGAAGGCAGAGGCTTTAACCCACTGAGCCACCCAGGCGCCCCTGAAATTAGCTTCTTAAATAATGGTAGCTGCTTGAGTTAATTCCCTCTTCATTGTGAAAGACTTTAGGTAAATAGCTGTCTACCTGGCATTTTACAGGAGTAGGATACAAAATGCTCTAGCACCACCTGGAGGTGCCTATTTGGGTGCCTAAGAGAGACCACCCTCTGACCCAGAATGTTCATGAACAAAGGACAGTGAGTTCTTTGCGTGCTTGTGCTTGCAAGGTTCCGCAGAATCACATTGAAAAAACATTTCAACTAGGCTGTAGAAAGTTAAAGAAAGATAACAGACCCTATTTAAGTAGCAGTTTGATTCTGACTAAAGGATTATTTCAGGTTACAGATTGTTGAAAAAAATTATTAAATGTTTTTCTTTTTACTAAAAGGTTATGGTAGCCCTCAATTAAAATTAGGACAATTTAACAGAAGACATGAACAGACACTTCTCCAAAGAAGACATACAAATGGCTAACAGACACATGAAAAAATGTTCATCATTATTAGCCATCAGGGAGATTCAAAACAAAACCACACTGAGATACCACCTTATACCAGTTAGAATGGCCAAAATTAGCAAGACAGGAAACAAGTGTTGGAGAGGATGTGGAGAAAGGGGAACTCTCTTACACTGTTGGTGGGAATGCAAGTTGGTGCAGCCACTTTGGAAAACAGTATGCAGATTCCTTAAGAAATTAAAAATAGAGCTACACTATGACCCTGCAATTGCACTACTGGGTATCTACCCCGAAGATACAGATGTAGTGAAAAGAAGGGCCATTTGTACCCCAATGTTCATAGCAGCAACGACCATAATTGCCAAACCATGGAAAGGGCCAAAATGTCCTTCAACAAACAAATGGAAAAAGAAGATATGGTCCATATATACAATGGAATATTATGCCTCCATCAGAAAAGATGAATACCCAACTTTTGTTTCAACGTGGATGGGTCTGGAGGAGATTTTGCTGAGTGAAATAAGTCAAGCAGTCAATTATCATATGGTTTCACTTACTTATGGAGCATAAGGAATAACATGGAGGACATTAGGAGAAGGAAAGGAAAAGTGAATTGGGGGAAATCAGAGGGGGAGACAAACCATGAGAGCCTGTGGATTCTGAGAAACAAACTGAGGGTTTTGGAGGGGAGGGGGGTAGGGGGATAGGTGAGCCTTGTGGTGTATATTAAAGAGGGCACATATTGCATGGAGCATTGGGTGTGGTGCATAAACAATGAATCTTGGAACACTGAAAAAAAAATTTTTTTTTTAAATTAGTAGGACAGGGACGCCTGGGGGGCTCAGTTGATTAAGCAGCTGCCTTCGGCTCAGGTCATGATCCCAGCGTCCTGGGATCGAGTCCCACATCGGGCTCCTTGCTCATCAGGGAGCCTGCTTCTCCCTCTGCCTCTGCCTGCCATTCTGTCTGCCTGTGCTTGCTCTCTCTCCCTCTCTCTCTCTGACAAATAAATAAATAAAATCTTTTTTTTTTTTTAAAGATTTTATTTATTTATTTGACAGAGAGATCACAAGTAGGCAGAGAGGCAGGCAGAGAGAGAGGAGGAAGCAGGCTTCCTGCTGAGCAGAGAGCCTGATGCGGGGCTCGATCCCAGGACTCTGAGATCATGACCCGAGCCGAAGGCAGCGGCTTAACCCACTGAGCCACCCAGGCGCCCCAATAAATAAAATCTTAAAAAAAAAAATTAGTAGGATAATTTAAGTGTGACAGATGCAGAAACACTGAAGAATAAATGGGATGGTATTTCCTAACTGGCTAGGAAATAGTCACTGTGAGTGAATGGGTGAGTGATATATTAACTAGTAATATGTTTTATTATTAATATTTTATTTTTATTACTATTATTTAATTAATTTATTATTAATTATAATTTTTACTAATAATGTGTTTAATTACTGACTTTTTTGACTATTCACATTATTTCTTTAGGTCTTTATACATGATCAAATTAATCTTTCCATCATTTTTACTTACTAATGTAACAAGAAGTTATATAATCAATTTGTACATTTCCTGGAATATACCATTGATATACCAATGACCCAGACCTGGAATCGACCATTTTCCCAGTTGCTCTGGTTTCCTTTTGGTGGAAAATTGTGTTTAGAAACCACAATCTGGGGGGGAGGAGTCAAGATGGCGGAGAAGTAGCAGGCTGAGACTACTTCAGGTAGCGGGAGATCAGCTAGATAGCTTATCTAAAGATTGCAAACACCTACAAATCCAAAGGGAGATCGAAGAGAAGAAGAACAGCAACTCTAGAAACAGAAAGTCAACCACTTTCTGAAAGGTAGGACGGGCGGAGAAGTGAATCCAAAGCGACGGGAAGATAGACCGCGGGGGGAGGGGCCGGCTCCCGGCAAGCGGCGGAGCAACGGAGCACAAAATTGGGACTTTTAAAAGTCTGTTGCGCTGAGGGACATCGCTCCAGAGGCTTAACTGGGGTGAAGCCCACGCAGGGTCAGCGTGGCCTCAGGTCCCGCAGGGTCACAGAAGGATCGGGGGTGTCTGAGTGTCGCAGAGCTTACAGGTATTAGAACAGGGAAGCCGGCTACAGAGACAGAGCCGAGGAGTGAGCTCTAAGCTCGGGGTTACCTTGAACCGGTCGCAGGCTCGGTCAGCTTGGAGCACGGCCAGAGGCAGGGTGACGGGAGTAAATCGGCGCTGTTCTCTGAGGGCGCACTGAGGAGTGGGGCCCCGGGCTCTCGGCTCCGCCAGGCCGGAGACCGGGAGGCCGCCATCTTCATTCCCGCCCTCCGGAACTCTACGGAAAGCGCTCAGGGAACAAAAGCTCCCGAAAGCAAACCGGAGCGGATTACTCAGCCCCCGGCCCCTGGTAAGGGCGGTGCAACTCCGCCTGGGGCAAAGACACTTGAGAATCACTACAACAGGCCCCTCCCCCAGAAGATCAACAAGAAGCCCAGCCAGGACCAAGTTCACCTACCAAGGAGTGCAGTTTCAATACCAAGGAGAGCAGCGGAATTCCAAAGGAGGAGAAAGCAAAGCACGGAACTCATGGCTTTCTCCCCATGATTCTTTAGCCTTGCAGTTAATTTAATTTTTTTTCTTTTTCAATTTATTTTTCTTCTTCTAAATTTTTTTAACTTTCACCCTTTTCTTTTTTAACGTTTTTTAACTAGTTTATCTAATATATATATATATTTTTTTCCTTTTTATATTTTTTCTTTATTGGTTTTCTTTTTTTAATTGTTTTTTTTTTCTTCTTTCTGAACCTCTTTTTATCCCCTTTCTCCCCCCTCACGATTAGGGATCTCTTCTGATTTGGCTAAAGCATATTTTCCTGGGGTTGTTGCCACCCTTTTAGTATTTTACTTGCTCCTTCATCTACTCTTATCTGGACAAAATGACAAGGTGGAAAAATTCACCACAAAAAAAAGAACAAGAGGCAGTACCAAAGGCTAGGGACCTAATCAATACAGACATTGGTAATATGTCAGATCTAGAGTTCAGAATGACGATTCTCAAGGTTCTAGCCGGGCTCGAAAAAGGCATGGAAGATATTAGAGAAACCCTCTCGGGAGATATAAAAGCCCTTTCTGGAGAAATAAAAGAACTAAAATCTAACCAAGTTGAAATCAAAAAAGCTATTAATGAGGTGCAATCAAAAATGGAGGCTCTCACTGCTAGGATAAATGAGGCAGAAGAAAGAATTAGCGATATAGAAGACCAAATGACAGAGAATAAAGAAGCTGAGCAAAAGAGGGACAAACAGCTACTGGACCATGAGGGGAGAATTCGAGAGATAAGTGACACCATAAGACGAAACAAAATTAGATAATTGGGATTCCAGAAGAAGAGGAAACAGAGAGGGGAGCAGAAGGTATATTGGAGAGAATTATTGGAGAGAATTTCCCCAATATGGCAAAGGGAACAAGCATCAAAATCCAGGAGGTTCAGAGAACCCCCCTCAAAATCAATAAGAATAGGTCCACACCCCGTCACCTAATAGTAAAATTTACAAGTCTTAGTGACAAAGAGAAGATCCTGAAAGCAGCCCGGGAAAAGAAGTCTGTAACGTACAATGGTAAAAATATTAGATTGGCAGCAGACTTGTCCACAGAGACCTGGCAGGCCAGAAAGAGCTGGCATGATATATTCAGAGTACTAAATGAGAAAAACACGCAGCCAAGAATACTATATCCAGCTAGGCTATCATTGAAAATAGAAGGAGAGATTAAAAGCTTCCAGGACAAACAAAAACTGAAAGAATTTGCAAATACCAAACCAGCTCTACAAGAAATATTGAAAGGGGTCCTCTAAGCAAAGAGAGACCCTAAAAGTAGTAGATCAGAAAGAAACAGAGACAATATACAATAACAGTCACCATACAGGCAATACAATGGCACTAAATTAATATCTCTCAATACTTACCCTGAATGTTAATGGGCTAAATGCCCCAATCAAAAGACACAGGGTATCAGAATGGATAAAAAAACAAAACCCATCTATATGTTGCCTACAAGAAACTCATCTTAAACCTGAAGACACCTCCAGATTTAAAGTGAGGGGGTGGAAAAGAATTTACCATGCTAATGGACATCAGAAAAAAGCAGGAGTGGCAATCCTTATATCAGATCAATTAGATTTTAAGCCAAAGACTATAATAAGAGATGAGGAAGGACACTATATCATACTCAAAGGAACTGTCCAACAAGAAGATCTAACAATTTTAAATATCTATGCCCCTAACATGGGAGCAGCCAACTATATAAACCAATTAATAACAAAATCAAAGAAACACATCGACAATAATACAATAATAGTAGGGGACTTTAACACTCCCCTCACAGAAATGGACAGATCATCCAAGCAAAAGATCAACAAGGAAATCAAGGCCTTAAATGACACACTGGACCAGATGGACATCACAGATATATTCAGAACATTTCATCCCAAAGCAACAGAATACACATTCTTCTCTAGTGCACATGAAACATTCTCCAGAATAGATCACATCCTGGGTCCTAAATCAGGTCTCAACCGGTATCAAAAGATTGGGATCATTCCCTGCATATTTTCAGACCACAATGCTCTGAAGCTAGAACTCAACCACAAGAGGAAATTTGGAAAGAACCCAAATACATGGAGACTAAACAGCATCCTTCTAAAGAATGAATGGGTCAACCAGGAAATTAAAGAAGAATTGAAAAAATTCATGGAAACAAATGATAATGAAAACACAACGGTTCAGAATCTGTGGGACACAACAAAGGCAGTCCTGAGAGGAAAATATATAGTGGTACAAGCCTTTCTCAAGAAATAAGAAAGGTCTCAGGTACACAACCTAACCCTACACCTAAAGGAGCTGGAGAAAGAACAAGAAGGAAAGCCTAAACCCAGCAGGAGAAGAGAAATCATAAAGATCAGAGCAGAAATCAATGAAATAGAAACCAAAAAAGCAATAGAACAAATCAACGAAACTAGGAGCTGGTTCTTTGAAAGAATTAATAAGATTGATAAACCCCTGGCCAGACTTATCAAAAAGAAAAGAGAAAGGACCCAAATAAATAAAATCATGAATGAAAGAGGAGAGATCACAACGAACACCAAAGAAATACAGACAATTATAAGAACATACTATGAGCAACTCTACGCCAACAAATTTGACAATCTGGAAGAAATGGATGCATTCCTAGAGACATATAAACTACCACAACTGAACCAGGAAGAAATAGAAAGCCTGAACAGACCCATAACCAGTAAGGAGATTGAAACAGTCATCAAAAATCTCCAAACAAACAAAAGCCCAGGGCCAGACGGCTTCCCGGGGGAATTCTACCAAACATTTAAAGAAGAACTAATTCCTATTCTCCTGAAACTGTTCCAAAAAATAGAAATGGAAGGAAAACTTCCAAACTCATTTTATGAGGCCAGCATCACCTTGATCCCAAAACCAGACAAGGATCCCATCAAAAAAGAGAACTACAGGCCAATATCCTTGATGAACACAGATGCAAAAATTCTCGCCAAAATACTAGCCAATAGGATTCAACAGTACATTAAAAGGATTATTCACCACGACCAAGTGGGATTTATTCCAGGGCTGCAAGGTTGGTTCAACATCCGCAAATCAATCAATGTGATACAACACATTAATAAAAGAAAGAACAAGAACCATATGATACTCTCCATAGATGCTGAAAAAGCATTTGACAAAGTACAGCATCCCTTCCTGATCAAAACTCTTCAAAGTGTAGGGATAGAGGGCACATACCTCAATATTATCAAAGCCATCTATGAAAAACCGACCGCAAATATCATTCTCAATGGAGAAAAACTGAAAGCTTTTCCGCTAAAGTCAGGAACACGGCAGGGATGTCCGTTATCACCACTGCTATTCAACATTGTACTAGAATTCCTAGCCTCAGCAATCAGACAACAAAAGGAAATTAAAGGCATCCAAATTGGCAAAGAAGAAGTCAAACTATCACTCTTCGCAGATGATATGATACTATATGTGGAAAACCCAAAAGACTCCACTCCAAAACTGCTAGAACTTGTACAGGAATTCAGTAAAGTGTCAGGATATAAAATCAATGCCCAGAAATCAGTTGCATTTCTCTACACCAACAACAAGACAGAAGAAAGAGAAATTAAGGAGTCAATCCCATTTACAATTGCACCCAAAACTATAAGATACCTAGGAATAAATCTAACCAAAGAGACTAAGAATCTATACACAGAAAACTATAAAGTACTCATGAAAGAAATTGAGGAAGACACAAAGAAATGGAAAAATGTTCCATGCTCCTGGATTGGAAGAATAAATATTGTGAAAATGTCTATGCTACCTAAAGCAATCTACACATTTAATGCAATTCCTATCAAAGTACCATCCATTTTTTTCAAAGAAATGGAACAAATAATCCTAAAATTTATATGGAACCAGAAAAGACCTCGAATAGCCAAAGGAATATTGAAAAAGAAAGCCAAAGTTGGTGGCATCACAATTCCGGACTTCAAGCTCTATTACAAAGCTGTCATCATCAAGACAGCATGGTACTGGCACAAAAACAGACACATAGATCAATGGAACAGAATAGAGAGCCCAGAAATAGACCCTCAACTCTATGGTCAACTAATCTTCGACAAAGCAGGAAAGAATATCCAATGGAAAAAAGACAGCCTCTTCAACAAATGGTGTTGGGAAAATTGGACAGCCACATGCAGAAAAATGAAATTGGATCATTTCCTTACACCACACACGAAAATAGACTCAAAATGGATGAAGGATCTCAATGTGAGAAAGGAATCCATCAAAATCCTTGAGGAGAACACAGGCAGCAACCTCTTCGACCTCAGCCGCAGCAACATCTTCCTAGGAACATCGCCAAAGGCAAGGGAAGCGAGGGCAAAAATGAACTATTGGGATTTCATCAAGATCAAAAGCTTTTGCACAGCAAAGGAAACAGTTAACAAAACCAAAAGACAACTGACAGAATGGGAGAAGATATTTGCAAATGACATATCAGATAAAGGGCTAGTGTCCAAAATCTATAAAGAACTTAGCAAACTCAACACCCAAAGAACAAATAATCCAATCAAGAAATGGGCAGAGGACATGAACAGACATTTCTGCAAAGAAGACATCCAGATGGCCAACAGACACATGAAAAAGTGCTCCACATCACTCGGCATCAGGGAAATACAAATCAAAACCACAATGAGATACCACCTCACACCAGTCAGAATGGCTAAAATTAACAAGTCAGGAAATGACAGATGCTGGCGAGGATGCGGAGAAAGGGGAACCCTCCTACACTGTTGGTGGGAATGCAAGCTGGTGCAACCACTCTGGAAAACAGCATGGAGGTTCCTCAAAATGTTGAAAATAAAACTACCCTATGACCCAGCAATTGCACTGCTGGGTATTTACCCTAAAGATACAAACGTAGTGATCCGAAGGGGCACGTGCACCCGAATGTTTATAGCAGCAATGTCTACAATAGCCAAACTATGGAAAGAACCTAGATGTCCATCAACAGACGAATGGATAAAGAAGATGTGGTATATATACACAATGGAATACTATGCAGCCATCAAAAGAAATGAAATCTTGCCATTTGCGATGACGTGGATGGAACTAGAGGGTATCATGCTTAGCGAAATAAGTCAATCGGAGAAAGACAACTATCATATGATCTCCCTGATATGAAGGAGAGGAGATGCAACATGGTGGGTTAAGGGGGTAGGAGAAGAGTAAATGAAACAAGATGGGATTGGGAGGGAGACAAACCATAAGTGACTCTTAATCTCACAAAACAAACTGAGGGTTAATGGGGGGAGGGGGGTTGGGGGGGTGGGATTATGGACATGGGGGAGGGTATGTGCTCTGGTGAGTGCTGTGAAGTGTGTAAACCTGGCGATTCACAGACCTGTACCCCTGGGGATAAAAATATATGTTTATAAAAAATAAAATTAAAAAAAAAAAAAAAAGGATGCAAGAAAAGCAAAAAAAAAAAAGAAAAAAAGAAACCACAATCTGGGCCCTCGAAAAGTTTATTGTTACTCGGCTGGTGATTGTTCCTACAGGCTTATAGCAGACACAGCTAGAAATTTTTTTTTTAATATTTTATTTATTTATTTGACAGACAGAGATCACAAGTAGGCAGAGAGGCAGGCAGAGAGAGAGGAGGAAGCAGGCTCCCCGCTGAGCAGAGAGCCCGATGTGGGGCTCGATCCCAGGACCCTGAGATCACGACCCAAGCTGAAAGCAGAGGTTTAATCCACTGAGCCACCCAGGCGCCCCGTAATAAATAAAATCTTAAAAAAAAGATTTTAGGGGCACCTGGGTGGCTCAGGCCCTTAAGCGGCTGCCTTCTGTTCAGGTCATGATCCCAGTCTCCTGGGATCGAGCCCCGAATCATCGGGCTCCTAGCTCAGCGGGATGCCTGCTTCTGCCTCTTCCACTCCCCCTGCTTGTGTTCCCTCTCTCGCTGTGTCTCTGTCAAATTAATAAATAAAATCTTTTTTTTTAAGATTTTATTTATTTATTTGACAGAGATCACAAGTAGGCAGAGAGGCAGGCAGAGAGAGAGGAGGAAGCAGGCTCCCCGCTGAGCAGAGAGCCCGATGCGGGGCTGGATCCCCGGACCCTGGGATCATGACCTGAGCCGAAGGCAGAGGCTTTAACCCACTGAGCCACCCAGGCGCCCCTTATGGACCTATTCTTAAATTCTTAAATAAAATATTCTTCATGATCCATATGTTATCTCTTCATCAAAAGTCATGATGCACAGAAATGATTGGAAAACCTTCTAAGAGCGGTTTGATTTCTGCTCATCTCTAATAGGCAAATACCCCTTGCAACCACAAAAGTTCAAAAGACAGCTAAAAGTATCACTTTTTTATTGACTTGGTAAGCTGAGGTATATGGAACTTGAGGCCATAATTTCATATCTTAACAGCTACCTTTTCTTTCTCAAAAATAACACATTGACAACATATATGCTAAATTCATGGAGATGTGAATGGAATATATAAACAGTGTACTGAACTCATTATGCTTTCCAGACTTTTGCTTCATTTAGAAGGAAAAGTACAAGTGTATTACTATTCATTTCAGGCATTATTGGTACATTTAAATTAAAAGTAGAAATTAGCATAAATTAAGCAATTGAAACTAAAAGAGTGCCATTTGGTTGGAACCTTTCAACAGTTTCTCCTTCAACAATCATCCCCATTTCATAGATTTCAATTCTGGTATGACAACATCCAAAATGAATAGGAAGGAAAATTCTATTTATATTTTTCACCATAAGAAATTTCATAAAACAAAGACTTTGGAAATAGATGAAATAAAAAGCTTATTTCAATTATACCTACAATGTTGAGACATTTGTATATACTTAGACTTACTTGAATAAAAAGCACAGGATTCATTTATTTTATTTTTAAAGATTGTATTTATTTATTTGAGATAAAGAGAAAGCACAAGCAGTAGGAAGGGCAGAGGGAGCAGGACTGAGCAGGGATCAGGGACTGGATCCTAGGATCTTGAGATCATGACCCAAGATGAAGTCAGATGCTTATCTGACAGAGCCACACAGGTGCCCCCGGAAGAATTTTTTTTTTAATTATCTCTCAAACTCTCTGCATGTATCTCTATGTTCCCTGCATTGAAGATTTTTTTAAATCATGTACAGAGTAAGGAAGCTGTTAATATCTAATAATTAACACCCTACATGTGTATTTTTTTCATAGACTCACATTTTATCAACAAAAATACAAGTTATATATTGTTCAATAGTATGTGCATACTCATAACTTATATTCATTATTTCTATTCTCTAGCATTGTCTAATAACATAAAAATAACAAATATGGTTTTGCCTGTCTTACAAAAATAAAATACATAAAATATTTTAAAATTCTATGAGTTTACTTTAATCATCAGTCATGCTAACTTTTTCTGTAATTTCTGTGTCAGCATTGTTTAGTAAAGATATAATGTGAGTGACAGATGTAAATTTAATTTTTTAGTATCCATTTTTTAAGCTTGAAAAAAATTTAAAAATAATTTCAATATATTTTTAATTCAATATATCCAAAATATAATCATTTTGATATTTAATAAATATTTAATAAAAAACAAATGGAAATAAATATTTTCAATATTTAATAAATAAAATAAAAATAAATGAACATTTAATAAATAAATTGAATAAATAAATAATAATAATAAATAAAAACATCACTTCAATATTTTATATCCTTCATTTTTCATGCTAATTCTAAAATTGGTTGCATACTTGGAACCTTTGGTGTATCTCACTTCAGGTTAGACTCATTTCAAGTGCCAATAGCCACATATGGCTAGTGGCTCCCATACTGGAAAAGTTGAAATGGGTCAGGTCATTATGCATTTTACAGCTTATGAATAGTCTCTACAAATTTTAAGGTATAGAAGGTGCCACTATTGTCTCAAAAATAAATAGCCTTCTAGTACATGCCTGTTATAAGATACAGAATTATTAAGGCACATCTAACTTGATTATACCCAAGGGAAATGGGTATAAGTCAGCTGAGAGATCAACAATGTATATGCAGGCATAAACCAACAGTACAAAATTGCCTACCACTTGGTACCATCCTTAGAATCACACTTTGAGCCATAGCTTTTTTTTTTTTTCCTCGCTCATTAAACTTTTGTTTTAATGGATCTCAAATTCGTTGACAGATTTTTGGTCAAGTTGGTTCCATTAAAAAGTAGATTTTAAAAACTAAGAACTTAAAACTTCCACACATACTCACAAAAACAAATAGTCCACAAAACATTCTCCTTTCCTTCTGAAGGTTTTATAATGCACTGTTACCACTAACCAGTCTTTTACTCTTAAACTTAAATGGCCAACTGACATAAACAGTTCTGAGACCATTCTTCCACCACTGATTAAGACTGGGTGCCAGGTATTGGGGAGAATATTCCTTTAGCCTTCTGAGTTTTCTGGGCCAACTTGGTGACCTTGCCAGCTCCAGCTGCCTTCTTGTCCCCTGCTTTGATGACACCCACAGCACCCACAGTCTGTCTCATATCACAAACAATAGAACAGCCCAGAGAAGAATAGTCAGAGAAGCTCTCAAAACACTAGGCTTGCCAGGAACCATGGCAGCATCACCAGATTTCAAGAACTTGGAACCATCTTCCAGCTTTTTTCCAGAACAACAATCTATCTTCTCCTTCAGTTCAGCAAACTTGCAAGCAATATGAGCTATGTAACAATCCAGCACAGGTGCATACCCAGCACTGGTCTGGCTTGGATGGTTCAGAATAACTACCTGAGCCATGAAGGTAGATACTTCCATTGGTGGGTACTGGTACTTCCATTTTTGCTGCCACCAACCACATTGCCATGACAAACATCTTTGACAGATACATTCTTGACATTGAAGCCCATGTTGTCCCCAGAAAGAGCCTCACTCAAAGTTTCATGGTGCATTTCAACAGACTTTACTTCAGTTGTAACATTGACTGGAGCAAAGGTGACCACCATTCCAGGTTTAAGAACAGCAGTCTCCACTCATCCCAGAAGGACAGTACCAATACCACCAATTTTGTAGGTGTCCTGGATGGGTAGATACAAGGGATTATCAGTTGGACAAGTTGGTGTCCAAGTGCAATACAGAGCTTCAAGCTGTGTGGTTCCACTGGCATTCCCATCTTTACAGTTGACCTTCCATCCCCCAAATCAAGGCATGTTAGCACTTGGCTCCAGCATGTTGTCACCATTCCAACCAGAAATTGGCACAAATGCTACTGTGTCGGGGTTGTAGCCAATTTTCTTAATGTAGGTGCTGACTTCCTGAATAATTTCCTTGTATCTCTTCTGGCTGTAGGGTGACTCAGTAGAATATGTTTTTTTAATATCAGCAATTAGTTGTTTTATACCCAATGTATAAGCCAGAAGGGCATGCTCATTGGTCTGCCCATTCTTGGAGACACCGGCTTCAAATTCGTCAACACCAGCAGCCACAATCAGGACAGCAAAGTCAGCCTGAGATGTGCCTGTCATCATGTTTTTGATAGAGTCTCTATGTCCTGGGCCATGAATGATGGTCACATAATACTTGCTGGTCTTGAATTTCTATAGGGAGATAATCAATGGTGATACCATGTTCACATTCAGTTTCAGTTTATCCAAGACCCAGGAAAACTTAGTGGAGCCTTTTCCCTCTCAGCAGCCTCCTTCTCAGATTTTTCCATAGTTCTTTTGTTGATCCCACCACATTTATAGATCAGATGACCTGTAGTGTTAGAATTGCACAAATCTACATGTCCAATGACGATGATGTTGTTGTGAGTCTTTCCCTTCCCCATTTTGGTTTAGGTTTAACAGTGGTTTTCACAACACCTGTGTTCTGGTGGCAGACCCATTTTGAAAAAAACAGCTATAGCTTTTTGTCCGTTTGTTATTGTCCACTTCAGAAAAGACACAGTATGGAAAAAGGGGGGAAAAACCCTTCTATTTGAAAACCTTTTAATTGTTTAAAAATAAAAAGTTCCTTTAAGAAAGTCTATTGCAAAAGCGATCAAAAGTTAGCAAACTTTTTTTTTTTTTTTTTTTTTTTTGGTAAAGGGCCATAGAGTAATATTTTAGGCTTTGTGGGCCATATAGTCCTTGTCATACCTATTCAACTCTGCCATTGTAATGGGGGAAAAAACAAAGATACTATGTAAACAAATGGATGTACCTGTGATTCAATAAAACAATTTACAAAAACAGATGGTAGGACCACAGTTTGTAACCCTTGGTCTAAACTACTTTCAAGTAAAAGGAAACCAGGTCAAACTTGTTGAATATTTATTGACAGTAACAACAACAACAACAAAATCTTAGTGGAAATGTTCAAAAGATGTTATCAGGTACCCATTTTTTCTCCACTTCTCGGCCATCAGCATCTTCAGATTTAAATGCCTTTACAGTCGCCAAACTGTGGAAAGAACCAAGATGCCCTTCAACGGACGAATGGATAAGGAAGATGTGGTCCATATATACTATGGAGTATTATGCCTCCATCAGAAAGGATGAATACCCAACTTTTGTAGCAACATGGACGGTACTGGAAGAGATTATGCTGAGTGAAATAAAACAAGCAGAGAGAGTCAATTATCATATGGTTTCACTTATTTGTGGAGCATAAGAAATAACACGGAGGACATGGGGAGATGGAGAGGAGAAGGGAGTTGAGGGAAATTGGAAGGGGAGGTGAACCATGAGAGACTATGGACTCTGAAAAACAACCTGAGGGTTTTGAAGGGGCAGGGGTGGAAGGTTGGGGGAACCAGGTGGTGGGTATTAAGGAGGGCACGTATTGCATGGAGCACTGGGTGTGGTGCAAAAACAATGAATACTGTTACGCTGAAAAGAAATTTAAAAAAAAAAATTAAAAATAAATAAATAAATAAATGCCTTTACTGCTCATGATCTCAGAAGGAAAGAAAGTAACTCTCTCTAGCAACTATATCAATTTCTGAAAAAATATTGAGGCCTTTCTTGAGCCATTTTCCCATCCTTGGATCAACTAATGTTCCCAATGGAAGGAGATCTCTTAATGGTCAACACAGCTCCCATTTCCACACACATAAAATCAGAAATGAGAGGAGAGATAGGTAGAAAATACGAGGGAAAAAAGGAATAACTTATGACAAAGAAGGAAAGAAATAGAGTGCAGATACAAAGATACTCACCAATGGCATCATATCTCAGCACATTATCACTCCTGATGCATTAATTCCAGTGAACAACGGAATACTAAAAGCAACAAGGACTTTTTCATCTGAGAGGATCAGGCACTGGGGTGGGATGGGGGACAAAACCAGATTCTAGATATAATGATAGCCTCATGTTAAGTAGAAGACAATATGTAGAGATTATAACAAAGACATTCAGTGATCCAGACTGGGGGAAAACTGCCAGAGACTGAGGATTTCTAATAGGCAAGTCAATCACTGCGCCATACAATCTGAATCAAAGGAAGGTATCCGGACAGAGGTGACTGGCATTCAAGGAAGACAGTCCTGCCTCACAGCATTTGGGTTATCATTTTAGTTTCTAAAATACTGCAGATATCAGAGATAGAAAGAATGATGGATATTGGATTTCAACCTAAAAAGCACAATGATCGGAGCTGATGCTGAGAGGTGGTACTGTGCTACTAATGAATACCTGACTGTTGGTCTGGAGTTCCTTCAACTCCCCTACCCAAGCTCAGGATTTTCCTAGAACATGAAAAAAAAAAGCTGAGTCTGAAACTGAAGATCAGTTCTTAAGCAGCTTATTTCCACACAGAAATATTTATTTATTTATTTGTCAGAGAGAGAGAGAGAGAGAGCGCGCAAGCAGGGGGAACAGCAGGCAGAGACAGAAGCAGGCTCCCTGCTGAGCAAGGAGCCAGATATGGGAGTGACCTGAGCCAAAGGCAGATGCTTAACCAACTGAGCCACTCAGGCATTCCATTCACACAGAAATAAGATGTGGAAACTGAGCAGAGTCTTAAGAACAGAGGATATTTTTAAGGATTATAAGGAAAGATCCCATTCTTTAAGATGGTTGGGGGTTTTGTTTTTATTTTATTATAATTTGAGTTCAACAGGCAATGAGCAATAATGCTTGCATATGATTTGAGAAATTCAATAAAATCTTTTAGTTCATCATTAAAAGTAATATTTAAATGTCTCTTATGACATATTTCTAGGGCATACCCTAGTACATAATGGAAACCATTTCCTCCGGTATAAAGCTGAGAAAATAAAGCTTTGGTATGATAGAAAGAAGTTTCTATTTAATAATATGTGATAATATGAATAAGTAATAATTTATAATACGGTTAACAGCTAAGAGTTGCTATAACAGAGAGATCCCAAAATATTGTGGCTTCAATGTGATAGCAATTTATTTTTCTTTAATATGATAACCCAGAGTGGGGTGGTCTAGCAGCTCTGGTCACCAAGTTTACGTAGGTTCCCAGTCTGTCAGGGCAGCTCATCCAACTTTAGTTTCCGTCTCTTAGTTCAAGAAGACTGCTCAGTTCTTACCATTTCCCAGTCAGGGGTAGCCAGAAATAAGAAAAAGAAAAAGAAAAAGAAGCAGCAGCTGCTGCAGCATCTGGTTTGGGGGGTGGGGGGTGGAGAGGGGAAAGGGTAAGCAAGCAATGTCTTAAGAAGAAAGCAGTATAGAAGTGTCACATATCTTCTCCAATCACCTTACTGATAAGAAATTAATTATATGGTCATACCTACCTTAATAGATACAGAGAAGCTGGAATGGGTTTGAGTCTATTAAATAAGAGAGGAGATTGGACCCAAGTGTCTATCAACAGAGGAATGGAGAAGAAGATGTGGTATATATATATATACACACACACACACACACACACACACATGCACAATGGAATAATATTCAGCCATTAAAAGGAGTGAAATTTGCCATTTGCAAGGACATGAATGGAGCTAGAAAGTATTATGCGAAGCAAAACAAATCAGAGAAAGATAAATACCATATGATTTCACTCGTGTGTGGAAAAAGAAAACAAATGATCAAAGGGGAATAAAAGAAAAAAAGAGAGAGAGAGAGACAAACTAAGAAACAGACCCTTAACTATACAGAACAAACTGAAGGTTACTGTTAGGGAGGTGATCAGGGGATAGGTGAGACAGGTGATTGGAATTTAAGAGGGCACTTGTGATGAGCACTGGGTGATGTATGGAATTGCCGAATCACTATACTGCACACCTGAAATTAACATAACACTGTATACTAACTATACTGGAATTAAAAATAAATAAATAAGCACACATATCTTTAAAAAACAAGAGAGATAGGAGGCGGGATATTGGAGCTTGAGCTCCAACCTCTATCATTCATGCCTTTAACAAGCATTAAGTAATTGCTTAATGGGATTAATTATCACTCAAAATAGCAAAAAAATATATATTTTTTTAAAGAATCATTTACTGGGGCGCCTGGGTGGCTCAATGGGTTAAAGCCTCTGCCTTCGGCTCAGGTCATGATCCCAGGGTCCTGGGATCAAGCCCCACATCGGGCTCTCTGCTCAGCAGGGAGCCTGCTTCCTCCTCTCTCTGCCTGCTTCTCTGCCTACTTGTAATCTCTGTCAAATGAATAAATAAAATCTTTAAAAAAAAAAAAAAAGAATCATATACTTACTTTACAGAGAGGGAGAGAGAGAGAGATTGGGGTGTGGGGTAGAGGCGGAGGACAGAGAAGAAAAGAAGTAGACTCTGTGCTGAGCACAGAACCCCATACAGAGCTCCACCTCATGACCCTGAGATCACAACCCAAGCAGAAACCAAGACTTAAGGGCTTAACTGAATGCACCACCCAGGCACGCCCCCCAAAAAAAGATTTTTGAAAATAGAACACAGTTACTGCTCTTGAGAAACACACAGTGTACTGAGGATGTCCATGGAAACAATTTTAGGAGAGTAACTGGGCTATACTGGAGTATGTTTATTAGGTTCTCTGAGCACAGAGAAAAAAATACTACTGTCCACATAAGAAAGTCAACAAAAAGTTCATAATGGAGGTAGTGTTTAAGCTTAATCTATGTAAAAGATTATGAGGTCACCAGGTAACATAAGAAAGAGTACTTTGGTCATCAAAGCCTTGGCATAATGTAATGGCCTTGGGCGATGGCAAGTAGCCTTGTATGAGCAGATCTATTCAAAGTGCGTGTGTGTGTGTGTATGTGTACATGCACATGCACGCACATGGATATAGGTTTGCATTAGGACAGAGTAGTGAAGTGGGGGAATGAGAAGATAAGTTAAGAAAGGTACAGAGGGTCCTTGTAAGGAGTTTGGAATTGATTATGAAGCCACTGAAGGATTTTAGGCAGAGCAGTGATGAGGTAGACTGGCATATCAGAAATTTCATTTTGGTTGAAGTCTCCTCTTATAAGGGCCACAAGGGAAGAAACATTCTTCATTTTAATTAAAAAAAACATTTATTGAACACTGTCTTTGTGCCAGACCTATTCTCTGTCCTCCTACTAAAAGCCAATTTTCAGAAAAATCGAAGATAAAGGAATCAATTTTGTTGCCTGGAGACATTTCCCATTTTGAAAATTTCTCTCTTAGGACACAACTTAGTCTTTAAAAGACAGAAAAGACTAGGAAAATACAGTTTTTCATTTACAGTGGTCTCCATTTTCATCCCCACTGGGTTCAAACAGCAGGTTCCTCAGGCTCTTATGTAAAATATAGACACACAAACAAAAACCCTTCTAGCAAGTTTACCCCTAAAGGTTACAGATATAACTGTGTTCCAGAGGTGAGCGAAGTTTCAAAACAATGAGTAAGAGCATCATCTCTTCAGGCAGTTGGCCCATCACCCACAAGTGCAGCCCTGAATTTTATGGGTAGATCTCATCTTATTTACATGCAACCACAGAGGAAATAACACAGATAACCAGGAAATTGGCACTCCTAGTTACTTAAGATGAGAACCAGTTCCATGGCTTTCCACAATTATTTTCATTTCTTACCATTCTTTGTGGATGAAAAGAACTTTTGAGTTGGGAATTTTGTCACTGTATAATTGGATCTGGCCAGATAATACTGCAAACTATTTAGTGCTATCTGATGTGTAAAATCTTCTTTCTATTTCCCAGTGATCTCAGTCAACTCATTAAAAATTATTTCAGTAATGAAGCTGTTGTAATACAAAAGACCACTTTTTGTATAGAAATATCATAGAAATATCATGCAGACATTAATGTATTTTCACCACCAGATGGCATTATTTAGTTTTTTAAAGGTTAAAAAAAAAACCTCTACAGACCTAATACCAGCAGCGAAGTATACAAAATAATTTAATGAGTGAATAATCTTGTTTCAAACAAAAGAATCATCAAAGAAATGGATTAATGTTTTCCCTTTGTTCCAGCACCATCCATCTCTCTAAGAGGTTGCTTCTTTTGAAACCAGCTGAAGATTAATTATGTATATGGGACACTTTGGGGGGCACTGAAAGAGGAGAATTGGGCCACAAGTGCTCATATTTGGAAACAGATGGTTTGAAAATGAATAAAGGTAATTAATAATAATGATGTCTTGACTGCACGGAGCAGCTGTCCTCCTCAGAGCTCAAAAAGCTTCCTTCATTATCTCATTCATCCTCCCTATGTTTAATCATGACATCAGGAACTGCATCTACACACCTTATGTTTTGTTTTGTTTTATATTTTGGGGATTGCAGAGAGTAAAAATCCCTCCTGATACAACAGATCTACATGCATGGTTACAATTGCAACATATAAAAATACCCTGCAGGTTGTTTTAAATAATGGAACAAAACCATGAATACCACAAATAGGTAAAATTGCTTGAGGTAGTGGGGAAACAAGGTAGAGGAACTTGGAAATATTTGTTATAGAAATTCATACCCAAGAATACTTCTCTACGTATCAGATAGTTTTAAAAATGTGGACTGAGCTGGAGAGGAGTTATTTATATAGGATGTGAACTAGAATGTAAGGTATCTGATGACTAAATTAGAAAATATTTTTGGGCTTTTTCCCACTGACACTATGCCAACTTCTTTCTAGAATACAAAGTCTTGTGAATATTAAAGAAACCTAAAATACTCTTGTTTTCTAAGAAACCCTACAACTGAAAAGCATAATTTGTTAACATGGTAATCTAAGGACAAATTTAGTTTTTAAAAAATCTATTTACTGAGAAATTGTATCTGATAGAGGATGCCAGCCTGAGAAGTAATTTTTTTAAGTAAGTTAAAAATATATGGGGCGCCTGGGTGGCTCAGTGGGTTAAGCCGCTGCCTTCGGCTCAGGTCATGATCTCAGGGTCCTGGGATCGAGCCCCGCATCAGGCTCTCTGCTCAGCAGGGAGCCTGCTTCCTCCTCTCTGTCTGCCTGGCTCTCTGCCTGCTTGTGAACTCTCTCTGTCAAATAAATAAATAAATAAATCTTTAAAAATATATATATATATATATTTTAGAAGAAGTTAGCTTTAAACTTGTGTTTCATACTATATTTATATTTAAGAATTGTGTCTCAAAAAGCAAAATCATTAAGGGCCTACCAGAAAATAATAGATCAAGTCTAAACACACACCTTCATCCTTTTTTTCTGAGTGGATTCCTGTATTCATGATCTCTTCTTCTATTTCTGGCTGCTTCCAACTTTTCACTCCAGCCCTGTTTACCCCTCTTCCAAACCTGCCTATCAGATATGCCTCCGGATGATGACAAGAGCCATCAATCACTGTCTCTGTGTTCCTTCTGCTTTATTGGGTGGCAGTCAGAAGATGCTTCAAGGGAGAAAGATAAAATTTTTCAGAACCTATGCCTAAGAGAAAAGCCCTCTTCCCTCAGGCAGAGCCCTAGATGAACTTTTAACCATTTTCCAATAGAATTTCTATCAGTATTTTGAAAAGCTATGATTCCTTTTTCTTGATCTATAGATCCTCTCCTGCAATGAAATTTCAAGAGAACAATACAATATTTCCCCCAAAATTGCTTTTTTCTAGTATTTCTCTTTAATTCTGAAATAGCTACAATTTTCAGTGCATCTCCACAGCTTGTTTATGGCATTATTGGCCTGGGACTAACTTGTACCATGGAAACCAGAGAAGCCAAGAGCATCAGAAAATCAGTGCCAGTTTGACAAGGAATATCAAAGAAACCCAAGTCATCACAAAATCTGCTTCAGATAATGGCTTGTCTCTAGGCTAATTCCTGGTAAAAGGAATCTTTGGAATGATCTAGCAGTTCAGAACTCTCTTATAAGCTCTTAGTAATATTTGGAGAGTCATGTCTGAACCCAGAGCCAATCTTCATTCTTCACCTCTTGAGCAGCTGTAGGCCCTACTCCCTCGTGCAATTTCCAAATCCTTACTGGCTATCTGCACATGGAATCATTCACTAATCATTCAAAAGCCTTTTAGTGAGGTTCTACTATGTCCCAGGCACTGTGCTTGATACATTAAAAGTAAGAAGAAGAAAGAAGAAAACAGATCTTCAAAAAGCTTATATTCTAATGACTCTTGGGGAACTATCCGGTAACAGGCATGAAGTAAGGGAAGTATTCAGTGACCTGGATATGAGGACAGGAGTCCAGTAAAGCTCCGATCTATTCCTTTTTAATGGCTCTTTACCCTTCTACTTCAAACCGAGAGTCAACGCAAGCTAAAGGAGAGAGTTTCTTCAGATGAGTTCAAATCCTAGGACTTAAACTTACTGTTAAGTTATCTGATTCTCTCAGCATCCATTTCCTTATCGGATTCATGGGGATAAACAACACCTCCCTCGCCAGATGGCTGAAGGATTAAATAAGATGGTATCTGGAAAGCACTTAGCACAATGCCTGGCCTCTATCAGTTGCCTACTAAGAACATGATAGGATTAGCATTTATTGAGCAGGGGGTTTTTTTGGACCAGGATCTTTGCCAGGTTATTGCTCATATCCTACCTCATTATTTCTCCACAGCAGCCCGAGAGTAAACCTTATTATTCTCACTTTATAAGGAGACTCAGAAAGGAAGCTTGCCTAATTTTATACAGCTTGCAAGTTGGGGGATTAGATTCAAAATCACGTCTTTTCGTGTTAAGCCCAAAGCTTTTCCTTTGTACGTTTTCAAGGAACACACATTGTCTTGGAAGAGGTATCTCCCAGAGGACTTTCACAACACACTCAAGAGTTATTTAGTCCAGTGCTGCAACCCATGGGTCAAAGGTATGCCACTGAAGCATATCCTTGTCAAGTTCAGGTAGCAGAGGGAGAAAAAAGCTTCCTCCCTCAGAAGACAGAGAGCTTTTTATGCTTTTCCCCCACAGAGGATAGGCTGCTGGTATCTGCAGAATGAGAAGGGGAAAAGTGAGCTGATTGTTCTTTGTGCAATAATGAGATGGGTGGATCCTCAAAGTTAATGGTACCCCAAATGTTACGGAGCAATTGGCATAGTTGGATCTGTGGAAAATGTTTCTCTATGCCTGCTCCTTAGAACAAACCTTCAGAGAAGACAAAAGCTTCAACATGAAAGGCAAGAGCATAAGCAGAAAATGCCAGAAGACCATCAAAGGGCTCAGAAGCCTTGGAGAGTCCTTAGCTCTCCTTTATAAGCTGTTCTCTGAACTGCGGCCAGGTTCTACCCACATTTGCCTTTGGAGTTGAGTCACATGATAAAAGGCAGATGTGTCAATTTAACATTAATGAACTCAGTGCCTGGCACTTGTATTAATACTTTTTTTTTTGTTTGAAATAGTATTCGAAGCAGAATATTGAGTAGGTAAATCACCACTTGGGTTTATTTCAGCATTGTAAATCACCATGCATCATTCATGTGTAAATAAAAACCTGGTAGTGTTTTTGGTCCATCTATTGTATTAGGTTGGAGGTTACTAACTGCTTCATGTTGTTTTCACTTTTACTACGCAACCTACTTCCTGTGTCTCATGTATCATTGGCAATATGTCTAATTCACTGGACAGGAAATTTGATTCTAATGTCTGTGTAATACTTTGCATATATTTTAGCATTATATAACAACATTCTCTAGAACTCTCTCGGCAAAGACTTAAATTTTTAAACATTTTTGTGTGCAGAGATTATATGACATCAGCACCCTCAAATAATAAGACATTCTGCTGGTCTTCAGAATTTTAACCTTACTCATACTACTTCTTGTAGAATCTGAGACATTGCTGATTAGTGTATGTGAATACATGTGTATGTATGTCTAACAGGGCTCCTCACAACACATTAGCTCCCCCAGTGTTGCTAAGAAAGAGAATTATCTGTATATATTAGATACATGATCTCTGCTTATCCTGAACCACAGCTTCTTCCAGTTGCTCCAAAGCAACTATTCTTTTTTTTTTTTTTTAAGATTTTTATTTATTTATTTGACAGAGAGAGATCACAAGCAGGCAGAGAGGCAGGCAGAGAGAGAGGAAGGGAAGCAGGCTCCCTGCTGAGCAGAGAGCCTGATGCGGGGCTCGATCCCAGGACCCCGGGATCACGACCTGAGCCGAAGGCAGAGGCTTAACCCACTGAGCCACCCAGGTGCCCCCAAAGCAACTATTCTTGATCCAAACTCTTCACCTCAGTTGTCTCCCCTAAAATATTCACCCAAGTCAGTCCACACACATATTACCTTAATCCTATTTTTTTCCAAACCAGGCCTGAACACAATTTCCCATGACCAGAGCCATTTCAGAGTCATAAGAGAACACCTTTTTCAGACTTCTCATTCTTGAAAGCCTCAACGGCTTCTAACAGTGCAGCTTTTTTCTATCACCTTCACAAACATCAATTACCTTTATAATGACAATGTTGCCTTCATCTGTAACTTTCACAACTTCTCTCACCTCTCTAAAGAACATGGTATCAGGCTCATATTTTTCCTCCCACCCTACATCCTTTCCCATCATCCTAAGTAATATATAATGTATATATGAATTAGGAACCATCTCGACATCATGTTATTCTTGCCCTTCCTCACATCACTAGAGTACATCTACCTCTACCTCAGGATACTAACATTTTAGGAGGATCACATTATCAAAATGCATTACTCCCTGACCCAACTATCTAGCCCACTGCTTTCTTTTTCAAAAGCAGCCTCTTTCAAACATCTCTTATTTGTTCACCAGCCCTACACTCACTCAATTCCCTACACTTCTCCCTACCTTTGATGCCCTTTTGGCTTCACTTGGTCCCTTTGTATACTGAATCTGTGGGTTAACTTTTTCAAGGATTCACTTTTCCACTTCAACTATCCAACAATATGTGACAATCAATGAGGTGCAGAAGAAAAGTGATATGCGATACGTGCCATAAACAGTTTACCACCTAATATAGCAAGCAAGAAATTCTTGTGTGGATGCTTCTCTTCTTCTTCAGAGAAGTGACAATAATTTCTGTCTAACTGTAGCTCAGAGACAACACAATCTGCTTTCCAGTCATCTATCCCCTTAATTTCAAACTCCTTCTCCACAGTAGTCAAGACTGTGCCTTAAGTGGAAAGACTGAGTAAAATGACCTCAGTTCGGCATCTGTCTCTATATGAGATCTTATAAAATTCTCTTGCATCCATTCCCAAAAGTCATTCTTGCTCTAATTATTATGAGTATGGTCTTTAAATTTTGTGGTGAATTTGGAAATAATTCACAACTGGTTAAAAATATGATCATTTGCGGTTAATTTTATGTGTCAATTTGGTTAAGCTGTGGTGGCCAGATGTTTGGTCAAACACCAGACTAGATGTTGCTATGAAAGTTTTTTTTTTTTTTAAGATGTGATTAACATTTAAATCCTTAGACTTTGAGTGAAGCAGATTATTCTCCATACAGTGGGTGAGTCTCAACTAATCCATTGAAGACCTCAAGAGAAAAAAACTGAGGTCTCCCAAGAAGGAATTCTGCCTGTAGAAGACCTTTGAACCAGAGCTACAATATCAACTCTTTCCTGAGTCTCCAGCATGCCAGCATGCCAGCCTAGCAGCCTGCCCTACAGAACTGAATTTAACCAATCCCCACAATCACGTGAGCCAATTCCTAAAAATAAATCTCTCTGTATCTATGCACACATCCTACTGGTTCTGTTTCTCTGGAGAATCCTGGCTAATACATCATGCTATATTGTATAAGTAAACTGACACTATAAAATAAAGGTCTTTCATGCAGAAATCTCTCTTGTTATGAATACTTCAAGAAACAATCTGCTGCTTGGTTTTCTTAGTGTATCAAAGTAATTCTCATTATTTAAATCCCACTAGAAATAGAA
The DNA here is from genome assembly GCF_002288905.1 of Enhydra lutris kenyoni. NCBI lineage: Eukaryota > Metazoa > Chordata > Mammalia > Carnivora > Mustelidae > Enhydra > Enhydra lutris. Next base: position 25,672,096 of record NW_019154103.1, read on the forward strand.
AATAATAATTGTAGCCTTAATAATCAAATATTTGGCAAAATTCAGTGTGTTGGCTCCATTTAAATAAATAAAATTGACTGTTGTTTTTCACAGGGTAGTGGGATTATCAAGACAAGTAGATTGCAGAAAGTGGTTTACATAAAAGTAAAACTCAAAATTCACACCTAGCGCTGATCTATACATTCACTTGTCAGTGAGTCACCAATACCTATTTTTTTCCCAACATATTATAGGGATTCTATTTTGTATTTATGGGGGAAAAATACCAGAGCAGCATTAACCATAATGCTGAGAAGACATTTTTCACTACTTAGGCATTGCCAGTCACCTGCAGCATAAAAAGATAAGGATTTGCTATATTATAGAAAAACATGACTCTCGCTCAATATAATTCACTTTCTCACTGTAGGAAGGACAAAGGGACGTATTGTTTCTTCTTTGCTATAGTGCAATAGAAATACGATCACAGGTAACACTAGAAAATTATGTTAAAAAATGAATTGTAACTGGAAGCAAAACAGATCTCACAGAAGATAGAAGGACAAGGAATCAAGCCACAATAGGAAGATACCTGGGAGAAAATAAAATGGCTTTAAGTGTGAAATATCTGATTATTTTCATAACAAGGCATTTATAAAATTATCAGGGTCCATATAGGTCAAAGAACTGTTATTTTTGAGAATTTGAACAGAATCAGACAGGTTTCAGAAGACAAGAAAGGTGATGTATTTTAGAGAGGAGAATGTGGATAATTAAAGCAAAAACATTACTGGCACAGAAAGATTACCAAGAAGAAATCGAAGCCAAAATGATTTTCAAGATTCTTATAGAAGACAGGATAATGGATATTATTAACCTGCTTGTTTTCTTAAATAATAAGTTTTAAGATAATAATTTAATCTATGCAAAGGTAACAGCCCTGGTATGTTAGGGCAGACTACAGATTTTAATCTCTTACAAATCTACTTAAGATTTTGCATGATGTTCTCCACTAACATTACAGGAAAATAAGTCCACGCATGACAACTATAGTACCTCCTAATTTACCAAACATAATTGGAAAATGAGACCCACTCCATTCCCACACCTAGTGAATTTTCTAGATAAGATAGAAAAGGAAATTGGGAAGGGACCAAGATGTTCACAGATATTATGGCATGGTTACATGAGCAGACTTGCTATTCAAACACCTTAACTTTATATCCTTATTCTGTTTCTTAAAAGTTATGAGATCTTGAGCAACTTACACAATCTCCCCAAGATTCACTTTCCTTATCTGTAAAATGGAAATAATAATAGCACAGCTTATGAAAAGTAAATGAGGTTATAAAAGTAAAAGACTTGTTGGAGAGACTATTCAATTAATGATAGTTCTAGGAAATTTAATAATTGATTAACTCATCTGTTTTTCTCACTCAATTGTGAGTTCCTCGTGAATCAGAATTATACCTTGCTCTTATACGGGACTACTATATATAATAGGAAGCTTAACAAAGAGAATGGACTTGCTATAAATTCAATATTTCATATTTAGTATTCATATTTTATAATTAGTCATTTACCTGGAGCAGATATTCCAAGTAAAGATAAAGAAAAAGAAAGAGGACAGCGTGTGCTGGACATAAGACAGTCTGGAGGAGTCAGGAAGTAAAGAAACATGCCTAGTCTGACTGGAGGAAAGGGCTAATCAGCTCTCTATTAGTCAAGGCAAGTAAGACATCAGAGTTAGCCATCGGGGCAAGTAGACTAATAAAATGGCACCAGAGGCAGGAAGGCAGCCCTGAGCTTTATTCTTGACACAACCACCTTCTACTCCAGCCTGTTTTATACATTCTGTTGAAATCACAGATATTCACAAGAAGAAATTTTTAACCTTGCTAGAGGATAGAAGCACCTGGGTATTCTCGTCCCTCAGAATAACTGAAGGTGAAATCAGATAACCATTTATTCACTCCTTCAACACTGTGGAATACTTATTATGTACAGGATACTAAGGATACAGATAGCCGTAAAACATGGTCCCTGCCTTCTACCACTTCATTGAGAGGGGCTGACAGGCAGATGTGTAAACAAAATAGTACAACCAAGTTAGATAGAAGCTATATTATTTATAGTTGAAGTTATGCAAGTCCTTGTCAGTACACTGAGAATGAAGGTCTTAGAGTGGACATTATAGAGGAAGTGGTGTTTGAAGGGGTGGTATAGAGGGCGATTATGCTATTCACGGCAAAAGGAATAGCACCAGTTACCAACCTGAGTCTACACACAATGACAACACTTTACATTCTGACCTAGTACAGCTCCATGCTCCAACCCGATATTTAGAACCATATGGAGCATTTATGATACCTCTCATTCACTGCTCACACCCATTTTCTGCACTGTCAGGTTTAAGCTGTATCAGGTAGTTGAGGTTGCTGGAAGACTGCCATCATTGTGTTATATGGATTAATAAATGGCTGGCGTGTCCAAGGGAACAGTTATCAGTAGGTCATTATCAATCCTGGAAGAACTATCAGTCCTGAAGGAATATTTCACCGTGACCAACACTGCATTGAAGCATGCTTGCATTTTTTCTTTGATTTGGGTAATGGAGACAATTATGCTTAATGAATCTAGAGGTGAAAGAAAGCCCACAGGACTGAATTAGACCTTTTACAATCATGATTAAATTTGACTAGTGATTAGAATAAACTTGGCTAGTAAGTAGGGGCAGATACTAACATACTTAGGAAGAAACTTCAAATTAAGGAAAAAGAAGCTAGACTTGACTGTGTATTAAAAAAAATATGGTGGAGGGGCACCTGGGTGGCTCAGTGGGTTAAAGCCTCTGCCTTTGGCTCAGGTCATGATCCCAGGGTCCTGGGATCGAGCTCCGCAGGGAACCTGCTTCCTCTCCCTCTCTCTGCTTGCCTCTCTGCCTACTAGTAATATCTGTCTGTCAAATAAATAAATAAAATCTTTAGAAAAAAATACGGTGAAAAATATAATAGAATTACACTTTTAAAGTTTATAAGCATTTTGTTCTGTTAATTTACTGTCAGTTGTGATAAAAACCCAGTGTCCCACTTAAACCAGTGCTTTTCAACTCCTTTGTGTTGACAAACAGATTTTTATTTTTTATCCATTAAATGCTAATGTTTTTATAAAATTCTATATAATGAATTGCTAAGCAAATGAAATTACAAAACCAGACATAAATAACACAAGTTTTCAGCTTCACCTCTCCTGCCAGGGCACCCTCTGCATGGACCACCCCAAACCCCCCCTGCCTGTACCCGTTTTGGCTCCAGCTATCCCACCCACCAGGAATCCCTGTACAGAGTGCTCAGGGACCTCCACCCCATACCTGCTTTAGTTCCAGCTAGCCAGCCAAAGCTGCCAGGCACAGACAGTCTACACAGAAGATATTCCCACACAGGGCCATTCCTTTAAAACTAGGAGAAGTGGCTGTTCCAGCTTATTCACGGAAATAAATACCAAACAACAAACAAAATGAGAAGGCATAGAAATAAGCTCCAAATGAAAGAATGAGACAAAGTTTCAGGCAAAGAACTAAACAAAATGGAGATAAGCAATCTACCTGATAAAGAGTTCAAATTAAAGGTCATAAAGATGACCTTTAAGATGCTCAACAAAGATATGCTCAACAAGATATGCTATATGCTATATACTAATAATGAAGTTTCAGAAAGAGAAATTAAGAAAATAATTCCTTTTACACTTGCACCAAAAAGAAAAAGTGCCTAGGAATAAATTTAACCAAGGAGGTGAAAGATCTATACTCTGAAAACTATAAGGCTTTGATGACAGAAACTGAAGACAATATAAACAAATGCAAAGATACACCATGCTCATTTTTTGAAGAATTAATATAGTTAAATATCCATGCTATCTAAAGCAATCTACATATTTAATGCAATCCCTATCAAAATTCAATAGCATTTTTCAAAGCACTAGAACAAATAATCTTAAAATGTGCATGGAACCACAAAAGACCCCAAATGGTCAAAGCAATCTTGAGAAAGAACAAACCTGGAGGTATTACAATCCCAGATTTCAAGATATACTACAAAACTACATTATAATATATCAGTATGGTACTGACACAAAAATAGACATATAGATCAACGGAACTGGATAGAGAGCCCAGGAATTAACTCATACTTATATGCCCAATTAATCAACCAAAAAGGAGGCAAAAATATACAAAGGGGAAAGAAAGTCTTTTCAACAAACAGTATTGGGAAAAATGGACAGCTACATGCAAAAGAATGAAACTGAACCACTTTCTTACATCATACACAGAAATAAAATGGATTAAAGACCTAAATTTAAAACCTGAAACCATAAAACTGCTAAAACAAAACAGCAGTAATAATCTCTTGGACATTGGGCTTAGTTACATATTTACAGATATGTCTCCTCAGGGAAGAGAAAAAAATGCAATCCGTTAGAATTACATCAAAGGTAAAATCTGTGGTGCACCTAGGCGGCTCAGTCAGTTAAACAGCCAGCTCTTGGTTTTGGCTCTGGTCCTGATCTCCGGGTCTTAAGATCAAGCCCTGCATTGGGCTCCATGATCACTGCAGACTCTGCTTTTCCCTCTCCCTCTGCTCCTCCCTCTCCCCGTCCACACTCTCCCTCTCTCTGGAATAAATAAATAAAATCTTAAAAAAAAAAAAAAATAGGTGAAGAGTTCTTTGCAAGATGGCAGCAGAGTAGGATGCTAGCCTTAACTCATTCCACAAATACAACTAGATAACCTTCAAAGCATCCTAAATACCCCAGAAATTGATCTTGGCAGAAAAAGCTCCACAATGAAAGGTAGAGAAGAGGCCACACCAATGAAGATAGGAAGTACAGAGATGCAACATAGGAAAGAAACAGATCATGGTTGCTGTGGTGGGGAGAGAGCCATGGTCATGGAGAAGGGCAAGAGTAGACTAGCACCCTGGGGAGCATATGGGGAAAACAAATCCGAATAACAATTGGCTTGGAAAGTGGGCCCAAATCTTGTGAGTTTTTGCAAATGGCAGGGCTTAAAGCCTGGGGTTTTAAAGGTCAGTGTGCTTGGCTCTGAGAGAGTTCAGAGGATATTGGGGCTGCTCTTGGAGAAAAGGCAAAGCAAATAGCCCATGAACACACAGCGTGGAAATAGTGATCTGAAGAGTACCTGGGGCACACAGTGAAGAGGTTAGTTGCTTATCTTGGGGTATGTCCCAGAGAGGCAGCATTCATAGACCCCTCTGGGAACAAAGGAAGTGGCAGGCACCATTTCCCTCCCTTGCTTCTCAGCATAAACACAGATACCTGCAGGAACCAGTGCAGTGCTGACACTCAGTACCTAATGTGCTTATAGCAGGTGCCCTGCGCTCCAGAAGAACCATCCTTCCCAGTTATGCTTGTCTCACTTGCAGTACTTTGGGTCCTCTCCCCCAGAAGCCTGGCCCAAACCACTGCAACGCCACGTCTCCCACCCTGGGAGTTTTACGAGACCATGGTTCTGGTGGCAGTGGCAACAAGTCTCTTTTTTTTTTTTTTTTTTTTCTTAACAAGTCTCATTTCTTAAGCAGACCAAAACACACCTAGTTAAACTACACCATATTCAGACCAGGGACAAAACGCTGCCCACAAGAGAGGCACAGAGAGCCTCAGCAGATGACTGGCTTGAAGGATAAAGCAGCCAGGACACAATAGCAGACCACAGGCAGCACATGTTGGAGACACTTCTGGAAGCACCAGGGCCAGGGGGATGGGGGATACTATACTGCAGGGCACTACAGAATCTCTTCTTATAAAGCCATTACCCTGAAAAACAGAAGATGTAGCTGACTATCCTACAGGCAAAAAGACTAGGACAGAGGAATTTGTCCCAAATGAAAGAGCAGAATGAGGCCACAGCTGGGGATCTAAGTGAAACAGATACAAATAACATGCATGATAGAGAATTTAAAGCAATGATCATAAGGATACTCACTGGACTAGAGAAAAGAATGGAGGACATCAGTGAGAACATTAAGACAAATAAGGAATAACATAGTAAAGATAAAGTCCTCAATAAACAAAATGAGAAACACATCTGATAGAATAAACAATAGGTTAGAAGAATCATAAGAATGAATTAATGATCTAGTGGACAGTAATGGAAAGTAATCAAGCTGAACAAAAGAGAGGAAAAAGAATTAAGCAAAATGAGAACAGGCTTAGGGAACTCAGTGATTCCATCAAACAAAGTGACATTCATATTACAGGAGTCCCAGAAGAAGAGAGAGAAAAGGGGACAGAGAATTTATTTGAAGAAATAATAGCCAAAATTGCCTAATCTGTGAAAGGAAACAGATATCCAGATCCAGGAGGCATAAAAGAACCATCCCCACCACCCCCATCAAATTCAACAAAAGTGGATCCACACCAAGATATATTGTAATTAAAATCTCAAAGTATAGTGAAAAAAATATTAAAAGGGTCATCCAGATGGCTCAGTTGGTTAAGCATCCCACTCTTGATTTTGGCTCAGGTCATGATCTCATATTCGTTCATAAGCTCCATGTTGGCCTCCACACTGGGCATGGAGCCTGCTTAAGATTCTCTTGCTCCCTCTTCCTCTCTCTCTCCCCCCATCTCTTTCTCTAATTAATTAATTAGTTAATTAATTAAAAGCAGCAAGACAAAAGAAGACCTGGAGGTTAAATAACATACTATTAAACAATAAATGGGTCAACTAGGAAAGAAAAGAATAAATAAAGTACATAGAAACAAAAGAAAGAAAGAAAGAAAAGAAAACACAACAGTTCAAAACCTTTGAGAAACAGCAAAAGCGTTCTAAGAGGGAAGTTTATGGAAACACAGGCCTAACTCAAGCAAGAAAAATCTCAGATAAACAACCTAACCCTATACCTAAAGGAGCTAGGAAAAACAACAGAACTAGCAACAACAAACAGGACCTAAAACCAGCAGAAGGAAGGAAATAATAAAGATCAGAGCAGAAATAAATGAAACAAGATGGGATTGGGAGGGAGACAAATCATAAGAGACTTTTTTTTCCCCAAAAGATTATTTGTTTATTTATTACACACACACACAGAGAAATCACAAGTAGGCAGAGAGGAGGCAGAGAGAGAGGGGGAAGCAGGTTCCCTGCTGAGCACAGAGCCAGATATGGGGCTCGATCCGAGGACCCTGAGATCATGACCTGAGTCGAAGGCAGAGGCTTAACCCACTGAGCCACCCAGGTGCCCCGAGACTCTTAATCTCATGAAACAAACTGAGGGTTGATTTGGGGGCGGGTAGGAAGAGGGTGGTTGGGTGATGGACATTGGGGAAGGTATGTGCTATAGTGAGTGCTGTGAAGTGTGTAAGCCCATGATTCACAGACCTATACCCCTGGGGCAAATAATACACTATACGTTAATAAAAATAAATAAATAATGAAATATTTTTAAAAGGAAATAAGTGAAATAGAAACTAAAAACAACAATAAGAACAGAGTAGATCTTTAAAACCAGGATCTGGTTCTTTGGGGGGAAAAAAAAATTCAGTAAAACTGATAAACCTCTACCCAGACTTACCAAGAAAAAGGGAGAGAGGACCCAAATAAACAAAATCACAAATGAGAGAGAAGAAATAACAACAAACAGCACAGAAATACAATTATAAGAGAATATTATGAAAAACTGTATGTCAACAAATTGGACAACCTAGAAGAAATGGATAAATTCCTAGAAACATAAAACCTACCAAAAGTGAAACAGGAAGAAAGAGAAAATTTGAACAGACCGATTACCAGAAAAGAAATTGAATCAGTAATGAAAAAACTTCCAAAATATAAAGTCCAGGACCAGATGGCTTCACAGGAGAATTATACCAAACATTTTTATTATTATTATTATTATGTTCTGTTAGCCAACATCTAGTACATCATTAGTTTTTGATGTAGTGTTCAACAATTTATTAGTCGTATTAGTTGTGTATAACAAACATTTAAAGAGGAGTTAATACCTATTGTTCTCAAACTATTCCAAAAAAAAAAAAAAAAAAAGGAAGGAAAATTTCCAAATTCATTCTAGGAGGTCAGCACTACCCTAATAACAAAACCACATAAAGACACCACAAAGAAAAAGAACTACAAGCCAATACTTCTGGTGAATGTAAATGCAAAAATCCTCAACAAAATACCAAAAAACTAAATTCCACAATACATTAAAAAAAAGCATTCACCTTGATCAAGTGAGATTTATTCCTGGACTGCAAGTGTGGTTCATCCTTCACAAATCAATCAACATGATACATCCCATCAATGAAAGAAAGGATAAGAACCACATGATCACTTCAATAGAAGCAGAAAAAAAACATTAAACAAAGTATAACATGTATTTCTGATAAAAACCCTCAATAAAGTAGGTTATAGCTCAACATAATAAAGACCATATATGAAAAACCCAGAGTGAATATTATCCTCAATGGGGAAAAACTGAGAGCATTTCCCTTTGTCAGGAACAAGATAAAGATGTCTGCTCCATCACATTTTTCAACACAGTACTGGAAACCCTAGGCACAGCAATCAGACAACAAAAAGAAATGAAAAGCATCCAAATCGGTAAAGAAGTAAAATTTCACTATGTGCAGATGACAAGAAACTCTGTATAGAAAACTTGAAAGGCTCCACCACAAAACTGCTAAAACTCATAAATATACTTTAATGATAAAATTTTCTTGAATTTAACCTTTCTACATGAAAAAACGCCAGCCCAAATCATTTATTATTACACTGAACAGACATCAATTGCGCTGTCCAATTGTTTATAAAAGTTTCTCAACGCTTACTTCCAATTTCTTTCCGTGGCACATCGTGGACCCACAACAAACAGCCATCAATCTGACACAGGTCCACAAACCACGCTTGCAGTAGCACGAACGTGACCGTGGTGTGACAGGTGTGTAGCTGAACACCGCTGGTAGAGCAGAAGAGGCAGAGCAGCATAATGATGTGCTGTGAAAAGCCCAGGACTGGAAGTCAGGAGGCTTAGGTTCTAGACCAGCTCGAATACTAACTCAGAGCCCTCCAGTTATCACCTGGAAAATTGCCAGGTTAGTGCGGAGGATTTTAGCGATTCTGACCAGCTCTAGAATGTTCTGTTTCTATGACTAAAGATTTAAAAATAAAGATGTCTGAAGAAAAAATGGGCTACATAATTTGCCCTGGGGAAGAGAATGTGAGGAAATGTGTAACTATATTGTTACTATACGGGCATGGGTGGGGTTTATCTTACTCTCCATGACCCACAAAACATGACATACAGATACAGACTCAATGATTCTGCCACCCAAATGACCACTTTAACCACGCACAAGTAATTGGAAAGACTGCAGTAAACTTTAGGCACATCTAAATCTTCTAATGACTATAACTCTGGTGCTGGTAGCAGTTGTCATATATATGAAGTTTTATAATAATGAGAACCAGGATCATTAGTCTCACATCTACTAAGCATAGCACAAAAGGGCATAGTCTTCAGTTTTACTGTCAGTTACACATGTAATATCTTTCTCTGGTTCAAGCATGTATTGCTCAACTCTGGAATACTGTACCAAGAAAGGTTATATACTCTCCTCTTTTGAAGATCATTAAAAAGAAGGCATTTTTTTTCTCTCGTGTAATGACTTGGTAAGGACCCATATAAAAACAAAGCAATGAAGAAGAGTGACTCCAAGACTGGGATTTGCTGCTGTTGTTGAAGCTTTAACTTAAGAAAAAATTAACTGATGGTAATATTTAGTTTAATTCTCCTGGAAATAATGATACTCCTATTCTTGAGCCCTGGTGCCTTTTTTTTTTTTTCAGGCCTGGGTTGCTTCTCAAGTTCTCTGTGTGTTCCATTAATTAGGTCCCAGAAGTTTCTCTCTTCCACTTCACTTCTGGTCCTGAGTTTAGATCCTTGCTCTTTCATGTGCCTTCTACCAGATTAGTGCTGAAGACACAGACAAAGGCATCAGAGTAAAGGAATAGCTTTCCTAGATCTCTGTATATATTCTATCCCATGCAGAAATTATCCCAGCTCAGCCTTTCTAACAATAACACATCATAGCCTTCAGGGTTCAGAGGTGAAAACAGTCTTCCTCTGCTGTCTTCAAGAACTTCTAAGAAGGTGAACTCTTCCACAGCTACAGACAGAAAACTGGAAAAGTATCGCCTAAATATCCACCCTACCAAGGTCCTCAGGAAGAGAACTAAAATATCTGCCTTTGCCTGCACAAAATGAAAAGGTTATATGGAGAAAGCTCTGCAAGGGCACTCAAGAAGACCACTGGGTCTGACAAGACAATTTCTTTCCTCTCAAGGTTCCAAAGACACTTGGAATCAGAGTTTTGGATTACAGACTCTGTACTTGAGCATAGGATGTATGGAGTCGATGCTGTGACATAGTTCAATTCAATAAAGTGTGTCCCAGCACCTATTAAGAGCAATCCACTTGTGTTGAGTAAGAGTCACTACACTCCAGACTCTCCAGTCTAGTTGAAGGGAAAGACTCATATACACAATTACTTGAACAAAGGCCAAACTCTGATAAGTGCAAGGAAGGAGGCTCAGACATCTAAGGGAGTCAAGAGAAAAAGTGATTCAATATGAGAAAGGGTTTTTAGATGTTAGAGCTTAATGGATGAGTACAAATCTTTTCTTATTTTTCTTACTTCAAAAGTAATACAGCCTCACAATGGAAAATAAATGAAAATAAAAATCACATACAATCCTATCACTTGAAAATAATTACTTTTAACATTCAACATTTTTATCTGTACATATGTAAGCATGAATACTCTTTAAAGAAAATGTAATCATCAGCGTGTACTCCTTGGTAATCTACTTTTCTCCCTTAACAATACATAAAGAACACTTTTCTATGTCATTAGCTATTCCTCTAAGGATAGGTATGGCTCATAAGTTTCATGCTTCCTTTTATTCCTGATCCTGATTATAGCTGCTTGGAGCTTGATATTAAAAAGATTCTTAGACCATGTTCTACGTGAGAAGAAACGCTTCAATGCATTTAGCAATGTCTCCACAAGTTCAGATCAGGGAAGTTGTGCTACAAACCCCCATAATTTCTGGTTCGTTTCTATACCGCTTTTAATACCACATATTACTCTATCATATAATTGTATGTATATTTTAATCAGTTCCATATACTTGGACATTAAGGTTACTTTCAATTATTTTATGTTACATATAACACCATGAGGAACATCCTTAGGCTTGTATACTTGTCCATTTGTGTAACTATACTCTTAACAAAACTTTCTATAATTGCTATTGCTGAATCAAAACACATGCAAAATTCCAAGGATTTTTGAAAGCATTACAAAAATTTTCTATAGTTGCTATTGCTGAATCAAAACACATGCAAAATTCCAAGGATTTTTAAAAAGCATTACCAAATTACAGGGCAGAAACTTTATACCAAAATAAACACCTTGAATCTGTGTATGAATATGCTAATTTCTGACTCTGTTCTCTGTGCTAGGTATTATGAGTTTTTTGGTGTTTTATTTTGTTTTTAGTCTTTTCTCACCAGTTTCAACAGGCACATGATCTGTTTAATGTTTGAGGCAGGTCCTAACTGCTGAGGAAACATCCCTGAAGGATGTTCCAGGTATCGCAGGTCTACCCAGCAATCAAAAATGTGAGAAGGACAATATTTTAGCACACCTGTGGCCTACAGAGTATACGAAAGTTCTGCTACACACCATTATTAACTTTTGGTCTGTCATAGCAGAAGTTACTTTGTTATGATGAAATACCTTTGCCTCTCTTACTATAATTGTGGACCTATCCAATTGTCTTTCTAATTCTGTCAATCTGGGTTTTATATATCTTGAATCTATACTGTGAATGAGAAAAACAATTATGTCTTCTTGCTGGGCTACTCGTTGAATTGTTATCTAGCGCCATTATTTCTATTTACATATTTGACTTTAATTATATTTTCCACATTGCTATACAGCTCTCTATTTAAAAAATAACATATAGATGGACTTCAGAAAAATCTGATCATTTTTCTTTAGTAGAGGAATTTAATCCATATATATTATTGTGACTTTAGCCATATTTGGACTTACTTCCAATATCTTTATTTTATATTATCTGTTATCTTCCTATTCTTTTCAAACCTTTGCCTTTGGATGAATTGATAAAGTACTCTATATTTTCGATACAAACTTCTGCTGGTTTTTAATCTTATGTCTTAATCTTAAATTTTAACACATGTAATAAACCATAAATTGTCCTAACACAACCTAGAGTTATTCCACAATTTTTCTTCTTCCTGCCAATGATAAGAATCTTGGCAGTCTTTTATATCAACTACCCTCATCTTATTATTTTGTTTAAAATTTTAGGATCAACAACTTTGGAAACAAAATGGTTGGGTTGCCTTTTTATAATTCTTTTTTTTATTTTTATTTTTTTAAATTTGACAGACAGAGATCACAAGCAGGCAGAGAGGCAGGCAGAGAGAGAGGAGGAAGCAGGCTCCCCGCTGAGTAGAGAGCCCGATGCGGGGCTCGATTCCAGGACCCTGGGATCATGACCTGAGCCAAAGGCAGAGGCTTTAACCCACTGAGCCACCCAGGTGCCCCTGGGTTGCCTTTTTAAACTGTATTTTATTAATTTCTGTGTTTGACATTGTTTACTGTATCCCTCTCTCTCAGTTAATTTTTTTGTCTTGAAAAGTTCACTGGACTCTGTACATTATAAACTCTTTAAGACTTACAATGACTGAAAACGTTTGATAATTGCAAACAATCTTGATTTGCAGCTTAGATATAAATTCTAGATGGAAGATAATATTCTCAATACATTGACAATGTTGCATTTTATTCTAGAATGTATCAATCTAAATTTAATTTCTCATTCCATTGTAAAGTAACTCTCCAATTGCTCTAAATAATTTTTTTTTACCTTGACATTTGCAATTTCATTATAGTATTTCTAGGTATAGTTATTATTTATGTTACATGTTATCCAGAGTTACTTTTATCTTAGGACACGTTATTTCTTCAGTTTTGGAAAAAATGTTAGCAGCTCTCTCACCAAATATTGCTTCTTTGTCCTCTAATCAATTCTAGCAATTAATCTATTCTCTTAACAGCCCTTTAATTTGGTGTGTATCTTTTCTTCACTCTGTTTTCTGGTTAATTCTTCAATCCCATCTTCCAATTCGCTGTTTATATATAAAATTTATTCGGTCTACTCATGTGGTAGATTGTGTTTCCAGAGATCACCACACACTATCTTCCACCTCACATGTTTTTTGGAGTGAGGCTTTGCTACTCCTGAAAGGAACAGACAGAGTCTATGTCTCTTCCCCATGAATCTGAGTCAGCCCTATGACTTGTTTGAACAATAAACTGTAGCAGAAGTTGCACTGTGCCAGCTCCAATTCTTTAAAAGGCTGGCCACTTCTGCTTTCATACTCCCTCAAGAAAACCAGCCACCATGTTTTAACAGAGCATGGACCAGAATAATGAATGATAAGACACCATGCGCATAGAAAAGAGCCACATGGTAAACCCCTGAGGCTTGTGAATGAAGACTTCTGGAACCTTCTAGCCCACCTGACTATAGCCAAGTCATCACTGCCAATGCTACTAATTAAGTACTGCCTAAGGTCCTGACCCAAAATGATGAGAGGGCTGTTGATTTAAACCACTAAGTTTTGGCATGGTTTTTAACATTGTAATATATAACTGAAAGAATTATTTTTTAATTTCAGTGACCCTATTTTTCATTTCTAAGATTTATAATCAATTCTATTTCATAAGTATTTTATTTTGTTTTTGCTGGTACTGATTAATAATTGTTGCCTTTTTAAAATGGAAAGAATGCCTCATTCATTTCTCTGAAAAACCTAAGCACAATTATTTTAAGTCTTTTTTCTTCAGAATAAATTCCTGCTTTGACCATTGATTTTGCTATCTGTCTGTTCGGGCATTAGATTTCTCCATTACTATTTGGGGGGTGGGATAGGCAGATTACAAATACATTGTAAGGGGCTTTTCCTTTTTTCATTTCTCAATGCCTGTCCCCTACCATATTTCTATCAATCTACTGATTTTTCACTTGCTTCATGCAGCCCTCCAAAGCCCAGACCATAACCTTATCATAGTGATCTGGATCTTATTTATAGAGATACTGTGGATGTTGCAGGTTTGGTCACAAAACAAGGGATACCTTGGTTTAGTTACTGGTCCTATACCTGTGTCTATTACCTTCTGCCTCACTAAGCCCAGAGCTTTCTCAGAGCCCAAGGCAGAAGTCAGGTAGAGTGGGTCCATTTTTGTTTTTAACTTTCCTTTAATAAGGGAGGTAGCCTTACCCCAAGCTCTGGCTTCTGGCTTCTGACTTCCCTTTCCCTACCCTTTATCCTGTAAGTTCTAAGGCAAATCGCAGGCACAAATGACTCAGAGATCCTGAGAGGGAGATTCAGCCCTATTCACTTTATCACTCTTATATTACTTTCTTGGTTCATAGAGATGATGGTGTTTAAAATGGGCTCTTTCCCCTCCTTCCTTTTAGATTCCTTTGTTGTTATATATTTGGGCCACAGGGAGTAAATAAATCGTACATTTACTGTGCTACTTGGGCTAGAAGTGCAGAATGTCATGGATCGAAATGTCTTCATCACACATCAAGATCCTTCATATTCTTGGGTATTTAACAAGATTTTCTATCCTATTGATGTCTGCTTTTCAGAGGTCATGTAATTAGATTGCAACCACTGGATAATCCAGCATAATCCTCCTATTTTAAGGTCCGTACCACTAACCACATCTGGAAAATTCCTTCACAGTGTTACCTAGATAAGTGTTTGACTGAATAATGAGAGGATGGCATCTCGAGGGGAACATTGTTGGATTCTGCCTACCACAGTAATTGATGACTGAAGATATTGTGGTAGGATGGAGAAAGGTGTTTATAACCAGTATTGAATGTAGGGATTTCTGTCTTCTAAGGACAGTAAGGGTAAGGAAAGAGGCATGAGGAGATGTAATTTATACCAGAGGGAAAAAGTTGATCTGCATACTATCCCATTCCATTTTAAGATAGTGGTAAGACAACACTGTTGCTAAGAGGTGCCAAAGGGATGGAGATCTAAATTACTTAGAATATGAGGAAAATTAAGGCAAGAAAGGTTTCAAAGAAAACCAGGCTCATATATGTGGCTGAAAGTTGGAGTCCATGTAGACACTGCCCTTATCTATTTGTTTCAGTATAAAACTCTTAACGTTGACACAAAACCTTTATATTGATCCAAATCTTCAGTAAATCCTGCCATCATAAAACTGTCTTCAGCATGTGGCTCGGAAATAGAAGGAAAGGGGTCCAAATTCTACACTGTGACTTGTGTAGAACCAGAGGCAAGAGGACCAACGGCTTTAGGAAATGAGATGCAGGGGTGTCTGAGTGGCTCAGTTGGTTAAGCGTCTGTCTTCAGCTCCGGTCATGATCCCAGAGTCCTGGGATCAAGCCCTGCACCAGGCTCTCTGCTCAGCAGGGAGCCTGCTTCCTCCTCTCTCTCTCTCTCTCTCTCTCTGCCTGCCTCTCTGCCTACTTGTGATCTCTGTCTGTCAAATAAATAAATAAAATATTTAAAAAAAAAAAAAAAAGGAAATGAGATGCAAATGATACCAAATGTTTAGAAAGTTAGGAACTTGGAACCAGAAGGGAACATGACAATGTAAGCCCTCATGAATTGCAGTTACCTTAAAAAGAATCTGGGCCTCCCCACAGGATGGGCACTTGTGACAATCCTGTTTGAACTTCAAAGAAAATAAGAGTATCATCCTGGAATCTGAATTATAGTTTAACACAGTTCTTGCAGTTCTCAATCGTGGTAGAGTGTTAGAATTACCTGGGGAGCTATTAATAAAAACTCCCAGTTAAAGAATACACCCCAGAATAATTAAATCAGAACTTCTGGGAGAGGGACCCAGTCATCACTAGTATTTAAAGCTTTCCCAGGTGATTCTAATATATAGCCAAGGCTGGAAACCACTGATTTAAGCAGTGGAAAAATCTTGAAGGAATTCTTACTTTTGAATATGGGCATTAGAAGAGAAGTGACTATATCAGGTGTTCTAAGAGATGGGAGAAAACCCACTAAATCAAAGATTTATGAGAAGATGATTCAATTCTGCTGTGAAATTGAACGAGTGAGAACAGAGAGGAGACCTTCAAATTTGACTAAGAGGAGGAGACATTATTGCTTGAGAACTGTAGTAGTAAAATGGTGGGGACAAAATTTGGATTACAAAAATTTCAAGAGTGAACAGGAGACAGGAAGTTGAAGTAAATGTAGACTAATTTTCCAAGATACTAAAAGGGTTCATAAAACAAAACATGGACACCATGACAGGGAAAGAGCCCTGAAATAACTAGGAAGCACACCAACCAGAAGGAGCTTCCTCAATCAAACACAAATTTGAATAGGGACAACATTCTGACTATCGTGACTCCACACATACTTCTTTATATTCCTAAGTGAAAGGATTGGGAACCATGTTTACAGGAGAATAAAGAACACTCCTTTACTTTTCTCCTGAGGAGAAGGATAGAGAATGAACCTTAATTACAGCACAAAAGGGGGGCTGCTGGGTGGCTCATTCAGTTAAGCATCTGCCTTTGGCTCTGGTCCATGATTGCAGGGTCCTGGGATCAAGCCCACATCAGGCTCCCTGCTCAGTGGGGAGTCTGCTTCTCCCTCTGCCTCTGCCTCCCCTACTCCCAACCCCACTTATGTTCACTGTCTCTCACTCACTCTCTCTCTCTCTCAAATAAATAAACAAAATCTTGGGGCGCCTGGGTGGCTCAGTGGGTTAAACCTCTGCCTTCGGCTCAGGTCATGATCTCAGGGTCCTGGGATCAAGCCCCGCGTCGGGCTCTCTGCTCAGCGGGGAGCCTGCTTCCTCCTCTCTCTCTCTGCCTGCCTCTCTGCCTACTTGTGATCTTTCTCTGTCAAATAAATTAAAAAAAAAAAGAAAAGAAACAAAATCTTTATTTTTTAAAGATTTATTTATTTATTTGGCATAGAGAGACACAGTGAGAGAGGGAGCACAAGCAGGGGGAGTGGAAGAGGGAAAAGTAGACTCCCTGTTGAGCAGGGAGTCCAATGTGGGGCTCCATCCCAAGACCCTGAGATCATGACCTAGCCAAAGGCAAATGCTTAACGACTGAGCCACCCAGGTGCCCCAATAAATAAAATCTGTTTAAAAAAATTACAACACAAAGAATGTTTAGCTATAATTTGACACAAGCATCGTTTATAGGTACCTGTGGTTTACTCTTCTATTTAATCTGTCACACATTTGTAATGGGTTTCATAACAGACAATCAGGCAGTAATAACTTACTGAATACAAGTAAACAATTCATGCCAATGTGTGAGTAACAGGAGTATCTACAGAGAGATTTGCCTTTTAAAATAGAGAAAGCCCTATTCGGCACCTGGTTGGCTCAGTCAGTTAAGCATCAAGCATCCGACTCTTGATTTCTGCTCAGGTCATGATCTCAGGGTTGTGAAATCAAGCCCTACACGGAGCCCTACATGGCGCCTGGGGCTCCACACATAGCAGGGAGTCTGCTTAAGATTCTTTCCCTTCTCTCTCCCTGCCTCCTGTCCCTCTCTCTCTCTCTCTCCTCCTCCCTCAATTAAATAAATACATCTTTAAAAAATAAAAATTAAACTAGAGAAAGCCTATTAATATAAATGAAGTCCCGTCTGGCTATATAAAGAAGATATATGAAGGTTTGCAGCCAAGTCTGCCCTTTGGCTGGATATGAGTCCTATAAAGTTAACTTCTGTAAACTGGCTCTTCCCTGCCTCTGCTTCTGAACCTCAAGTTATCCAAGAATGCCATGTCCCCCTTGGTGGTTCCCCAGGTAGCTCTGGGCCCTGCAGGAGATGATGGAGGAAGGCAGAAATGGTAGCAGCTATTTTCATGTGTGAGTGAGTCAGTGGTACAAATGGATTCAGAATATTAATAGCAATTTCATTTCAGGTAATTTTCAGGAAAAAAATATGTTTATGTATCCTTACAAACTATGTAACATGTTTGTATTTCACTATATTCTTACCTCCAAACAATCCTTCAGAAGTCCCTCAGCCATCCAGGACTACCTTGATCTTGCCTACCTAGAAAAGCTTTTCTGCTTTCCTCTTGAATACTCTCTCCCCTTGGATTAGAAATAACTTGTCACTGGATTTCCAGTTTCTTACTGATCCTGCTCGAGTTTAATGAAAAAAAAACCAAAAAGCCCTTGCAGGGAGCAACTATTCCTAACAGACCCTAGAGGAAAGACAGTCAAGGTTTACCAGAGAAGGTACTAAGAAGGTTTTAGTGAACAGGCAGTTAGCTGTAGCAGCATTTGCCTAAGGGTCAGGAAAACTCCTTCAATAACTGAATCCCTCGTGACCAGTCAATGGAGTTTCTAGGGGAGAAGTGTGACAGGTTCACACTGTATAAAGAGACCTTTCAGCTATACCATTAATTAGGAGATCTTATTTGAAGATTATCAAAAGTGATTTGAGATTTGATGGGTCCATTCTTAACAGAATTAAAACAGAATTTTAGAATAGAAATAATGTCTACAATACCAGAGACCCTATTTTATAATGATACCATGCAGACTCTAGAGTGACCTCTGTTTCTGAGATTTACAGTGCTTTGCTCTCTTCTTTTGTTTTATAATAATATCCACCATCTATTGATTATCTTCAATGTGCTGGGTATAATACATAACTTGTCTTATTTAGTTGCCTCACATAACATCATAAGGTGAATTTTTTATTTATCTATTTATGCCCCTATTTACAGATGAGTAAGTAGACTCTGACATGCTGAATAGCTTACTGAAGGCCATATAAAAAATCACAACAGTGCTCAAATTTTGATCTCAGCTCTATAGGACTCCAAAGGTGGCTTTTTTTTTTCATTATATACATTACACTAATTTTCCATATACTTAAAGGAGCTTAACTTCATAAGAGATATTTTCAATGCTCTTTGGTAGCAGAATTTCAACTCAGTGCTACACAAAGCAGGGAGCTTATTGAAGGGTTAAAGAAAAGCTGAAGGAAACTGCTGGTAAAAATAAGGCTGCTTCAGTAACATCATATCTTAGCCTTAGAGGTATATTTCTAGAGAGATAGAGATGGCACAACATTATTCTGGTTAAGAGTAACAGGTCATGCACAATACCCTAGCTTTGACTCAAGAAAGAATTTTTAAAATATTAGGCTGAATTTATGAGGTTGACATGGAGGCTCAAAATAATAAAAGCCGTCTTATAGGATGACACCAGAAATAAGAAAAGAATCCCTGTTCTTTTCATCTTGTGACTCTTGGGAGAAAGTGGCAGTAGAGATTTTGGATTTTGAAATTGCTGTCATTGAGGGGGTGGGGATAAGAAACTGCAAAAATTTAACAGGGTAAATGAATTTGAAATAAAATTAAATTTTTTATTTTGCACAGATTATTACTGAATTCCCTTTATATTGCCAACACTGTGTCAGGTGCTGTGTAGGCGGAAAACATAAGTGTGGCATAATGCTTCCCCTCTAAGAGCTTAAAATACAATTAGGAAACAAGGCACAAATACAACAATGTATAATTTAGTGACAAAACAGTGCTTTACAGAAGTACTGATAATAAAAGCTATAAATCTATAATAAAATATCTATATTTATATATAATATAATATCTATAATATATAAAATATATATAATAAAAGCTATAAAACTCAGACAAGAAATAAGGAAATGAGGACTGCAGTGTGCATCCACTCAATTAATATATTCACTGAATACGTCCTGTGGGCCAAGCAGCATGAGACAACTAATGCTATGGCTAACCAGTATAAACACAGACAGTGAGATGTATAAAGACAGGAAATATTTAGTTAGGTAAATAAAGGGGCAGTGACTTTGTAAAGAGGTAAAAAGTTTTAGAGCAGCAACTCATTACAGACATAAGCACTTTCCATGTATCAATTCATTTAATCTTCACAAGAACTCAAGGAGGTAGGTACTGTTAGTATTCTGATTTTACAGATGAGGAACCTAGGCTGGGAAAAGCTAAGCAACTGACTCCTTCAGACACACAAGTAGAAAATGGTATAGCCAGCTTCAAATGCTTCAAGTGCAAGGTTCAACTGCCTTGCTATATGACCTCTCAGGCCACCACCATGTTACAGAGGACCTGCCCTTACAAAGAAACACAGGATTAGTATGCTTTAGCAAGGAGATCATCACAAGTTGGGGTAACATTTTGTCTTAGACCTTGATAGTTGTGATAACTCTTTAAGGCAACAGTGCTCAAACTTTATGGTCCATCAGACCATGTGGAAATCTCATTAAAACACAAAGAGCTGGGGCGCCTGGGTGGCTCAGTGGGTTAAGCCTCTGCTTTCAGCTCAGGTCATGATCTCAGGGCCCTGGGATCGAGCCCCACATCGGGCTCTCTGCTCAGCAGGGAGCCTGCTTCCCTTCCTCTCTCTCTGCCTGCCTCTCTGCCTGCTTGTGATCTCTCTCTGTCAAATAAATAAATAATAATTAAAAAAAAAAAAAACACAAAGAGCTGAGCCTCACCCAGAGAGTTTTCACATCAGTAGGTTTGTCATGAGGCCCCCAAATTTGCATTTTTCCCAAGTGGTGCTGATGCTGGGTGTCTACAGATCATACTTTGAAACCACTGACTAAGAAAACAAGTGCCCAACCTCCCTGACAAATGTTATATCTGGGGCCTCCCATCATTAACCATGGAATTGGACATCTCTATTTTCACATCATGGAAATCTCAAACTCAACATTTCTAGAACTGAAACCACTATCTTCTCACTGAAAATCTGCTCTTATGTTTCTGCCATCTTAAGTGATGGCACAAGTTAACACTTAGTACTTTGGAAGCATCCCTGCCTCTTTATTCATCTGCCCTCATCCAACAAAAACAACCTATCACGTTTTTTTTCTCTAAGTGCCTCTTCCTACAAATATTACGCACCACTGTGTGCTAGTCCAGGCTGGATTAAGACTGAAAGGTGTTTAGTACCTCAAAATATCACCACCAGACAATGTCTTATTCTATTGTAAGGGAGAACATTACCTTGGGAGAGTCTGAGCAATGTCACAGAAGAGGGGATATTCATAGAGGTTGGGCATCTAGGCAGAAGTGGTGTAGGAAGCATCTTTCAAAGCAAAAACCTATTGGAACTGAGCATTGGTCATGACGTAAGAGTTTAAAATGGATTGTCCTAGCAAGATGAGGGTCTTGCTGTTTGGTAAGTAAGCTGTTTGCCTGGATCAGCAAACTGTTGTCTCAGAAAAATTGATATGCAGGAATTACCAGACTCATATAATGAAAGTATTTATTAGTTTGCAGTCCTATCTTTTTTGGGCAAATGTTTCCCCGAACAAAATACTAACTCAGGTTGACACAGGTCTCTGTTCTTAGTCCTAATAACTATGTCATGTTGCTGTAGGTGATCACAGTTCTCCAAGACATTGTGTCCTAGATTTAAGAAACTTAAATTCCAGTGAGCAGTCAGCACAAGTTTTCAACTACCTCCTTCTTAAAATTACTTATAAGATAAGAAGTATACAGAAAAGAAGAAAGATTTGAATCTTCTTATGGAAGTCTTCACTGTGGAGATAACACTGAATATAAAGGATACAAGAGGGAGGGCAATCCAGTCAAGGTGAAACAAGAAGAATATGAAAAACCCCAGAGACATGAGATATCATGAGGCCATTTCCTTTCTATCCATATGCCCAAATTTTAGTTCAGACCCTCCTTTTTCTTCAGAACTATTTAAAAAAATGTTTAACTGATGTCCCTACCTCCATCCCCAGTCTTAAACATGCATACCCCAATTCACTCTGTACTCTGTTAGCCAGTGAGTTATCTATCTATATCCCAGGCATTTTATCTTTACCCCACAGCAGGAGCAGTGCACCATGCTCCTCTGGGAAAAACAAAAGAAGGTCAGGGAAGCACTGTGCCTCCTTCCCTGATTGTATGACATCCAAAAGGGTCTCCTTTTGATGCCTGATTTCTTATAAAAAAAATTGTAGATGCCTGCCATTCCAGGGAGAAAGATAGTATTTTCCCTTCCTTCGTACCAGTGAACCTAAATTCCTAACACAACAAAGATCCAGACACGTATTTACTTAAGGTTTACCTAAGGATAAAATGCAAATTGCATAGAGTGGGGGAGGGTGGCCTTGGAATAGCTTTGTATCCCTACTTTATCTAATCCCCATTCTTAAATATCCCTTCCTAGATGTGCAGCATGTCTCCACATGGACATTCCCTCCAATGGTACGATGTCTCCTCATGGACTCCTTCCTCTCCTTCCCTTCTATTATCCTCTTCTTGCCTTCCCTATGCTTGGAGCTTTTATTAGTTCCTCCTCCCTTCTTGGATAATGGACCTTCACCCAACAGCTATTAGGCCTCTGGCCTCTTTTGGGCTTTTGGAAATCTTTATGGTCTCCAAGTTATATGCTGTGTTGCTGGTTGTGAGATGTGTGTCAATCATAGACATTCTTTATCTATCTATTGCTGGTTAAGGGAAGAAGGGGAGTTCCTAGTTTTGAGAAGAGATGAGAAAGAACACTGGGAATGACTGCCTATTTTACATTGCAGCTTTATTTTACTTTTTGTTTTGTTATGTTTTTCTTAAGATATCTCTTAAAAAAAAAAAAATTAGAGCTCTTACCCTGCAAGAGTTATACTCCAAACAATTAACAGTCACTGAGTCTCTATATGACATTCATATCCCCACTCCTAGAGTAATGTTTAACCTCTTTTGCTTTAAATAACAACAACAACAAAAACCACAACCATCTCTCTACCAACCTGAATAACATTACAAGTCCTTCTTCCATTAACCTAGCCCTGGAGAGTTTCATATTCAATCACCCCTCCCCAATTCCTGGCCTCCTCTCCCTCAACAGCAGACAAGGACAG
Organism: Enhydra lutris kenyoni; assembly: GCF_002288905.1. Classification (NCBI taxonomy): domain Eukaryota; kingdom Metazoa; phylum Chordata; class Mammalia; order Carnivora; family Mustelidae; genus Enhydra; species Enhydra lutris. Next base: position 25,695,119 of record NW_019154103.1, read on the forward strand.
TTCTATCTGCCACAAAACCAACCTACTTAAAACCTTCATGTTTCCTCAATGCTCATCAAGACTGCACATATCCCCTTGAGGGGGAAGCCTTTTTTCAGCTTTAACCAGTTGTTGCCATGAACAAAAGCAGATTCCTTGTGGCTAAATTTCCAGAAGTCAGAAAGTGAAATATCTCAATTTTTAAATGTTGGATGACATACACAAAAATAAAACAAAATTGAAACAGAAAAAAAAAAATACAAAAAAGGACATCTTCAACCTCTGACCTAAAGAATCAAGTCCAAACTTCCTATCAGAGCCCAGGCTGTGATGAGGAACTGGCCCCTGCATCCTCTCCAGCCCCTTCTCTAATGGCTTTCCACAAATACTGAACGCCAACAGTAATATTAAACTGATTTTACAGTTTCCACTGCATATGCCTTTGGAAGTCTTATTTCCTCTACCTCAAGTCCATTCACAAATATTATCTACCTGGAGAATTCTTATTCATATCCAAACATGACAGAGGTACAACCTCCACTTTGAAGCATTCCCTGATCAGCCCCTCAAAATCATTCTCTCTCCTATATTATCTCTCTACCAATACATAGTTTTATTATCTTTAGCTTTCATTTGTTGAATGTCTATTTTGTTCCAGAGATGAGAAAGACCGGTTAGAAAAAGTAAAATGGTTTACTAAAGCCACAAAATTAAAGCAAGACCTGGGATTGTAAATAATCAAATTCCATCTAGGTCCAATGTCTATATTCATTATCCCCTACTACCTTCTACCTCCAATTTCTTCATGTATTATTTTTTATATCAGTTCCCCCAACCCCCTAACTGGGGTTATGCAAAAACAGAAACAATGTTTTATTCATCTTTGTATCACCAGCACCTAGAATATAATATATACTCAATGTGTTTATTGAGTTCAGCTAAACTGTGTTTTAAATGCAAATCATAGCAGGTTTATTCAATACTGTCTCCTTTTCATTGACTAATTCTTGACATTTATCCAAATTTATCTTCTTCATTTTGAATCATTAACGAGAAGTTTAAAGTGATGTTTTTCAAATTCCAAAAGGGTAATGAACCAAAAGGTAGGATTACCATCACTTTAATAGTGATGTACTTAATTCAAGCAGTCATCTCTGGGCAGGATTTGAGAAGCAGATTACTCTCCAGTCTCTCAAACTCCAAATCCTGAGTTAGCAGGAAGAGGCCCAAATTTGGGAAAGAACTTTTTGCTTCAAGCAAACATATTTAAGCTACAGTTGGCATGTCCTCTCTGTATCCTAAAGGATTTTCACAGGAGTCCATTGTAATTGTCTTCCTCTATAAGCTATATGTGTTTTTTTCATGTATGGAAAGGTGACCTAATTTACCTATAGTTGATAAGGCATATATGCATGCACTTTGAGTTATTTCCAGCAAGGAGAAACAATTTGTGCTCAACCATTAACTGTCTCCCCAAGATTCCCCCAAGAGGAAAAAAAAAAACATGGCCTAAGGGAAAGACAGAGCCTAACTTGATAAAAACCCTTGGTGGATAAAATCTATGAATGTAATCTCAATACACCAGGCTCAAATCCAGTATTTAATTACCTTTTCTCTGCCCCAACATCCCTTAGGAATCCCATATATTTTCCACCACAAAGCTGGCTACCATTTTCAGCATGGGAGGAAAGGGAGTTGGGGAGGGAGAGAGCTCACCTAAAAGCCACAACAGAGCAACAGAAAGACATGTATGTAGCGTCTGATTCTAATGCGATTAGAATCACATGAATTCTATCAATCATGTGATTCTAATCAATTATTCCCATGATGGATTGATTCCCAGCTTCCTGTTGTGAATAGTCCTCTCATACAGAGGTTTTTTCCAGAGGAGGACTTGAATAAGGTGTTCCCTTTGAGACATTCATTTCTAAGAGTAAACTGAAATACGTATGAATAGATTATTACTAAGAGATTTACTTGAGGTATTCTGAGCTAACTCTCCTGAGATACTGAAAATACCTCAGCCTCCACATTTTAGTTAAAAGAGGTAAAGATTCCACTCCAAAAATTACGAAGATGGGGTTCTCTGGGTGGTTTTAAGTGTAACTATTCTCATTAAAATGTCACAACCAAATGCTTTCCTTCTTTTCCCTTACTCACAGAGCCTAGGGCAAGAGTTTGTCCCCAGCCCATGCATTCAGTCACCCACTCTGGTAAAGACTGCATGCAGCTCACCCAGCCTTTTATCTTCTGGTGCCTTTTTGAGAGTACTCAAAAGAGATTAACTTACAAATAATGAGTCATGCCCGGAACATTGTATTTCTTCTTTTCTAAATTTTATAAGCCGTGTCTGATGAAGTTATCCTGCTTCTTGAGATTCAAATAAAATTTGGTTTGAACAAAATACAACACGTCTCCAGATGTCCCCAGTGATCCTGTGGACTGCTACAACCTTAATGTCCCTGGTGCTGCTTAGAGTACCTCAGTCTTGGTTGTGCTCCAAAACCCCTACTGATAGACTCCGCGGACCCCTTAACACAGTTCTGGTGACTTACCTTGATTCTTTTTTTTTTTTTAGAGTAACTGGGGGAGAGGCCGGCCCTTCTTCTTCTTCTTCTTCTTTTTTTTTTTTTTTTTTAAGATTTTATTTATTTATTTGACAGAGAGAGAGATCACAAGTAGGCAGAGAGGCAGACAGAGACAGAGAGGGGAAGCAGGCTCCCTGCTGAGCAGAGAGCCTTACCTCGATTCTTTAGAACAGTGGTTCTCAAAGTGTGGTCCAACACCAACAGCATCAGCATGAACAAGGAATTTGCAGAAATGCAAATTATGATGCCTAGTCACCCAGACTACGGAGTCAAAATACCCAGCAGGACCCAGCAAATGTATGTTAATAAACCTTAGTTGATTCTTTTTTTTCTCCGTTTCTATTTAAATTCCAGTTAGTTAACATACAGTGTAATATTAGTTTCAGGTGCAGGATTTAGTGACTCATTACTTAAGCACAACACCTAGTGCTCATCACCAGCCAGTGCTCTCCTTAATCTGCAACCATTTTGCCCATCCCCCATCCACCTCCCTTCCAGTAACCCTCAGTTCCTTCTCTGTAGTTAAGAGTCTGTTTCCTGGTTTGCCTCTCTTTCTTCTCCACATGTTCATCTGTTTTGTTTCTTAAATTCCACGTATGATCATCAAATCTACAAAACAAAACAAGAAGTCTACATCAAATCATCAAAACTGCAATGAGATATCACCTCACCCGTCAGAATGGCTAAAATTAACAACACAGGAAACAACAGGAGTTAGCAAGGAGGCAAAGAAAGAGGAACTCTTTTACACTGTTGGTGGGAATGCAAACTGCTGTGGCCACTCTGGAAAACATGGAGGACTCTCAAAAAGTTAAAAATAGAACTACCCTATGATCCAGCAATTGTACTACTAGGTGTTTACCCAAAGGATACAGAAATACTGATTCAAAGGGGTATATGCACTCCGATGTTTATAGCATCATTTTCTACTGTCCCTCAAGTGATGATTAAAAAAGATGTGGTGTATACACACACACACACACACACACACACACAATGGAATATGAGTCATAAAAAAGAATGAAATCTTGCCATTTGCAATGACGTGGTTGGAGCTAGAGAGTATTAAACTAAGTGAAATAAGTCAGAGAAAGACAAAAACCCTAGTTGATTCTGACACAGTAAAATTTGCAACTTCCTGCTCTAGAGCAGAAGGGCTCAAAGTATGGTCCTTAGATCTGCAGCATCAGATGAACTGATAGCTTATTAAAATTCAAAATATCTGGCCAAGCTCTGAACTTACAGAATGAGAGTCTCAGATTTGTTTTCAAAAGCTCTCCAGCTGATTGTCATGCTTGATGAAGTTTGATAAGCACAATTTCAAAGAATTCCCTTCACTATATCACTGACTCCTGGCGCTACTCATCTAATTTCTTTTTAGCACAGGAGCATAGAGGCAAGAGACCCTGGTGACACAGTTCTTTCGCATTTTCCCCTTCCCCTCCCTGCCAGTGCATACAGGTGCTGCTAGCATGCTGGATGTGATGGGTTGAAGAGTACAAGAGCTTGTTGATGACTTGAGCCTACCCTGACAGATCATTTCTTTCTAGAAAGGAGTATTTCCCTTAGGTAGCCAATAGCATCCCCAAGGATTCAGTGACAGTTAAAAAGGCTTTGCTTGCACAGAGCACAAGGGAAAAAACCAAAATTACTTCTGGAATAGGTGCTGGAGAGCCACCAATAGCATTGATGAGTTTCAGCACTGACTCAGCCAGAACACCGTTAGACATTGAAGGATGGGAGAAATACTCGGAAAGAAATGACCGAATGTGAATATGCTGGGTTTGGTTGGTCTTTGTAACCTGTACTGCAGTTTATTTGATGGGATGGCAAATTTTCAGTAGAAAAAGAAAATAAAGAAACAATATGGTATAAAAAAAAAAAAGAATTCACTGTGTCTCCAATTTCTCTCTCCATAAAGGCACAAATGGAAGTAATGGATTCAAAATAAACCAGGAGGCCTTACATACATCAAGTATATAGAAGATTGCTTTGGAAGGCTGGGAGGGATGATTTGAGAGCAGGTATAAGAATGATGATGAGAAAGATGGAGCATGAAGGCAATCCAATCCATAAAGAGAAGGCCATACAAAGACTGGAATGGGATCAGCATGGAGAATTCCAGTTCTCACGTGCAATTTAATGACAAGGTTATTGCAAGTCCTTTCCTAGGACTTAGTTTCCATCACAGTAATCTCATAGCATCATAGATGGCTAACAGATATATCCCATCATTTAGCTATTACTGAGGTTTTAAGAGAACTTGGAGGGAATCTGCTCAATCAAACAATACTTGGCCAGTCACCTGGAGAACACATAAATCTGGGTACCAACTTAAATGCCACATTGTGGGCCCCAGCTTAAATGCACAGTGAGTTCTATGCACATGTTAGGAGTATAAAAAATAACTAGAAAGTAAAGCAGTATTATTTGAGTTTTATTGAAATATTTAAATTTATATTTACTTAAATTTATATATATATATATATATATATATATAAGAGCTGTAAGTTTTCTAAACTTACTCTTGTCAGTCTTTTATCAAAACTTTTTTCCTTGATTCTTTGCCTTATTCTCCTCCACAGTGATAATGCTTCTCTAAAATTTCAGGGCCCATTTCCTTCTCCATCAAAAAAAAATGTTCATGATATTTAATCTGATTTTAGGAAAGCAAGTGTTTCTTATAGCACATGATAGTAGAGTCTGTGGCCTAAGTAAATTCAGTCTGTTTTTATTAGTACAATAATTTTATTATTTGGAGTAGAGGGATTTTTGGGGGGTAGAGGAAAATCTGCATAATTCAAGAAATAGGGCAAAGATGGCCAATTAGGATACATAAGTTATTTTCCTGGAGCTCAAAAGAGACAGGACTTATTAAAAACAACCGTAAGAGCAAAATGAAATGCTAATGACCAGATGATAGAATGACAGACCATAAACACGGGCTGGGCATTCCTGTAGCCTTCAAAATATGTGCCCACATCCTTTCCTTTCTTCTTTTGGACGCTATGTGCCCATAGTTACAAACCTTTCTTTTCAAAATATACATCAGTTCCAATTATTCACTTTCCCCCAAACTTCATATTCATTTCGTGGGAGCAGCAAGTTCATAAGTAGAATTGAAAAGAACACAAGATAAATAAGTCATAGAAGGAGCTTATAGTTTGTCAAAAAAATGAGTATGGGCACCCACATTTTAATCCTATCCATGCCCCGAAAAAAAGTTTTGCATGAGGACCTAGGATTAACATCCATTATCGCACACTGGGCTCTATGACCTAATATTTAGAAAGCTCTTAATTATCAGAGATAATAAGACACTTAATGTGACACGTCAAAGCTCAGAATTCTTTAGGGAGTACTTTACACTTACAGACCCGTGGGGCGCCTGGGTGGCTCAGTGGGTTAAGGCCTCTGCCTTCGGCTCGGGTCATGATCTCAGGGTCCTGGGATCGAGCCCCGCATCGGGATCTCTGCTCGGCAGGGAGCCTGCTTCCTCCTCTCTCTCTCTGCCTCCTTGTGATCTCTCTCTCTCTGTCAAATAAATAAAAATAAAATCTTTAAAAAAAAAAAAAAAAACTTACAGACCCGTTTCCTGTTGAAGAAAACACCCTCCATAGAAAGTTTAAAAGATAACCCAATGAATATTTTTTTGGATTGGCCACAAGTAAGTTTTGATTTCAACATGTTCCCCCAGCTTCCCAGATTTGAAAAACCAAAGACAGTTCCACAATATCATATTTCAAAAGCAGAACGGGTTTAGCGGAGAAAGCAGTAAAGTGGTTTTTATCTCCGAAGCCTACAATATCATGAATAACATTGCCATCCAGACACAACGGACCAGGGAGCACCATTCTGTGTTGTAGCTAAGCAGGCTAGCTCGATTGCGAATGGTGAGTGCAGTCCTGCCTCTTCCACTGAAGTTGACATTTTGTACAGACTAGAAGAAATGTGTGCTATGAGATCAATAAAGAAGTAATTAAAAGGAACAGGCTCTTAATGATTGTAAATGCAGCTGAGAACACAAACTTGGATCTCGGGAACCTAGAGTTACGACTCCAGGGCTGTGGTCTGTTAACATCTGCTTGTTGGGTAAGAATGTTTCTCTTTCAAAATAGCACTGCTACGTGAATCAACAGCTTCCAAAGGAACTATTTCATGCTATCCAACTTCAGGTCTCAGACTTGAAAAATCTCATTGATCTTTAGTGAAATCTCAGTTATATAAGTAGGAAGTTATTTTTAAAGTCATACCAGATGCTACAGTTCCTCCTCATCGCTCCCACATGGATGTGTGCTGTTTCTTTAAAATTGTACTGAAAGCCCTGAAATAAAAAAGTTAAGCAGGATTGCTTCACAAACCTAAAGAACAGATTTGCATGCAATGGATCTGTAAATATTCCCTTTTGTTTTTTTTATTTGGCTGCTGGCCCCCTCGTGCACGCGCACACACACACAAGAAGAAATCTCAGAGATTTTCCTTAGCAGGCACATGGTTTTCATTCGGGAACTGACAGCAGGATTTCTTCTTAATTTCAATCATTTTTACAGTCTCCTTAGTGAGACGAAAACATTAACAAATAAACTGCAACCCTGGCTCATCAGTTTCCCAGAAGAAATGTGAAGCAGTCTAAGCTATCAGAAAAAAAACTTTGATAACAGAAAAATGATACTTGGTTCAGTCAAACTGGAGCTCAGATGAAAACAAATTTTATTATTACACTGTATCCATGGTTCAAAGGTTTTTTTCTATTTTATGTTTTTGTTTGTTTTTTGGGGTTTTTGTTGTTGTTGTTGTTGTTATAATTTATGGTTAGAATTTGACCACTGCCAAAGAGAGCTTTAAAAAAATGTATCTTTTATTATTAATATCCTATCCAATATTACTATTTGCCATCTATTTCCATGAAGAACTATCAGTACTATTATTTACCATATGATCATGTAGAACTACCAACGTATCTTTAAATAAAATTAAACAACTCCTTAAAATTCTCTCGTGCCTACATAATGCTTAGAATAAATTTCAATATCTTTGCCAAGGCCTACAAAACCCTGCATGATTAAGTTCTTGTTTATATTTTCAACCTTATCTCCTATCATTGTTCCTTGGTCTCTATACCACAGCTCATTCCTACTTTAGGAATTTTGGTTTTTAAATAATGGTAAAGTAGCTTGTTTCAGACTAGCCCTCCTGCTGGTAACAATTAGAAAGTCTGGGGGAAAGTACTACTATTTGAAAGCAGGCAGAGTGACAAAATCAGCATAAACTAAAGAAGATAGGATCTTGGAAGAAGGGAAACACACTGGTGGAGAACCACATTTATATGCATTTTGCCTAATGGCACTTCCCAGTCTACAGCCTAGGATAAATAGAACTAAAGCGAGATATTATTGCAAGAGAATCAGCAGAGAGAATTGGGGACTGCCTGAATAACTAAAAATGAGAGGGGGAAAAGAGAGAACTACAGAAGAGAAAAACCCCCCTTCTGTGTATAAATCTGTGTATAGTCCCCACACAAACCTTTGGCTCCTAAAACTTAGATATGTAGGGTGCTGTGGGGAGGCAATGGTTAGCAGAAAATTCAGTCAATGCATGCTATAGGGAAGTCAGATTTCGGAATTAAAGTTCATAAATACATCAGGATTTCCATTAAAGTTCCAGAAGTACCACATGTTAGAATTAAAAACTATAAGCCAAGAGGCACTTGGGTGGCTCAGTCAGTTGGCTGACTCTTGATTTTGGCTCGGGTCATGATCTCAGGTTCTCAGGGATCCAGTCTGCATTAAGCCCTGTGTCAGGCTCCACACTTAGCAGGGAGTCTGCTTGAGATTCTCTCTCTCCCTCTCTTTCTGCCTCTCCCCTCTGTGTTCTCTCTCTCTCTCTCTCTCTCTCTCTCTCTCAATTTCCAACATTAAAAAAAAAAAACCTACAAACTAGGACTAAATGTTTTACCAACAAGTTAACTGCCTGATTGGGGGGCAAAAAAAAAAAAAAAAAACTACACTGCCCAGAGGAAGATAATGGAATCCAGAGTTTCTATAATGCATCAGTAATTACCCAGTATGCAATCAATATGAGCAAATTGAAAAATATGGCTCATAGTTAAGAGGGAAAGAAACATAGTTACTAGACAAAGATAAAGCCAGATATTAGAATTAACAGACAAATAACCATAATAAATATGTTAGAGAATCTATGAGAAACATAGGATATAATGAAGAGATAGGGAATTTCAGAACAGATGTGGAAACTATGAGATATCAATTAATAATTAATAACCAAATAAAATTTTGAAATGGAAAAAATCCAAAATAAAAAATTCAACAGATGAAATTTATAGTAGATTGGGTATAATAAAAGACCACTGAACTTGAAGACAGTCCAAAGAAATCATCTATACAAAAGCACAGAGAGAAACATGAGTGAAAAAATAATGAACAAAGCCTCCATTACCTTGGGACATATAGTAATTGGAGTCCTGGAGAGATAAAAGTGAGGGAGAATGGGGCAGACAGGTAGAAAGAAGGGTGGAAGCAGTTCAATTCAGTTTTTAAACTCAGTCTAATCTGAAAATCTAAGTAGTTTCTATAGATAGCAGTGTTCAATCTCTCTTGCACAAAAATGCTCCATTTTGCAAACGTTCTCCCTTTCCCCAGGTTCTTTTCCCAAGGTGATGCCTAATGTATGCTGAGAGCAATTGGTTGAATTGGTGGCAGAGGGGAAGGATCTGAGAGTCCTTAGAAAGTTTTCTGATCTCTGGGATGACATCCTTATTTATCTGAAAGCAGCTACCCATTCTGGCACTCACAACTAAAACTTGTATTTGTTGGAACTCAGATCTAACATGGGCAGGACAAAGGCTGACTGGACCTCACCTCAGCTCCCATTCCTACCAACTCTCAAGTACCTGTCACATTTTTCTTCCAGCTTCTAGGTCCATTGGCTCAACCCCAGCTTCTGTTGTTATCATGGACTCATTGGCTTAATTCTGCATTAATGCCACATTAGAATCCTCAGTTGTACAGACTCCTTCTTCACTGCTGAGCCATCTCATTGATGTGGCCCAGCTTCCAAAATGGCACAGGTTCAACCATAGAAGTGATAACTTTTCAAAGTCCAATATGGGGAACAAGATGACACCTTCCTCTATTCCCCATCCCTTCTACCTTCTCCATTCCCAAACCTATGGGTACTCTCTGACTTATCTCACACCCCCTGACTTGGAGAGAAGACCTCCTTCTTCTTGTTTTCTGGGCAATCTCTAACAAAATTTCCAGACCAGGAAAGGGTACCTTCTTGTAGTTTATATACTTCCCCTGCTGTAACTAAGAACCATCATATAGCTCTGCTGTCATAAGCAAAAGGGGATTTTGCTCTATTCTACAGAAGAATACTATAAGCAGACTCCTACAACCTTAATACCCAAGTATTAAGAGAAGGAATGGAATAAAGAAAATTAGGGAATCCTTTCTTTCGTAAGTTGCCTGGCTATTGTGTTCCTTTATAATCTTATTTGACAGAGCAGAAGATACTTACTGTCTTTGCATTCCTTGTCCAGCAAACTTTGATCTCTCCCTAGACATTTGGATAGCTGAAGCTGACTAGAACAGAAAGGGGAGAGGGCAGAGAAATACTTCCCAAAATATTAGTATTATTCCTTAATTTATTTTACTTATGACCATGCAATATGGATGGAGCTGAAGGTATAAATCCATTTTGGGGTAACTTTAATAGTCATGTGAGTCTAGAAGCCCCTTCATTTCAGACAGTTAGTGTGGATGCTCAGATTAGGGAAGGATGCAGCTATGATCACAAGCCTCATGGTAATGCTTTATAAAAGTGACTCCTGTTTTCCCAAGTCTCTGAATCGGTGTCACCATATCAAACTTAAGCTTCTAAGGATAGAAGTAAGAGTAATTTGAAGAAAAATCTCAGCTCAGAAAGTTCCAAGCAGATTCTTTTCACCATCATTCATTACTACCCCCTCTGGATCTTTATAAACTGCATCAGATTCCATTCATATCAAGCCTGTGATTACAGGTCAATTATCACATTAAATTATAATTGTTTTTAATCCCTAACTATGTGTTTATTATTTAAGGAAGTCTCAATCTTCCTTTAAAAAATGTGTTTCAGTTGAATCTAGTGATAAATTTCCAAATTTACTTATGGTAATCAACAAAAGATTTAGTGTAATGATTGATGACATATTCATCTAGGGACAGGTGTTCATGGGACTTAATTCAAACAGGAAAGTTTTCAGACTTCCACATTTTAATTTGAGATATCTTTCTATAGATAGATATCTAGATAGATAGATAGATAGATAGATAGATAGATAGATAGATAGATAAAATCCCCTCAGGAGCAGCAAATTTCAAATTTCATTGTGTTGTCTCTACTGGTTTATTAATAACACTACCCAGTGGACATCAATGCCTCACACAAGGGCTGTAACAGATTCCTGTCTTGCCTTAAATGTCTTGTTCTAGTTTATATCAATATAGCAAGGTAGAAAACAACTCATGCATATAAACCTTTGGCTGATGTAGCAGCTGAGCTTTACATGTACAACTGAAGCTCTAAATATTTAATGTACAGGGTTCTTTCTAATTTCAGAGGAAATATGAAGGCAGTGTTCCCAAAATCCCACAAGTTAGTCTATCATTTTAAATCCAAAAGTGAAGGATTATGGTTCAAACGACTTCAAGTTAGCATTAGACGGTTCAGGAAAAACAAAACCATTTCAGAGTTCTTTCTGAAAGGAAGAGAAGAAATATTTCCCATGATCAGAAAAGCATGACATAAAGCTCAATAACACCATGAAAAACAAATTTGTTCCTCAGAAATGAGGTGTGATATTTTTTATTAGACAACTAAGAACTCTTAGAAAATATTGTAAATATTTTCCTATAACAAAATAAATGTAGCAATAAATTAGATAATTTCAAATAAGATACATTATATCAATCATATAAAATGTTAATGTGTTATTAATATATTAATATATAGTTGTTAACATATGTACAGTTTCTCTCTTCCTTAAGTTCTCACATCACAATGTGTAGTATACTTCCATGTATTTACTTTTACAATAACAGAGTATGAACTGTAGGTTCAGGTCTAAAAATTGCCTAGGTCAGAAAGAGAAAGCAAGACAGGTTTGAACCTCACCAAAAGACCCATATATATATTATTTATATATATTATTATTTATTATTATGTTATATATAATATGTTCTTACATAATGTATTATATATGTATATTATACACATATATACATATAATATATGTATTATTTCTTTGGTCTCTTAACTGTGCTACATTGAAAACCAAATGCCCTAAAAGTTACATGAAAAAAATACGTTAAAGCTAGTTAGAATGATTAAATGTGAAAATCCATGTCTCTTTAAGGTAATAGGGACTGATTAGGCATAAAAAGTGGCAGAAGATAGCCAGCTTCCTTCTTCTTAGAAGATTATCACAGTGCAGAGCCTGAGGGATCTTTGACTAAAGCATTCAAAATGAGGATTTATTTTGGTAGAAAGGCTCTCTATTCAGATAATACTAGGGTATCTGGGTGGACAAACAGCAACGTCCCAGTGTTGTTTTTTTTTTTTTTTTAAGATTTTATTTATTTATTTGACAGAGAGATCACAAGCAGGCAGAGAGGCAGGCAGAGAGAGGAGGAAGCAGGCTCCCTGCTGAGCAGAGAGCCCGATGCGGGGCTCGATTCCACGACCCTGAGATCATGACCTGAGCCGAAGGCAGCGGCCCAACCCACTGAGCCACCCAGGTGCCCCGTCCCAGTGTTTTTAAAAAGGAAATACTCTACATTATTAGAAGCTTGCATCTCACAAATAATTCAGGAACTGGTTTTCAACATCTTTCCTTAAATCACATTTAAGAAACTGAATCCTACTGATTCAGCACTGAATCCTACAAATAAGTCTAATTAACATAAAGTGAACACATTTCAATGACATTTTAAATACAAAACAGCATTGGAATCTGAGGCCTAGCCAGATACAGACTTAAAACTGACTAAACTGTTTCAAATGCTATGTCTTTAAATTAATTTATGTTGAACACAGTGGGTACCGGAGTCAATTCTGGTTGCTATGACAACAGACACTGAAAATTTAAAGATCCAGCAGCAGGCTCAAGTCCCTGCAAAGAGGGCAATTTTACATTAAAATTACATACCACTGCAACAGTTTTGATGAAACATGTTAAACAGATACACATGCAAGCCATCTTTTTTTTTAAGACAATTTCATTAGTGTATGTTAGATACCATGTTTATCACTTTAACTTAAATTTCCTCCTAGTTAGATTTAAAGAGTGAATTAGAATCTAAATTGCAGAAAGGAAGCAACCAATTATCAAAATGCTACACTAGGGAAAGGAAAGATATCTAAACTAACCATGTAATAAAAACACTATAGAGTAGAAGTCTATATTATTTGCTTTGCAAATGTATCCTTGGCTGGTGGGCCATGCTTATGAGATGGAAACTTAAAAAAAAAAAAAACAACAACAAAAGAGGGACATGCATTCATATGATTCACTGAATTTTTCAGCTTGATCAAATGCATTATGTTTTCTCTAAAGAGTCTTTTAATTGGCTGTAAAATTACTGGATTTGAAAATAATTGTGTTTTGTACCATTCCAATACAGTCTTTATGAGGTCAGGGCTCATCAATTCTACCAAACAAACATACCCACTCATGTAACCCAAAAAACAGTCACCTTGTGTATATAAACCAAATGGAGGGAAACGAGGTATGAGGGGCTGTCAATCAATATGTGCCAAAAAGGAGAAGAAGGTTGAGATCTCAGGAAGTGACATTCCTCCCTGTGTCTCCTTCCACTGGAACAGGAAGGGCAAGGAAGGTGACTGCTGGGTTATAGTTAAATGCACATCATGAGAGCCCAGTATCCCAATCTGTTTTCAAAAACACTCAGAGGCACACATATTTTCAGGACAGGTCATTTTCTGCTTAAAGTGTAATACTTAGTTTATACTACTAAAGTATAGTTTAGTCTGCTAAACTGTAATACTTCTCTTGAACTGGCTCATCTGTTTAAAACTGTTCCCTTTGGAGAGTTCCTGATGCCAAGAATTGATTCCATTTGAAATGCAGATTCCCTTTTTTGTGTTCATGTTATAATTTTCAAATTAGATTAATCGAGTTTCATGTTTTCACATCTAGTTTGAAGAAGAAACAGGAAATGGGGAAATAATTATTTTCCTCTCCTTAAGTATGTCCCCTATACTAAAGATTACCCTAACATAGAAGAATTCTAAGTCTATAAAAGATCTCAAGTATCTAAGGAATACTTACTCACTCCATTGATCCTATTTTTTACAATTTAGAGGGATGCCTGAAAGTCCCATTTTATTGGTCATCCAAACTTTCTTATTCCACAAGGCAAGAATTAAAAGGAAAGGAAACACTATTTGAATCCAAAATATGCAGTGTCCTTGCCTATGGAGACAGAAATCAATGAGAATGTCCACATTTCAATTAAATTTTAAGTAGATGGAAAACGAAACTATTTTAATATGTGAAGTCCAATATTGCTTATCCAATTTAAAATTATAGGATATTGATTATGTTGAAAACATGTTCATCCTCAGGATAAATATTATGCAGGATAATTCAAAGGAAGAAAAATTTTCTATTAAAAAATACATGGGGTCAAAAATATTAAAATTCATTCATGTTATATAAGTTTTCATCTGTTTCTTTTCAAGTGGTTTGAAAATAAAGACTACTAAGACCCAGTGGGTCGAGAACTACAAACATGATTCTAATTTTATATTTTTAAAATGATGTGTTTATATAATCTACATAGAACAATGTGTTCCATTAACACCATCCTCTGTCTTCAAGAGTCCTCTTTAGGTATTTATAGGCCTTGGGCTAAGCTCCAACTGTTAGTGTTTGCAATTCCTTTTCACACATTCCTGTTTAACTTATCAGTAACAACAGAGATGTGTTACATGGCATAAGAAATTATTTTTACTTAATTTGTACCTCAAAAATCATTCAGTGCCCATGTACAGTAAATAATACAAAGGTGTTTGACATTACTAATCCAGTGTTATAGTTGAAAAGATTTATTGCCTCCCTTTAATCGTTCAAGAAAATCAATGTATTTTGAACAACAGCCATGTGCAAGGCACATAAAGGATTTACTCTAATGGGGGAGATACGACCAAGACACTGATGTAACATGCATGCAAACAATGCTGAGATAAAGTAGCAAAAATGATTTTTGCCTGAACATATCAGGAAAGACTTTCTGGAAGAAGTGGCTTTTGTTCTAAAGCTTGAATTTGCAGTCTACAGGGAACAGATGGAAAGAAAGATCTCTGCAGAAGTAGGGACAGTACAAAGCCCCAGTAGGGGAACATGTACTCTGTTCCAGAGATCCTGAACAGATCTGTTAATGGAGCGGGACTCTGCCTAAGAAATTATCAAATCCCAGTCTGAGGGACATAGAATCTGTTTTTTAGGCAGGAAGGTTTTGGAGTAAAGAAATGGCAAAATACACGGTGTTCTTCAGTAAAATTTGTATGACAGCAGTCTAGATGGACTGCAGTAGGAAGAAGACATGAATTGAGAATACAATTTAGAAGACTTGGTCTAAGTGAAGTAAAAAGAGATGTGGAGTAGGTTGGTAGTAGGAAAGAGGACAAAGGGCACTTAAAAACATTGAACAGATCAAATGAAGAAGAGTTGGTAAAGGTCAATTTGAGTTCCTATCTCTAAGGGTTAAGAGATGTGATACATTAAAGAACTTGAATATATCAGAGTAGAAAATGTTAAATTACACTGTAGTTTGGAAGTACAGAAAAAATAATGTCTTAATTTTGCCTTTAAATGAGGTGGTTTTTCTTCTGATTCCCCAACCCCACTCCTTTACTAACTAACCAGGAAAAAAAGCCAATTGTTTAAAGCTTAATAAAATCCAATAATTTAAACAGTCCCTTTAGGTGGTGCTTACTCTCCATGGGATTTTTAAAAAAGATAAAGTGTTCTTTCTCTTAGATAACCTCACTTACTCTCTTCTTTAATCCCTAAGTAGTGAGTGGATGTATGAGTGGAGAAGTATGAAGAACTTGTTACACGACCCTGTAGTGTTGAGAAACTATGGGACCCTATGCGTCTTTTCATCCTCTGGTCCTTGGGTGATGCCTCTGGTCTGTCTTGTCTTGTACCCTGCAGACCTCCAGTGCACAAGATCAGGAAGATTTGAATTTGGATCTAATTCTTTTGGCTCAAGTGATGCTCCTAGTGAGAGTTCTTGGCTATCTTAATTTCACCTAAGCTTCTACTATAAACCCATGGGATGTCTGCCTTAGACTCCCACACAACCCCAGCTCAAGCTGTCCACTCAGCAGGCCTTGCTATGAAGCCACCTTGCTGCCCCTGTTGTACCAAAACTCTCTGGAAAGCTGCTAACTTAAACTCTTATTTTTGCCTCAAGGAAAACAAGGATAGGCTGGATGGCTGAACATCAGGAACTGAGTGACAGACTGGTCGAAATAAAGACCATCAGATTTAACTGAATCTGATTAGGTCAACATGGGCATTCTGCTAGATGACATAAGAAAGAAGAGTCTTTTTACTAACGTACCTGTCCTTCTCTAGGCCAACTCCAAATAAACAAAAATCTGGGCAGAAATCTATATGTATCTGCTCCTGGCTTATCTCTCTTAGTCCCTTATAATATTACAAGGCCAGAGAGACACAGCTTTCATTTACATCTTTGTATCATTGTCTCCTTCTCTCAGGCTCCATTTAAGCCCCATGATGAACAAAGCCTGAGGCCTCCCATTCTGTCATTAACATGGGAGCAAATTAACAACACGGCTAAAGAAATTCTGTGGTTAATACGACAACAGAGGAAACAAGAGGAGTTTAAAAAATCTGTTCTCAGTGATGTTAATTTGCTGTGCAAACCCATTTTGCATGTCAAAAGCTGAATATTACCTAGATATTTTAGTCTCCCAGAGAGATGGATGCCTCAGGTGGACCAGTTGGAAAATCCCTACTGGGAAAATAATAGAAAAATTACATTAATATCATTCAAAATGTTACCCATGTTGCCATGGATTTTTAGTAATCTATGCAATTAATATTACATAGCATTTCTAAAATGAATAATCATGGAGACTCCATAAATGTTCACAGTATGACAGCATATGCTACCTGAAAATGGATACTCATTCAAGAATTTAAATAGCATCAAAAAAAAAAAAAAGACTTTAAATAACACCTATGTTTGTTGTATACAAAAACCAAATAAATACTGCTATACCACTATGTCTGTGACCGGGTGTGAAAAGAGAAATAGAGGGTCTGGTATTTTCTTCAGTAGGTGAAGTAATTTAGTAATCTTTAATTGTTAATGAATCAACTGACCATCTGATATACATACTAAAGTTATTGAAGATGAAAAAAAGTTAACAGTGGAAACATTTAATTTGTAAGACTTGTCCCAGTGCCTTTTTTCTTTTTTTGTTCCATTTTCTTCCTGTATGTCTCTATTTCTTTTTCATTCAAGCTGGGTACCCACAAATCCAGCTTCTTTAATTTCTCACCTGTGATTCCCTCCAATATGAGGAAATAAAATACCACCCAAATGCAAAGTTTAATTGTATATGTCTCCACAAAATCTCAGTGAGGTATAGGAAGTAAAAAGTATCCAATATATTAAAAAAAAAAAAAAAAAGTCCAGCTTCCTTTGGCTAAAAGTTTCCATATTTTGCTAAATGCCCCTAAAGTAAGTATTACAATTTGATGACATAATAAGATATAAATTTATATGCCGCCCATTGTAACACAGTAGAATGGAAAGCCAAATGACCTTTAGGTCAAAGGATCATCTATTACTTCAGGCCTATTATTTACAATGTGTGTAACCATGAGCAACATACTTAAACTCTCTGTGCCTTCATTTCCTCTTCTGGAAAAGAAGAATGATAGTATCTCTCCTGACTTCAGAATCAAAACTAAGATCAAGCATTGCTTCTGAAAATTCTTTGTTAAATTTTAAAGTGCTACAGACATGGCTGAGCATTACTATTTTTACCACCATACCTGTAGCCGGTGTTGAGGTATGTGGAACCACAGTGCCTTGGCACTCATTTCTGCACACCCAAGGCTGCTCACTGATGCCTATGATTCTTCAGCCATAGAGAAAGCTTGGCCCACTCCAGGCATGCAAGAAGTACCAGTTTCTGATCTCAGAGGTAGCCATCAACCGACGGTGAATGAGAGGTTGGTAAATAGAACACCTGAGCTTCCTTGCCACTCTGTTGGAATGATTTAAGGTGCACCGTCCCGGAACTGCCAAGAGGGAATGAGCACCAGTTTCACCCTGGCGATCACTTGCTTGATGAAAAACTCTTTATTGGTTTCTTTTCTTTTCCTTCCCTGTCTGACTTGCCGACTCCCCTGCTGCTATTTTCTGGGATGACCTTGAATAAACCACTTACACTAGAATCCTTGTCTCACAGTATGCTTCAGAGGGAAACCAAACAAAGGCAGTATCTCTTGACCAGGCCTTGCCTTCTTTGTCTGCCTGGGAGAAATCTTTGAAGCCTGGCAGCCTAAATCACACAGGAATTCAAGTCTGAAGTATTCTCATTTCTCCCTTTTAATCCTTCAATTAAAACCAGAAGGACAAATTTCCCAATAAAATACAGTGGGTGATTTCTTCCCCCTGAATGACTGGCCATGCAATCCAGCAGGCAGGAAAGCATTCCCAGACCATTCTGAGGTCACTGAACTCTGACTCAGACTATCCTACTACACTCTCTTGCTCAAAGAATCAGCAGGTACTTATTGCCCAAACCTGTTTTATATGGAACAATAACTTCAGTTAAGTAACTAAAGATCTTTACTGCCTATGGGCCACAGGATTTTTAAAGTACCAAGTCCCCAAGAGCCGTAGGTCCAAATTTCATCTTGCCTTTGCATTTGTATAAAAAGTAATATTACTAAGTCTTTCTTTTTTGATTAATAAAACACACTTTCTCAAAATACCTTTTTAACTGTTTATTTTAACTGAAAAATCTCTTCTCTATGAAGTTAGCAAGGCCTGGGTTTAAATTCTGACTACAACTCTCACTAACTGTGACACTAGGCCCATTACTTAGCTCTCTAGGCCTTCATTTCTTCTTCCCCTCAGTTAGAAACAGCCCTTAGGACTACATGAAGTGAGCTTTGTACAGCTCAACACATGGTAAATTTTCATGTTTGTTAAAAAGGAATCTGGAAATATTTCATTCACTTATTCAATTAACATGTATTGAGCATCTCTTTACTGCTAGACCCTGTGATGGATAAAATAGAATCTTTCTCCTACCCTTCAGAAGCTAACAGTCTATTGGGGAGATAGATACACTTTTTTAAGTGAATAGTTAAAACATCTGTAATACAGTATATTGTATTCAATATAGTATTGCATGTTAGTATTAAATTGGATGATTACAATGGGAACTATTTTTTCTTGTAAACAGCAACAATAAAAAGGCTCTCCATAAATTCTACGCTTAATAGACCACAGTGGCATTCAGATACTTGTATCTACTTATCCTATATTCAGCAATGAAATTTCATAACCTTGTAATTCTTAAGAACCATTCTCTGTCCATTATCAGAATGTTAATGTTTGAATGGTTAATACTGAGGAAAATCAGGACAAGAGCGCCATTCAACCCTGGGTCATGGTAAATGTGAAGAGAAAATTACAACCATGTAGGGTTTTGTAGTGGTCCAAGAGGAATGAATTGCTGGTCTGCCTAACATATCATGTCACTCCACTAAAATCACTAATCAGTGTCATAAACTGCTATCGATTGGCTAAGTGCTTAGAGACCTGGGAAGTTTAATATTCTCCTGCCAAAAAGACTAGTAATATGTTTTGTTGATCACTGTAGCAAAAGCTCACCCTCCTTCCCGTTCTACAAGTTTCCCACATGTTTTATTCTTGCCTAAGAGAGTGTTTTGCGTATGTATTGCATGCTCTTGACCCAACCTACCCCAGACCTGTTAATTTCCGCAGCTGATCCTCGCATGCCATTCCTCAGATGGGGAGCACACAGCACGCGCACCCTCTGAGACCTCCTTCACACCTCGTGAGGAGAAGCAGGGTGCCATTTGCTGGGATTACTTGTGAGAGGACGAGTCTGTTGATTAAGTGGCTTGGGCTCTGCCAGCAGGTTTAGTGAGGTGTTTAATTGAAGCAGGAGATGTGGCTGACACTCATAACTCAACCACAACATGTTCATCTTATAACACCCGGCTCTCAGACCCAGTTTTTAAACTGTTTATGCCCCATACCCTATGAAGAATATCACCAACTTTCTTAGAATGACAAACGGATGTCTCAGCACTGAAAGGCTAAGCAAGCCTTCATCTTAACCTTGTCTTCTCATCTTTGCAAAAGAGAATGTTCCCTTTTTTTCTAAGAACCATTTGCCTATAAGACAAATGCATTTTTAATAACTATTTATTCTTACTTTGAGAACAACGGTAACCTCCTTCATCGTAGTTCTTCAAATCTCAAACGTACCTTTTATAATAACAAATATGACTTTCCTTCTGCTTTTGAATAAGCATTACCTTTTCTTTCTTCTTATGAAGAAGGATCAATTCTACAACTAAACATATTATTTTAATTCTATCAGGAGCTTGTCCTGAATCATTTTAGAATAAAGTTCTTAGGTTCAGAGAGAATTTAGGTTTAACTTTTCCAATATGACTTCCCTTTTCATATTATAAATTCAACCAGTTATTTATTGGGATGGAAAAACACTAAAAGAACAAGGAAGGATTGGCAACAAGCCAACAAACCAATACCACAGTGTTTGGGGTTTTTTTTAAACCATAAGAAAAACCAAGAAACAGGACCCTGAGTGACTAAGGGCCATGACTTGCCAGTCTGTTATCATGGCCTTCCTCTTGGTCTCCAGGATGTCTTCCACGGAGCCATCACTGTGGCCTTGTTCCCAGGATGGTAGAGGTTGAGGTAACGATGGATTAGCTCAGTTCACTCGTACAGACTAAATGAAGAACATTGGAAAAGTTTACATATATGCAGGAAAGAAACATGATTAACTAAAACAGCTCAAGGTTATGACTAGCAACTTGAAGACAGGTAGTCTGTGAGAGGAAGAAATGGAAAGTGATGGCAGACCACAGGAATTAAAGGAGAGTGAGTGTTTACTGATTTCTTTGAAAAGTATGGCTTCCGCCTAGACTACTGCTGGGACCCACTTGTGGTATCGGCACTGCTTGTAGTCGAGACCCATCCGTGCAGGAAAAATCCTTCATTTCACAAATTAGAAAACTGAAGCTTGAGTTTCTCAAGAGAAATTATTGTTTAGTGACAGAGCTGGATTAGAACCCAAATGTTCTGCCTCCTGCTTCAGTTCCCTTTTCATTCCATCAAGCTAAAGTACATTTAGGAATTGAAGAGTTTTCTCATAATTAAAAATAATTTCCTTTAAAAAAGTTACCTTGTGGGCATGTGGGTGGCTCAGATGGTTAAGCATCTGCCTTTGGCTTGGGTCGTAATCTCAGGGTCCAAGGAGTCCGGCATTGAACACCTTGCTCAAAGGGGGGTCTGCTTCTCCCTCTGCCTATTGCTCCCCCTGCTTGTGCTCACTGTCTCTCTCTC
The DNA here is from genome assembly GCF_002288905.1 of Enhydra lutris kenyoni. Classification (NCBI taxonomy): domain Eukaryota; kingdom Metazoa; phylum Chordata; class Mammalia; order Carnivora; family Mustelidae; genus Enhydra; species Enhydra lutris. The sequence continues at coordinate 25,716,393 of NW_019154103.1, forward strand.
TTTCAAATGAATAAATAAAATCCTTTTTTTAAAAATTACCTTTTTAGTTTACTGAGTACATCCTATGTTTCAGGCACTAGAATAGGAACTTTATCTAGAATTTACCATTTAATTTCCTGGTGACCTAAACGAGACAGGTACTGTTACACCTGCAGTGCATGAGTTAAAGTAATGCTCAGTGACACTGAATTATGTGCAGTGTAAACTCTGGCACCTCACAACTGACAGAACCACCATTGAAATCTATGTCTGTCTAAATTCCACTTTAAGTAAGGGGCAGACCGAGAAGATTAACTGTGGCCAAAAGATCTACATCTGTACCCCCTTCATCTCCATTACGATGGTCTTAGTTCTGGATCTTCTTGTTGCTTAAACTAGTCCAACAAGTTCTTAACAGTTTGGTACTCTCCCCTCTCAGTTCATCTTCTACACCTACAACAGAGTCATTTTAATTAACTCCAGTATATTTAACATAACTGCGGCATTAGTTTCGGGTGTACAACATAGTGATTCAACACTTCCGTGCATCAGCTTAAGTGTACTCGTATTCCCTGTCACTTATTTCACCCAGCCCCCCACCCACCTCCCCTCTGGTAACCCTCCATTTTTTCTCAGTAGATAAGAACCTGTTTTTTGACTTGCTTCTTTTCTTCTTTGTTTGTTTGCTTTGTTTCTTAAATTCTATGTATGAGTGAAATCATATGGTATTTGTCTTTCTCTGACTGACATATTTCACTTAGCCTTACACTCTCAATCCATCCATGTTGTTGCAAACAGCAAGAATTTATTCTTTTTTATGGCTGAGTAATATTTTATATATATATATATGTCTGTAGATATATGTATGTATATCTCCCACATCTTCTTTATCCAACAGAATTATATTTTTTTAATGCATAACTCATCATAAAATTCTCCTAGGTGTCTCAGTTAGTTGAGGCTCATGATTTCGGCTCAGGTCATGATCTCATGGGTGGTGGGATCAAGCCCTACAACAGGTTCCATGCTCAGCAGGGAATCTGCATGGGATTCTCTCTATTCCTCTCCCTTTGCGCCTCACCCCACTCATACATGCACACAGTCTCTCTCTCTCTGTCTCTCTCTCTCTCTCTCGTAAATAAATCTTTAAAAAAATTCTTCTGTTACATTCAAGCACACACAATTAATAAACAAGTGTCAGAGATTATGTCTTTTTAGTTTTGAGTTCTCTTAGATCTGAGTCTCTTTTTACTCTTCCTTATTGATTAACAGCAATATAATCACAAATTTTAATCACCCCTTATGACACCCTGAATTCTAAGAACAGTTTCTGAAATGTTATATAGTTAGAAGATAAAGTTGTTGGCCTAATCTGAAATGTTATATAGTTAGAAGATAAAGTTGTTGGCCTAAGATAAAATCCGTTGGCCTAAGATAAAGTTGTTGACCTAATCTTTACCACAGAAGAATCAATGATTAAAAAAAAATCTAGATAAGGACAGTCCAAGAAACAAAAGTTATAAGATAATCTCCTTTATAAACATGGATATAGAGATATTAGCAAACTGACATAAAAAAATACTTGTGACCAAATTAGGTTTATTCCACAAATGCAAGGATGGTTTGATTTAGAAAGCCTACAGTTGTATTGGACAGATCAACAAAGAAGAAAAATCATATGATCATCTCAGTATATAGAGAAAAACATTCTAAAATTCAACACATGATTATAACAACATTCCGGGCAAACTTGAAATGAAAGAGACATGGGTTTCATCCTAGAAACCTGACTAAATAATTTACTACATGCTATCATGTAGCACTCCATGAGGCTGTAGTCAAGAGAGCTCTCCTTCCCACTCTCAGTCTGTTTTCAACCCCCCAGGGCTTCTTTTGATAAGAATGGATGTGAGACCCTGGCTCTCCTCTCTCCTTTTCCTCTTTTTGGGCTCATATCCATTCAACTACATGATATGATTTGTTGGTGCTACAGAAATCATATAATATATAAACATAATTGTACTGAATACTCTTAATGAGATTGAATCACACAAATTATTATCACTGCCTACTCATTATTTTAATAGTAATCAATCATATGGTTTCATCTTTACTTTTGCCTTCCAAATAATAAGTTCCAACACAAAGACAACAAAAATTTTAGAAATGTAATCCTCTACAAGAAGAAAAGAGGAAAAACCCACCTGTTTATAGTTATAGGATCTTAACCCTATTTGCTAAGAAAACATAGGAAATTATATGATAGGGTTGATTTAATATGGGAGATGAAGCAATCTTATTCTAATTTGGTCATTTGGGAGAACCTTTATGTTGCCATGTGATATAATTATGATGACAAATGGTGGCAATGTATTATTTCTGTAAGTGTTTTAGCTACGGAAGTTTATGAGAATGCCATCTCGTATGGGAGAGGGAATTGCATACAGAAAGCACATGTATGCAAGATTAGAACTAGAAATACAAGCACTGTGTTTGCAGAACAATAAATAAAATATTTTGCCTGGGGCAACGTGTTTGTGCAAGAAATAAATAAGGTCAACATTAGGGACTGAATGTTTGGTTCCCCCAAAATTTATATGTTGAAATCCTAACCCTCGAGGTGAGGGAATTAGGAAATGGGCTTTTAGCAGATGATTATGTTATAAGGATGGAGTCCTCATAAACGGGTTTACTACCCTTATAAAGAGATACCCCAAACAGCTTTCCCCCTCTTTCTCACCCCACCGTGTAAGAATGTAAGAAGAATGGGAAGACAGCCATTTGCAAACCAGGAAGAGGGTCCTCACTAACACAGGATCGACCGGTACCTTGATCTTGGACTTTCCAGCTTCTAGAACAGAGAGAAGTAATGTAAGGTGTTTAAGCCACCCAGTCTGTGGTATTTGTTACAGCAGCCCAAACTGAAAAACAGCTTCAGGGGGACCTTTTGGAGCTAAAAGAAAAGACTTTAGAGAGTTTACAAAGCAAATGAAAATGTTATAATATATGTATTTTTAGGGGTTTTGTTATGTCTTTTTCCAGGAAGGACATTTCCCTGTGGTGCAGTATAAAGCTTTGTTTCTGTCTCCTCCCAAATGTTCCCCTATTCTGAGACTCCCTAAACCAGGCAAAACAAAACTGGAAGCTAACAGAAGGATCTGTAAGGTTGTGGGTGGACAGAGCTTAGAGGGATTCCCTAAAACAACTATACCTGAAAGGAGGGAGTCATTTAAGGACCAGACAACCAGTTTTATTCCTATTGTCCTGATTCTTTATTACTAGCATTCCCTTTCTCTACCAAGAATGTCCCAGTTTGGACAATAAACTATACGATTGTCCTATTCATTGGCTGCTCACAAAGCACCTATGGCTAAGCCCTTGGGCAAGGAAGTAGTGCTAAAGCCAGTTCAGGCTGAACTGTCTAAAGTAGAAAGATATCCAGAGTACCCTCTGAACTATATTGTAGATTTTTTTTTTTAAGATTTTATTTATTTGCCAGAGAGAGAGAGTACACACAAGCAGGCAGAGAGGCAGGCAGAGAGAGAGGAGGAAGCAGGCTCCCTGCTGAGCAAGGATCCCGATGCGGGACTCGATCCCAGGACCCCGGGATCATGACCTGAGCTGAAGGCAGCGGCTTAACCAACTGAGCCTCCCAGGCGTCCCTATTGTAGATATTTTTTAAAAGAACAAAGAGACTGTTTGAAGATGGGGCAGGAGCAATAATCTATAAAAGTATTAATTAAGCTTAATGCAACAATGTAAGACAAACACTCCACAAGATATCCTTGGCATGATTTTTTAATTTTTTTATTTATGACCTCCCAAAATGCTCTATGGAAAACTTGTGGAGAATAAATCAAATGGAGTAACAGCTCACATGTGGGGAATTTTTTATGTGACAGACACCACGCTATGTGACAACAGCCTTATATGTAGACCCACCAGTTACAGAGCATCAGGCATTTTTTCTAAGAAATTTACACATATCTCTTCCTTAATCCTTGTGAAAATCCTGTGAAGTAGGTACTATTATTCTGCAATTTTTTTTTAAAGATTTTTATTTATTTGACAGAGACACAGTGAGAGAGGGAACACAAGCAGGGGGACTGAAAGAGGGAGAAGCAGGCTCCCCTGTAAGGAACAGGAAGCCAGATGCAGAGCTCAATCCCAGGCTGAGCTTAACGACTGAGCCACCCAGGCACCCCTATTATTCTGCAATTTGCATGTTAGGGAACAGGGACACAAAGAGATTAGTTCACACAAGGAGTCAGAGCTGGGAAGTGATAGAATAAAAACCCAAGCCATTTAACCCCATAATCTGCTTTTTTAACCACTATGGTATAGACTCATCATACCAAAAAAAAGCCAAAATTCTTCTACTTCGTGTTCATTAGGTGAACACTTTTGTTAGAAATAATGACTTTTGGAGCCAGTTCCAACCTAGCACTTTCTGACCGTTGAATGGGTGCTATCCTGGCTCCCCACGCAAATACTGGTCCTAGCACCTCTGATATGTATTCTTAGATAGCTCTAATATAATTTTGTCTCTGAGGTGTGTCTGAAAGAAGGAGGATATCCAAGAAAAGAGCTGTCACCACTCTCTAACTGGTTTCTAATCTGGAACTGTAGATTTTACTTGATGTTTCTTGGGCCTATAAGGAATTTGATTCCAATCCCTAAAGATAATAACACCAGGATTTTATCTACTGGTATTGTCCAGGCAAATAATAGAAACAGGTTAACACTGTATCAGTTAGGAGAGCTTTCAGGTATCCATAGCAGAAATCCCAAATGACAGTTGCTTGAACAAATTAGTGTTATTTTTCCACAGCCCAAATACCTAGAGTTATGTTGTTCTGGCATTATTACTGCTACTCAAAAATATTGTCAGGCATCTAGGCTTTTCCTATATTTTGGCTATCTATCTTAAATGTGTTGGTCTCCACCATCATCTCAAGATGGCCATTACAGTTTCAGATCATGCTGTGTTCAGTGTAAGAAGAAGAGGGAAAGTAGTTTGCACAAAGTGCATTTAACTCTTCCAGAAGCAAACTTCAAAATACATTTTTTGGACACCTCTAACCAAAATGAATATGTAGTTTTCTAGCCTCCAGCAGGTGGACAATAAAGATGGAGGTTGGGATTATGTGTGGGGTTAGCCAATGAAATGTGTGCCAAGATGTGACTTGGGATCTACCGGTTTGTAGGAATTCTATCCTTTCCCTCCACACTAAATGTGGGGATGTGGGGAATAGAAAGGAATCTGCATTCTCCATATTCTTAGAGACACAATTTTTTGTCCTCACGGAGACCCAGTATGTCTTTAGTCATGGAAATCTTTACAAAGATCTTTTACTATTATCTCCAGCTCCGGAGTGATGGAAACAGCTTTCTTCCTTCTACCCCTTCCTTGCTTACCAATTTGAAAAGTTAGATTTGAGTATAATTACTAATTAAGAGCTTTCCTAATATACTGATATGTGCATGTGGGGAAGTGTAGAAGAACAATACATGTTCTTCTACAGATACTATTGATGATTGTTGCTGAGGGATAACAGGGGATCCTTCTGTCTGTATATACATTTATCACTTGAATATTTTTTTTAAAGATTTTATTTATTTATTTGACAGAGAGAGATCACAAGCAGGCAGAGAGGCAGGTAGAGAGAGAGGAGGAAGCAGGCTCCCTGCTGAGCAGAAAGCCCGATGCGGGGCTCGATCCCAGGACCCTGAGATCATGACCTGAGCCGAAGGCAGTGGCTTAACCCACTGAGCCACCCAGGCGCCCCACACTTGAATATTTTTAATAAAAGCACTTTTTACCTGTAACAGCAATGATGATAGAAATAGACAATTATTGGGCACCTGTGTGACTCAATCAGTTAAGTGTCTGCCTTCAGCTCAGGTCACAATCCCAGCATACTGGGATCAAGGCCTGCATCAGGCTCCCAGCTCAGTGAGAAGCCTGGTTCTCCCTCTCTCTCTGCTGCTCCTCCTGCTTGTGCTCTCTGTCTTTTCTGTCAAATAAATACATTTTTTTAAAAAAGAATAGACAGTTATTAAATTTCTCACTAGCTTTTCATGCTTTAGGCAGAATAAATTCAGTATAGTTTTCTAACCAGCTTTGTGGTTTATCCCTGAACCTTCAACAAGTTCTTCAGATATTTTTTAGCAGTGAAAAAGTTTGCACAATTTCATCCACTTAAATCTGATTACTGAAGTGTTGCGTTTCTAACTCTAGCATGTGAAATTGAATGGCTTGCCCCTGAGGAAGTGCCCAAGTATGTGCCTGCCCTCTAGCTGTCAGGTTACCACAGGTGCTGGTTTGTGAAAAGTGACTTCATCAGACTTCAAATTCTGTGCATCAGGCTGGATAGATGTCTTTTGACTGATAAGGCTGGTAATTTTTTTCTAGAGCTTTTCATTTCAGTGAACTACATAATAGTATATCCACAAGCCTTTATTTTAATGTGATAGAAGAAAATGTCAATTTTGCCTAATTTTTTCTTCCTAGAGACGTGCAGTGACAAGCTCACAAAGTTACAGACTGACTAAAAGTTGAGGGTAAGCAAGAATGCCATCTACCACAATATTGAGTTGTGGCATATGTCTTCAGCTATAAATTAACAAGGTTCACAAGGGTCCTGACCGAGAACCATGCCGTGGTTTTGTTCAGGAGGCTGTTCTCAAATTTGTTGGAGTATTTGTCTTTACTACCTATACTAGAATGACTCTGAGGTTTCTGGCTTGTATGTCTAGGACAATGACTGGACAATACTTATTCATTGATATGGTAAATACCGGAAGAAAGAATATTGATGGGAGGGGGTAGTCTCCCCCACCTACCAAGAAAAAGATGTTAAACAAGTTCCATCTTATACATTCTTTATTCTATATAGAAATAATATTTTCCTTTCTTCGATATATAATACTTGCCCTGTGACAACCTGCAGTAAATTTCTGGTCTTTTTTGGCTAATATTTGGAAGCTATTTTAAGACACCCATGTAAACTATGTAGGGGAAAGTGTTGTAATAATGTATTTCCTGTAATTTTAACTATCCTAAAGTAGTTGGAAAATAGTAATTAGCAAAAATTTTTCTGAGTGTCCAAAATGGATCCCCTAATGTTCAAACACTAAAATTCTTGAGTCTCCTCTAGTCAGAATCTTTGTCTTCCCTCACAGGCTATTTGTTCTATCTCGCCACCCAGTTCTAATGATTTCAATTAGTAGTGGTGACAATGATTTAGAAGATAATGATGATAGATAGCTTTGGCACTGGCATAGGAACATTACATTATTTCTAATTATCCCTATAACCATTTTAACTAACCTAAGGGTAGACATTATTTACCCTCATTTTATAGATGAGAAACCAAGAGAGAGAGGCTAAGTAATTCACCCAAGCTAGTAGGGGGGAAGCTAGGCTCCAAAGTGCTATCTCTACCATACCACATAGTCTTCCTGAACAAGATGATTATTTACATTCCTCAGTACTGCATCTTTGACCTTCTGCTTTTCTCATGCAACATTTACTCCTAAAATAAGTGATCTCATCCAAATTTATGATGGCAGCCATGATCAGAAGCTAATGACTCCTAGAATTACCTTCCAGTTCAAGTTTATTTTCTGAGTTCTAGATCTGTATATCTTACTGCCCCTAGGACATCTTTACTTCAATGTCCAATAGTTACCTATGATTTAACATATCCCAAATTAATACTTCATCTTCTCTAGCCCTTCTCCATATCTGTCCCTACTCCTTTAATCCTTAATTTTCTAATGGGCAGTGTTATATACCTAATTGCCCAAGCCAGAAGGTATTCTTGACATTTCCCTCTCCTTCAACCCTCACATCCAATTAAAAAAACTGAACCTCATTGATTCTATCTCTTTAATGGTACTGGAACCCTCAAATCCATTTTCTTTTCTCCATCTCCATTGCCAGTACCTTAGTAACCATTTTATAATATTTTGTCTAGTTTAGTGCAACAGAGTAGAGTCCAAGATTCTAATGCTACCCCAGACTTACCCTGTATTTAATTAAAAAAAAATTGTTTAACTTCTCATGTAGATGTCTCCATCTCTTAAACCCTCAAAGCAAACTGAGACAAGTAAATTTTCTAATATGATTTCTTATGCTGAATATAGTGAACACAACTGTATTATAGCTAGATGTTTCAAGTTTTTTTAAGTGGAATTTTCTTTTACTTATTTTTAGACTTTATACACTGTATTCATTTATACTTCAGTCAAAGTATCAATATTTATTTCTTATAGTACCTGGTTTCTTATCTCACCCTCTAAAAGCCCATGGTCCAAATGGCCACCATAATGACTCTTCTACAATGTAAATCTGATTCTCTAATGGTCTGGCTTAAAATCTTGCAATGGCTCCATACTGCCTCCAAGATAAAAATCCAGAATCTTTACTTGATGTAAAAGAAGCAATCTGAGGCCCTTTTCTTGAAAGACGACTGACAACCAGTCCTACATGTCAGCCCCTTAGGACATTACTAGGTTACATGCAAAACAATGATACAAAATTATACAGTAAGAGTACAGTTCTACCTACTATATTGAATTTTAAGAGTTATGAAGATTCCATTTGAAGAGATTTCCTGGAAGAATGTTTATATACAAGTGCCTAAATAAATAAATGCCAGTAACTTAGGAAAGTATGTTACTGTATTTTCAGATTTTACAAGATGGGAAAACTTACCTGACAAGTTAAATGAATTATTAAAAAATACAAGATTAGTCTGGAGTGGCATGAGGTATTGAGTACAGGCCATAAGGGAAATTAAGCATTAAGAGACTTAAGGCAGGCTTACACAGAGCAGGAAAGACTGACTAAAGTAGGGAACTTAAGAAATTAAAACTTCCCCCATCTTTACCTAACTCAGAATTTGCAACTGGAGACTGCCTCTCAGATTTTGCCTGAATTTAGATTTCATCTGGTCTGTATGTAGTTATAAAATTTCCAAGTTTCAGGGGTACCTGGGTGGCTCAGTCAGTCAAACATCTGTCTTTGGCTCAGGTCATGATCTCAGGGTCCTGGGATCAAGCCCCAAGTCGGACTCCCTGTGGGGAACTTGTTTCTCCCTCTTCCTCTGCCCCTCTCCCCTGCCACTCTGCTTGTGTTCTCATTCTTGCTCTCTCTCTCTCTCTCTCTCAAATAAATTTTTTAAAAATCTTAAAAAAAAAAAAAAACTTCCAAAATTTAATATACTTAGCCCTAAGTTTCTTCCACAGACCAGTGTCAGCCCATGAGCTGGTATTGGTCAGCAACCACTACAGAAATTGAGCTTCAGCTTTTAGAAACTTTTATAGCAATTTGGCAACCTAATCATCTATCTGTTGAATCCAAACAGATAGTTTAAAATGCACTATTCTGATTTACCGCAATCCCCACCATCCCCTATTCTATCTGAAGCTAGATTGGGTCAAAGGCCAGGTCCCTGGTGGCACTCTAGTTTAGGCCTCCTCTCTCATTCGTTAAATTCATTCACACATGGGGCAGGAGATCTACAGCAGTTATGGTGTCTTGCCGAAGTCTCAAAAAACCTCACATATTTACATATATTAGATAAAGTCAGTCACATTTGCCTGGTGATTTAAAATTTCTAACCGCCCCCAACCAAAAGACCTGTAGCAAAACAAATGTCTAATTGAAAGCTGTTATTAGTATATCATATTAGTATACCTATATATATAGTATATACCTATATTAGTATAGGTATATACTATATATATAGGTATATATATAGTATAGTATAGGTATATATAATATAGTATACCTATATTAGTATAGGTAGACTGAGACTAGAATTCATGAAGGAGCAAGGGCATGTGGGGGGAGCTAGAAGCAAGCTCAGACAGCTGCGAAATGTTGCAGGCAGCAAGTATAAGTTCAAAACCATTCTAATTCTCTTTTTTTGGTTTATTCATCCTTCAGACCAATGTGATTATCTGATTCCAGGTGCCAAGCGTTTGGATCCCTTTAACAATTTTCTTTACAATTTCAGCTTACTGAAGCATATCATAGCTCTGCGTGCTACAATGCACAGAGCAATGCCCTGATCTTCTAGAGCAATTACCTCACCCACACCCAAGACACATCTTGTACTTACCTGGAAGTAAAGCTGAGAGCAGAAATCTTCCCTAATGATTTCCATGTCTTTTCAAATGTGTTAAATATGAACTTAATCATTCCATTTATTTCCCTCACCTGTCATCATCATAATTTTTAAAGGCCTCTCCCCCCACACACTGATTTATTTCCAGTTTATTGCAAGTCATGTGAATGTGGAGTTGATATTCATGACCATCCACATGTTAGCTGGAGGCATAAAATCAAGGCTGGGAGAGTGGAAGCATAGCTGAAAGGCTACTCTTTCAAGCTTAGTTCCAAGTTTAAATCCATGAGTGTTTTGGAGATGGGTTATAAGTTTTAATGCCCGACATTGTTATAGAGAACTTGGATTCTCAATTCAGAATGAAGCCACAGAAGGGGGAGTGTTCATACGTAATACCTCTTGATATAATAACACATGGTGACACCTGAGAAATATTTATTAGTGAATAAATGTACAAATCAATGAATCAACCGATCAATGAACTTGCTTTAAGACACACTTGAAAGATTCCCCATAAGGTGGTTCTTTCCCCAAACCATTTTCCCCCAAGGCCTGATTCTGAAAGTGCCTGCCTCACTGTACCCTGCCAGACACTTGCTGCCGATCTACCATCAGTTACCGGATTGCCCACAGTGAACTACCACAGTCCCACCGTCATGAAGGTAAATACGACTCTGTTATGCCTGGTGGGGCACAACAAGGCAATGTAGAAAAGGGATATGGCCAATTAAAACAACAACAACAAATAAAGAAATTTCCTATATCTGGGTTCACGTTATTTATGTTCTCCACACAAAGGTCTGCCTTAAAGGAGCCAGGATATAGGGAAAATCATCTTCATTTTCATTATTTGCCATGAAACCTGCACCTTGAAGTAATTCTAGATTGGGTAAATCCAGGAAGAGTTACCCAAACTAAAATTGGTTGAATCAATCCTGGCCATCAAAGAAGTAACAGATGTTATGGCCAGGCTGTCCTCACATTATGCCAGAAATTTAAGTCATGATTTTAGAAAGATTGTAACATTTTATGCAATATTCCAAATGGAGTTATTCTTAACAACTAATCCTGCAGAGCTGTTTGGAGAGGGGAAGATTGTTTAACATCAATAACAAAGAATTGCAATACAGGCTAGATGTCCTGAAAAACCAGAAATTTTCTGGTGGACTCAAAGAATAGGACCACAACGTGTTGAGAACTACAAGTAATTTCCACACTATGAAAATACCTCTGCAGATTGGTACCAAATAACCACAGGGAAGAAGGTAAAATATTTGTTTCCAACTTGCTACAAGGTGTTTTTATTATAAAAGCTGGTTTAAAAAAAATAAAAACTTGTAAGTGGTGAGATTTCTTTTAAAAACAATGCTTGTAGCCAGCATGGAATGTCTGATGAAGGTAGGAGATAAATTTTCCATTGTCCTTCATGCTTCATACAGCATTTATGAAATTCTCACCTATATAAAATGTTGCCCTGAGCACTCAGCAACAAAATGATTTATATGTTCTGGGGCAGCAACAGTTGAGTGCTACACCCTTCAGCCCTACCCACTTCAATGAAGTGAGATGAGGCTTCCAAAACTCCTCCTACACTATACCTGCAGGTGATTAAAATCTTATAATTTGTTATTTTATGTATTATATGTAAATTTCAAAATAATCATGGGTGTTAAGCCATGATCTACCACAAAAACCTTTCAACAGAAAATAGCCTTGCCTTTTATAACTCAGAGTTCCTGTTACCAGAGTCCTATCTAAAAGTTGGTCATATTGACTCAAGAAAAGACCCTGAGAATACTGGTCACCAAAGTAGCTGTTGGTCTCAAAAAAGAGAAGAAAGGGGAGGTTGGGCTGCCCAAGCAAAACCAATGTGCCCACCCTGGATTAGCTGTGGTTATAGTGAAGAAGAGACGTGTGGCCGGAATCTCCAAACCCCAAATCCTGGCACCATGGGTGCCCAAGAAGTAGGCACCCAGTAGACACTTGAGGAAAATGAATTCTCAATTATCAGCTGAGACTACAGCGCCAAACCTTTGGGTGATCTCAGTGAGCCCAGAACCGTGAGGCCCCTTTTTGGCTCTCCTTGTATATTTACCTTGGTTCTCTCAAGTCACTCGATGAGTGGTCTCCCAAGGCTCAGAAAGGGAAGGTCCCAAGGTAAAGCAGCACTGAACACCTCGCTGCACCTCGTGGGAAGGGAGAGAGGAAAAGTCCAAAAGAGAGGTCACCCAAGAGACACAGATGAAAAGGAGACCCGCAGGAGGGAGAGAGTTTAACTTCTTTCCCACACCCCATTCTCGGAAATTAAATATGCTTGATTCACATTGGAATTCAAACTCCTTATGGTTAGTGGAGTAAGTGAGGTAGGGGAATTTTGGTGGGAGGTAGCAAAGGAGGAGAGAATGGAGGCTGGAGTCTGTATCTCCCTCTAAAGATTAGAGCCTGTAGATAAATGCTTTGCAGGTTAACTTGACAGTAGATAAGCAAAGAGGAAACAGGAGGCAGAGCTTCTCTGGATTACTCTTCTCTTAGCTGTTCCACTAATGCAGACTTAGGGGCAAACATTCCACACTTGGCTTTGCCATTGAACAAAACTAATGTATTTTCCTCGATAATTATAGTGGACAAGGCAGAATTGGCTCAAAACTGGCTGACTTTAAAGTTTGCTGAATAAATCAATCGGTTAATTAATGAAGCAGTGCCCAAATAACACTAAGCATGGTTTCTGGATCTGTAAAAAAAGAACAGGTTGAATAAGACTCCAAAAGTACTTTTTCTCAATTTCTTAATTCCTAAATCCCATAATTTATAAATTGATAATTCATTTTAGTTATGTTAAATGTATAATTATATATAGAAATAATTTGGATAACTTAATTTCACAATTTAAAAATTACATATATATATGATTGTGGAATATCATGCAACTAAACTTTAGTTTTCTATTACTCAATGTACACATAGATCTTTACAGGTAGTCCTGCTCTATCTACCTCTCAACTATAATCTGATAAATGTTTCTTCTGTGATTGGGTCTTATTAGGGAAAGATCTTAATAAATGCAAGACTTTTTTTTTTTAAGATTTTATTTATTTATTTGACAGAGAGACAGATCACAAGTAGGCAGAGAGGCAGGCAGCGAGAGAAGGGTAAGCAGACTCCCTGCTGAGCAGAGAGCCCGATGTGGGGCTCCATCCCAGGACCCTGAGATCATGACCTGAGTTGAAGGCAGAGGCTTAACCCACTGAGCCACCCAGGCACCCCAATGCAAGACTTTTTAAAAATCATGCTATATTTACCAAGTTCACAGTAAGTATTTGAACCATTATTTTATGGTTTAAAGATGGGAAAAAGGTACAAGGTGAAGACACTGATTTCCTTATCACCTTCTTCATCTTTGAACAGTGGTATGTAAATGGTATATAAAGTGTTTCTAAACCTGCTTTTGCTAGGTGATCCTACTTTGAGACAGCTCTTTAGGCAACAGAAAGAAGGAGAAATTTTAACAGAACTATCTCAGCACTGTTCTCTGGAAGGCTATTTGAAAGAAATGGAAAGAAAAAGGACCCTAGCATTAGTACCCTCACATTTTAGATTTGCTTCTGCAAGGATTGTCATGTTCTAAAGTAAGTAATATGTAGATGGCGACAGAGATAGCAGGACAAGCAGGAGCTAGGTATGTACTGCCCCTCTCCTGAGGCAGGAGCTGTCACAGCAACACTCTACTCAGAGAGCGAAGTTACAGATTATGTAAAAACTCCCCAAAGTCCTCCACGACCATCCTCTTAATGAAATAACACGCTTCTCAGCATCCCACAGAAGAGCTCTGTGCAGTGTCTAGCGTTGAGCTTGCGGTGGACCCATTTAACCCATTTCAGCTCTGAGTAACTGGGAAAGGATTTGTTCTTTGAACAAACATTCTTTGGACTCCAGCCATTCATATTTCTCATGACCTGAAAAAAGGCTGGCATGTCTAGATACAAACTGCAAACATGCACCCCTCCAGCAGTGTAAGTTATCCCTCCATGGAAAGATAGGAAGATTTTTGTGAAGCTAAGGAAGCTTGCATCTTCCGAGCCCTTCGTTTTTGAGGGCACTATCGTGACCTGAGACATGTTAGTAAGCATTGTATTTGAAATTTTGCAAAATAATTTAAACTGCAACCCATGAACACCGTTGTCCCTTTCCACTCCAAGTTCTTCTCCATTGCACTGTCCTATGTGTTTGGTGGCACTGGAGGAGCCACGAGCAGATGTGAGATGCAAATTCATTTAACATGGGTTTAGCCTGGCCCCCAGGGACTTCTGTCTGCAGGTTTGTGCATTGCTAGTCATCCTGATGCAGGGATGGTTTCCAGGAATGGCTAAATGATGATTCATCTCCAGGGAGGTATAGGGACAGAGGTTTTACTGTAATCTAAGTATATAAGTTGAGAAGAAATGAGGTTTGAAAGTCCAGACCCAGAAACTAGTCTATGGAAAATTCTTCTAATCATCAGACATATAGAATTGTAACAAAAGGAACCAATTCTCATCAACAACTGATCAAAACCGAAATTTTCTCTTCTCAGAAATATAATCTATAATACAGGCTATACAATTACAAATGCACATTTTTATGGAATGTTCCAAAAAAGAATTTATCAGAAATTCGGAGTTTGGGGCACCTGGGTGGCTCAGTTGTTAAGCATCTGCCTTCAGCTCAGGTCATGATCCCAGAGTTCTGGGATTGAGTCCCGCATCGGGCTCCCTGCTCCATGGGGAGTCTGCTTCTCCCTCGACCTTCGTACTTCGCATGCTCTCTCTCACTGTCTCTCTCTCAAATAAATAAATAAAATCTTTTAAAAAATAAAAAAAGAAATTCTGAGTTTGTAGGGCTCAAAGCTGAAGCAGTACTATAAAAAATAAATACAGCTATATGTAAAGTCACTTGTTTTATGAATTCCAATATATTACATCACATCTTAGTATATATAATGCACTGTTCTAAAACCAAAGATTCCAGATGAATTGACATGCAAAAATGCTACAAAGGCAACAAAATGCCCTGAAGATACAAAGTGTTTCTATGACCAAGCTCCTACATTTATTTATTCAATGTATATTATATGAGTCATTTGATTACAAAAGTATGTGGCCCATTATAGCAGAGCACTAATCCTGACATGCATTTGGCTTGATCTTATGCATTCCACACTTTCAGATCCCTTTTATTACTTTTTTCAGAATTATTAAGCATACCAAAATGTGAATGTATTAAGAAGAAAGTATCCAAGTTGAATCAAAAATCATAAACCAATAAAAGTATCTATGGTATTTATTAGCTGGCTTTTGTTTTTTTTTAAGGTTTTATTTAATTATTTGACAGACAGAGATCACAAGTAGGCAGAGAGGCAGGCAGAGAGAGAGGAGGAAGCAGGCTCCCTGCTGAGCAGAGAGCCCGATGTGGGGCCCGATCCCAGGACACCGGGATCACGACCTGAGCCGAAGGCAGAAGCTTTAACCCACTGAGCCACCCAGGTGCCCCGGTTAGCTGGCTTTTAAAAACGTTTAATTTGTTGTGGTTTTTCGGTCCAAATAAGTATGCATTTTCATGCCTAATTTTCTATTTGTAATTTAATATTCTTTTTTCTTTTCCCAGCAAATTAAGTTTCAGGCTGCACAGAACCTGAATCTGCCATGTAATTAAACCAACTGCAAAGGCACTGGTTTACCAGGCCTGCTGGGTAGAGCATGGCTGACTTTTGAGAAAATGGGCTCAGGCCATCTTTACTTGAGTGCATAGTTCCAAAAGCCCTTATCCCAATGATGAAATCCTAAAAATTCTGAAAACTTAAATATATATTTATTATTTGGCATCAAAACTCATTTGGCAACTGAACTTAGCTAGAACTGACATGAGGCTATTTATAAATTTTATTGATCTCAGTATGAATATTCATACAGTTTATTGTGGAAATATTAAAAATTTGAATTTAAGATGTTGCACAAATTCCATGAGAGGTTTTACAGAATTTTTTAACTAAAAAAACTTCTTTTAATTCTAAAACACATGTAGTTCCAGGGTTTATGGATGAGGAATTTGGGATCTGTGCTAATTTTCACACAGTTGCCTCCCATGGGCAGGGACTTAGGGAGTCAAGCAGTCTGCTGAGGACTGTGATAAAGTTTTGAGAATATCTGATAGTATGTGACAGATAAACTCATGGATATCCAAGCCCTGCCCTGGGTGCCAGAGGATAACATTCACAAACAAACAAACAAACAAAAAACCTGATGGAATGGGAGGCAAAATTTCATCTTATTATTGGGGGATAACACTAATGGAAACCCGGACATAGAACATCTGACATGTGACATGGACTTGAAATCTACATTAGATCTGCAACATCTCTATGCGCAAAAAAAAAGGATCAACACACTTAGGCACATACTGGTTGTGTGACCTTGAGCAAAACCTCCTCTGTGAAAAAATGCCCACCCCTATAAAATACTGTTTTATATCATCTACTTCATATTTATATGTAACATAGGTATAAATATATTACCTACTTTATAAATTTGTTTTGAGATTTAAATAGTATAATGCAAGTAACATACTTAAAACAGTGTCTTAAATGCTTATAACATACCAGCACCTCCTAAAGGCCAGCAGTTATTATTATATTATAGATGAGGAAAGAATAATAAGGTCCCCAGAAGAGCCCATGTCTACTTACAAAGCCCACTCCCTTTGAAGTATATTAGTTAAGTTATAAAAATGAAGCCTTGACTTGAAGAGGTATTTGTACATCAGTGTTCATAGCAACATTATTCACAATAACCCCAAAGTGAAAACAACCCAAATTTCCATTAACAAATGAACATATAAATAAAATGTGGTATGTACATACAATGGAATTTTATTGAGCCTTAAAAAGTAATGAAATTCTGACACAGGATACAATATGGATAAACCCTGAAGACATTGTGCTAAGTGAAATAAACCAAACACAAAAGGACAAACATAATGTGATTCCACTTACATAAAGTACCAAGAATAATCAAATTCACAGAGACAGAAAGTAGGATGGTGATTACCAAGGCTTGGAGGGAGGAAGCATATTTAAATGGGCATGGAGTTTCAGTTTGGAAGATGAAAGAATTCTTGAGATAGATAGTTGTGATGGTTTTATAGCAATGCAGATGTGCTTGATGTCAATGGACTACACACTTGAAAATGGTTAAAATGATATATTTTATATTGTGTATTTTTTACCACAACAAAAAATAAAGCAAGAAAAAAAGAAAGAAAGAAATATAGCCCCGGCTCTCTATTCGACTGGCTTATGAAGGTCCTCCAGCCCTCCGATAAGTTTACCTCTAATGACTTCTGAGAGTCATGAGGAGTTTTCTCATGTGTGCTTGAGAACAAAATTGTTGAGCTGTAGCAGAGTGTACATATATTTGCCCTGTTCTGCTCCACCCACTATTTACTGAGCACCAACATCTCCTCTTGGAGACTAAGTTTATGAATCCAAGATGTCAACATGAAATTGAGAGTAAATTCTCTCCTTTTGGTTTTGCCTTCTGTGAGGAGTGTGTGAAAGTTGTGATTCTTCTTCCTCAATATCTTACAGTTTGTAGGAAAATATTTCCTTTTGGTTTTATTTACAATCCCTCAATCTTTTCCCCAAACCTCCCCACTCTATACTCAGACACACTAAACAAATTACTATTGTATACTCATACTTGTTCCTCCCTTCACTCTCCATTTAATTAGTCTTGTGGGTCTGAGTCTTTCTTCCCTTAGGATGCAATATGGCTGATATTTAGCTAGTATATGCCATTATGGTCATGCAATTGATTAAATACTGAAATGATCTTCATGGGTTGCATATAGCAGCTGTCCTATAACTCTGAGTGCCCCCTCCTACCTCCCCAGCAAACCCTGGCCATCCTTTCAGGACCCCTCAAACCTAGCACAATTCCATTAACTAGGAGTCAACACATGGCAGAGCCAGTCCATACAGGACCATACTACATCACTCTAAGCCGCTGTTCACTCTGATTGGCCAATGTTGTGTCTCACTGGTTGTTAAGTATTTTGAAATTACCTCTGGATGACATGGTCTGTCAGCTGGCTCCTTGGTCTCTTAGAAATTATCCTACTAATTCACCAGATATGCTCCACTTCAATAGTCATCAAGGAAAACCAAATAAGACTACAATGAGATACCACTACCCATCCTACGGAATGGCTAAAATAAAAAAGACAGAAAATACCAAGAGTTGACAAGAATATTGAGCAAGTTCAACTCTCATACACTGCTGGTAGGAGTACAACTACTTGGGGAAATTGGTTGATGATACTTACTAAAGCTGAATGAGTATGTACTAGCATACGTCACAACCTAGTAAATCTACTTTATGTAGTAAACCTTTCTCTCTCTCCACACTCCTCCTCCTCATTTAACGAGAAGACTCCCCAGGGCTGTTGTCTGCCTACAAGGAGATCACAGATACTGTTTGCGTTCCCTTCTCAGATCCACAGTAGGAAAGCATTTTGATGTGCATGGCTTTAGCTCAATCCTCGTGCCTTAGGGGAATTTTTATAATGCAGAGCTCTCTACCAAAGTAAAATTTTCTACCTCCTCTCCTGCCTGGTTTTCTTATTTAATAAAGTTTATAAAAATACCAGCATCCAGCATGAGTTGCTGCCAAATTTTTTTTGTTCTGTGCTCCATTTGACCTCATCAACAAGGATTCAATGGGCACTGCTAGCTCTGTCTCTTTCTGGATGGAAATGTGAAGAAGGGACAAGCATTAGAACCACTTTAAAAAGGCAGACTCTCCACAAGAGAGGGGCATCTGAACAATTTTCTGGTGGGTGGAGTCCAGCATAAGTGTATAACCTTGCTATTTTGTTCTCCATCCATCTATGGCTTTTTCTTATTGGTTAGAAACATACCCGCGATTTTGATATCAGCTTTTCTGATAATCTTAGCTTTCAGTAGTAGGTTCTTCCAGGTCTCCAGCAACAGTTAGCAGAACTAAGGGGACACTGCATCAAGTGACTCAAGCCAGACACCATTTAAAATTGGAGAACTTTTCTTTTTAGATTACAAATTCATATCTTACACATTTATATATTCCTGCAAAGATCACAAATTCCTATCTTACATGTTTATATAGTCCCCCCCCCCAATGCTTGATCCCAAAACCTTTCTGGTAACACTGATCAAGTCTTTTCTGACTTCGATTTTTTTTTTTTTATTTCACTGCCCCTCACTCATTCCTCAAGTGATGCCTCCCTCTAGCCACCCCGTGTGAGGAGGATGATCTTTTACAATATTAAAGCACCTTCAAACCAGCAGCAGTAGACTCAATTTCCATGAAGAGCCAACCAAAAAGAGTGTCACCCTTGCCTTTAATACTTTGGATACCTGGCAGTAACCCAGTTGTTTAGATATTCAGGGTAGCTCCTCTGTCTTGTGATGGTTATGAGACGCTATAACCAATGCTCCCAAAGGTATTAATATCACACCCATGCCTTTCTGCAAAACAGTCAAATGCAGATATGACAGGAAGAAGAAGACGGCTTAGACATATTAGTCATCACCAAAACTACTTTCACATACATAACTTAGAGAGCAAAGTGTATTACTGGCTTCAACTCTGAAGGCACGGTCATGTTCCAATACCTTACTTTCAGAAATCTGGGCTCACCATTTGAAATCAAAGTTGGTGTGCAGGTGGTGCCCGTGGAATTTTCCTACTAGGCAACTGGGCCTGTAAGGAAGATAGGATTCAAATGAAATCTCACCAGTTTTGATTATCATCCAGTGCTTGTGTCACATAGCTGCCCTTTCCTACTTGCCAGCCGTTCAGAGACACAATGGCTTCCATTAGGCAAAAGCAATACCACAACGGTTATTACAGGAAGGAAGAGACATTCATCACCAGAATATTTTAGCAAATGAGTCACAACAGACTGATGGCATAACTCACGTTCTAAGGCCAAGAATAAGAATTATATGGTTTATTTTAAGACAGAAGAAGAGTAAAAAAACAGATTGAAAAACATATGATATCCCCTCCAGCTCAAAGCTCTATAAACAGCAGTGGCATTTGCAAAGTTCTGCGTGTCTTCTCAAATGTGGTTTCAGTTTTAATGTGTGTTGACATCTTCCTCTGTGTGCAGATTTAACTGGAAGAACAACAGTTTGTGCTTTTTTTTCCTGCTGCTACAGGATGAGAAGAATAGGGAAAGAACTCAGCAATCTCTATTTACATTGAGCAGCTATATACTCTGAATGAAAACCAAGATATGCTTTTCCTTCAGTGATTCTAAATTAGCAGAATGAAAACATGCTTTTCCCTTGAGCCATTAAATTGTATAATGCAGAATAGACACATTAGTCGTGGTGTCTCCTTCTATTCTCTTCTGGAGCAGAGGCAAATGAAATAAATAAATGAGATGACTGAAAAGGAATTTGCCTTTCCAAAAACAAATAAATGGTAAAGGGACTGAGCGCCAAACTTCACAGAACCACACAAAGAACCAGAGCTTCAAATTGTAATTTTAAAAATAGTATAGTGAAAAATTAAGGGGCTCTAAGATGAAACAAATTTAGGAAGAAAGAGAAAGAAACAGCATGCCAAGAACTGTGCTGATTAGGAAGTGGGCAATTTAATTTCTTCAGGAGAGTAAATCTCCAACATGAATTAATTTGCTTCACGCTGAGTCCTGCTGGTTTTTCTGCTTTCCTCAATCACTGTTTATTTCACAAAATCAGCACTCACCTATCTTCTTTGATTATTTAATTTCAGGAGGATTTTCCTTTCACAAAGAAGTTAGCACAGCTAAACTCACTCTGCATGCAATGTGTAAACATTATAATGGCCTGCCTAGGTGTGGGGATTATTTATTTCATCTTGGAGACATTGTTTCGATGCTCTACTTCCCCTCAAGTGAAATCTCTCAGTGATTGCGCAATCTACTTCCAACAGTATGCGTCTTTCATTGACATTTACCAAATGCACAGGTTCTCATACAGAATCAAGAAAGCAGTATTCATACCATGACATAGATGCTCTCATTCCTAAAGAAGTGGGTCTGGGGCTATAGCTGGTAGAACTTGTAAATAATACACAAAATGCCATTTTAAAATAAAAACAGGCATTGATTTCTTTGTTAGTAACTTCTCTGTGACTGTCTAGGCTCTCCTGAGTTTTCATTTTATGCACGTAGGTCAGCGTAATAGCAAGGTTTATTAGGATTCAAGACTATGACATTTTTTTTAAAACGAGGCTGGTCTCTCAATGGATTTCTTTTGGCAGAATATTTAGATAGAGATTATTAGAAATATGACACAAACATTTAGAAATAAACAACTAAAGATCCCCTCCGAAGTGCCACAGAGTTTGTTTTTAACTTTGCCTCAAGGACAAGCATGACGCATATAGGCTTTTCCTTTTATCTTTATTTCGGCTTCTTTACTGCTTCTGATTAGTGACCTCAATTGAGACTCATTGCTCATGGCAAAGGCTACTAATGGATTGTTTGAGCCTCAATGTGTTTGGATGGAATACTCCTTTTTTCCAGACCCAAGGCCAGGGTTTTTCCATCTCCAGGATATTCAACTCAGAGCTCTCGATAATGCTGGTCAGGTTATTCAAACTAAGTGCTTTTTCACTTTTTGAAACAAAGTCCCCCTTATCATGCTCTGTGTAGTGATATTTGCAGTCATTATATTCAAAAGCATACTGCTGAGCGCCTCGATTTGAGCCAAAGCATTTTCCTGTCGACACCCATCACAGGAGAGATCAGATCAAGAAACCAAAGATTCATATAGATTTTCACAGTGAACCTTAACCATGAGGTAACCTCTGAGGTGATTAGCCTATTGTAATTACGTTTATGTGTTTTACTCACATGCTTTGTCACTTAAGAGACATGAAAATGCTGTTCATTGTTGCTAGGAGATGGGTGACTATGGCAACAGTGTGGGGCAGAGTCAGAGGCAGAGCTTAGAGCATAGTGAGGTTTAGGCTCCTTTTTGATCTCTAACTGACTCCACAGCAGTCCTGAGCAAAGAAGCCCCACATCCCTGCCTCTTCAGCTTGCTTCAAAAGATATGCCACATGGCTTCTCCTCACACATCGGTTCTCCCCATTTAACAAGTGTCTTTTTGGTGCTAACTATACACTGCAAGGCTGTCTGGAAAAGAAAAAAGCTGGATAACAAGGGGGATTATCACTGTTTAGCTGTGTTTTCATACTGTTATTAATTTAGTTCAGATCTAGTGCCATATGCTGTCTTCATCATTCCACTGAACTCCTGGCGACTTTCATAGAAGTTCCATGTGAAGAATGAGAGGAACATATGGTTCTAATAGTGATTTGTTCATTCCTCAAAGATTTATGGGTATTTTAAAGTCATTAATCATTATCGTTGAGACACCCTTCGATGTTTTTGGGAGTACTTTCACTGATTTAAAGGAGTCCTCACCACACAGCCATATCTAGGATGAAAAATAATGCTTATTTTTTTTCTTTAAAAACTTGGAAAGAAGAGAAAAATACTGATTTGTCCCTCTTACAATCAAGTAAGATGGCAGCAAACAGCAGTCGTAAATTGCCACAGTAAATGGAATAATCTAAAATCATTTGCTATTGGATCATCAAAGTCTTAATCGATTTACTCATCATTCTCATGATGTCACTCATCTTCAGAAAACTATGAGTCCCTGTTGCCACCATATCAAATCCAGATTCCTTTCACCTGGTCCTCCTCTCCCTCTGCCCCAACAATGTTTCCAGCATAACTTATTCCCCAGTATAAATCTTCCCTCTGCTAAGAGAAACACCTCATAGTATCTCTCTTCCCACTGCCTCCTCCACTGCTGCTCCCACAGGAGATCTCTATTTCCATTTCTGTACCTTTGTTGCTGCCATTTCTTAAAATGCCTTCTCTTCTTGAATGCTCCTTTTGGTTCAAGTGTCTATCAGGTATCTACCATATGCTTGGCCCCATGTTAGGTGCTCCTCTCTGAAAAGAAACATGATGAGAGTGCCACACCATCTACTAAGTGTACCAGATCTATAAAAAGTAACAGTGGACATCATTTTTGAGTGCTCACTACATGCAGGACTCACTGAGACACTATTCCCTATTTACTGTTCAGAATCTTGATATTATCATCTCCAGCTAACAGATGAAAGACCTGAGACCTCGCTCAAATAGTCAAGGGTAAATGACTTACTCGAAGTCAGAGAACCAGTTAGCAGTTAAACTGAGACTAGAACCCACGTCTGTCTCATTTCAGAAATGATAATTAATCACACTACTCTTTTCACACAGTGAGATATTTTCAAGAATATAAATATGTGTTTTCTAAGGATAGGAACTGTTAAAGGAGACAGTGATCAACTCCATTAGGGAGGGTCAGAGAAGAGTTCCTAACATTTAGAAAGGAGTTAACTTATAAATAAGGAGTCTGACTGTGAATATATGAGGCAAAAAACATTTTGGGGGAAGGGTTGAACTTAGAATCTTGAATTCTTTTCAGCTTCTTTAAATATCAGTCCTCTCAACACCAACATTTCCCTTCTTCGAAATGCAACTCGATGCCTACCCCTTTCCTTTCCACATTAACCCTTGCTCCTATCATTCTCCTCTAAACTCTGATGGCACTTCCTTCGCAGCAGCCCCCTTAGGTCTTGGTTAGAAACTATCTTATGCTGCTCTCAATTTTCTGGATCATTCAATCATCAAGGACAGTAACCACACTTTCATCTGTTTAGTAGCTTCCAAAGCACCTAGAGTTGTATTAGAAACATCCTAGGGGATCTACATGTGCCACTTATTGGCAAGTCTTCACAACTGTATCATTTTTATAGTTTGTAAATTCTTTCATTTATGCAATCTTCTTAGATATTCACAATAACCCAGTGAACTATACTGGCTTGCTGTTGTTAATTCCCATTTTGCAGATTAAAGGAAACTAGAATTTAGAGTAGTTCATTGGAAAACCTAGAATCACCCTGGCAATAAATAAATGAGACTTTCAGTAAAAGAATCTCAGTGCTAATTCCACTCGACAATTCTTAATTCAGAGAATGATGGATAGATGGGTTAACTTCCATATACTGGCAGATGTATCAAGTCTCATATTCACATTATCACTACTAAGTCGGTAACAAAACTCTGTGTTCATATAATAAGTATCTAACCAGTTTGATCTCAGAGAGGGAACTATAAAATAATTCACTTAAGCCATTCCACCACTTGATTGTTGAACCAAAGCAAAAAAAGGGATTTTGAAAATGTGCAAAAAGTAGCATGGTGGTTACTCTCGTCCACATAAGATTCCTGAGAGAACTAGCTTACCAAGCCTCGTGGACTGCACATAGCAGGGGGGTATTTCCCAGACGTCTGCTGACTTCTCCAATTGAGAGCCCTTGAGAACGTCACTAACATGATCACAAAAGGGATGAATCATCCTGCTCATTAATCAAAGACTGCAGGAAAGTAACCAAACTTGACTCTCCCTGCTGAAGGCTGGGCACACTGTCAAAGCCCAGAGGGAGGGTACAACATAGGATAAAACGTCTCCTCTACTCAGTGCAGAACTTTCGTTCCCTAACACCGCAAGACCCTCAGCCAGTAGCCCTGAGGTGTATCCACTGCGAATATGTACCCTGAATGAAGGTCAGAGTCCTAAGTGAGACCTTTACAAGGTCTCCCCAGCAGGACACTGTCTCATCTCATCAGAAGTGAAACCTGAAATTTTCTTGACAATTTTAACTGATGAGCTAGCAGGTAAGTATGTTATAAAGCATTCACTGAATCTCAAAGGGCTTCCTGGATCGTCCATCTGGCCTGCTTCTGCCCCTAGACCCAGAGATAACTCTCCAATATGGACCACCGGGACAGAATTAAAGGAGATGTATGAGTTCCACTCACCAGTGGTTCCGTTTAGAAACGAGGCTAGCTGCTTCAAGGTGTGTCTGCATTTAATGCTCCCTACCTCCTTCTCCTTTCTCTTCCTTCCTACCTTCACATTATTCTGGACAAGCACCAAAGTACATGGCTGTGAGAAAAAGGAGCTATCATCCTTTTTTATTTCTCCACAGCCACATCCAGAACATTGGCACCATACTTTACCTGTAATATATGATCTGTAACAGGAGGTAAATAATATTTACTAAAGACAAGGCACTAGATTCAATCAAAGGGAAAAAATGAAATTAGTTTAAACGACTATGGAAAGTGTTTAATCCCACTAGTAAACAAACAAAAAAGCTATACACCACTTCCATCTATATACGTTGGCTAAAACTTTTTAAATTTCTTTCTTCTTCCTTTTAAAAAAAAAATCTATTTTGTATTTTGTAATGAGACTTCTCAGTGGTCCAAGTAAGAGCACGGTGGCCCAGGGCTGCAAGAGTCACTTTGTAAGTAAAATGCCAGAAGTTATTCAATCCTGATTAAATCCTTAATGACACAGTGTTCTCTCCTTCATAAGCAGCTTCTCACCCCAGAAATCTGGCTTCTTATTCTTGACTTTGTCTCAAATGTTTCCAAGCTGTCCCCGTTCTGATCTCTCTTGATCCTGGTGATGATTTCTTCCTCTCTATTGGATCTCTCAGCCATCTGGTCCAGAGCAACTTCACCACGGCATGCACGAGTTCAAAGCAACCCTTTGGGCACTGCCTGATCCCACCCCTTTCCAGGTTATTATCTTCCACTGACCCCCATTGTGCCCATCACAGTGTCCTCCTCACACCCAGCTTCTAACGTGACTATAGACCCACTCATCTTGAGTTTCCTCTACTATGCTAATTAAAAAACAGCTCACATAAAGTATTTTTGATATTTAAAAATATCAGAACAATTCTTATTCAATGTATCGCAGTTTGGAAGGGGGGTTGGAAATCCATTCTACCTCCACGCACAAGTTATTGGCAGAAAAGCATGAACTTGCCTCATGAGCGCTTCAATTAGTTCTCAAAATACATCTTTTTTACACTGCCTTCTCTGCTTTTATTTCCACGAAGAATACATTATTTTCTTCCCTGAAAGCTATGGCAGTAAGAAATGAGATGAAAGAAGCACACACAGTATGCATCCATGTTACCCTGGAAGTTCTTGAACGGGCTTCCCCGGAGTTCGTTCCTTGGAGTTTCATGCTGTGATAAACATTACTTTCCATAGACTACTGGAGATTCTTTTTAAAGTGACCTGTGCACTTCCAAATCAATCAAAGTCTGTTTTTTAAAGATGGGAGGAATGTTTTGTGATAACATTTAAAAGTACATTTTATTTTTTTTTAAGATTCTATTTATTTATTTATTTGACAGACAGAGATACAGTGAGAGAGGGAACACAAAGAGGGAGAGTGGGAAAGAGAGAGTCAGGCTTCCCGCCAAGCAGGGAGCCCGATACAGGGCTTGATCCCAGAACCCCAGGATCATGACCTCAGCTAAAGGCAGACGCTTAACAACTGAGTCACTCAGGTGCCCTAAAAGGACATTTTAATAGAACCAACATATATAGTAGCATGGATAAAATTATAAATTACACTGTCAGACCCTCAAGTTTATTTATGCCAAATTGAAAATATAAACAGTATATATAAATGAACCCTTAGAAGACACAAATACAATAGTAGGTACCTGTTTCCATTGTTTCCCCACCACCATCATGTGCAAGTACAGGGTAAGCCCTGGTGAGTTCCTGTCTCATTTCCCTACCTTATTTCTGTCCTCAATCACTATAAGCAGAGAGGATTGCTCAAGGGCAGGTAACCAGGGGGAAAATAGGCAGAGCAAAGAATTGTATTATCTTCATATTAGAGTATTCATACTGAATAAGTGAATAATTAAGAGTTAACAATATATTTCTTATTGCTTTTCTAGATCAATATTTCCAAGAAAAGAGTTAGTAGTGCTTTCTAAGGCATTTACCTAGAGAAAACACATTTTTAAGTTAGTAAGCTTTATTGTTACTATTCATATTAATTTAATGTAACTTAGAAAAACAATCACCGTTTATATTTTAAACTTTTTTGAAAATGATGTACAAAATGGGCTTCCTTGCACCAAAACAGGGATTCAAACTGGTGTCAGTTCACATAGATGATTTTTTTCCTTTGTTTTTTATTTTTATTTTTTAAAATTTTATCTTATTTAAACTCAATTAATTAACATATAGTGTATCATTAGTTTCAGAGGTAGAGTTCAGTGATTCATAATATCCAGTGCCACATAGATTATTTCAATTTAAAAAACAAGTCAGGACATTTGCTGACCTCAACAAGATCTGTTTTTACTTCCCTTCACTATAGTGTTTAGGCATTCTTATTTTTAAGAATTCCAAGATGATCTATGTATTTCCTAAGAAAATGAATTTGGTGCATAAGTCAATAATAAGTTTTATTCTACAAATTGGTAATAAAGTAATAGTTTCTGTTGACCACATAATTCTCTCCTTCTTTCTCATAAAACTTAAAAATGGGCAGATTCATCCAGCAAAGCATTAAAACACATCCTCAAGTGAATCTACAATTAAGTTTAATTGAGAAGAAATGCAAAATTATCCTCTAACACAAAGCAGGCTACTCATATATTCTGCATATAATGGGGCAGCCATAATTTCAAATATTTCATCCATCGATGTGTCCCAATTTTTGGTCCAAGATATATGATTACTCCAACCATACCACTGTGCGGGTTGACTTTGGCTGGCTTACTTTCAGTTAGCGCAGAAATACTCATTTCCAGAGGTTAGCTGGAATGTGACCTATGCCAACTGTGGTGGATGCCACAGAGGAGATGGGGGAGGGCGTGAAATCTTGATGAGCTCTGAGTAATGTATAGAACTGCTGAATCATTGTATTGTACACCTGAAACTAATATAACACTGTATGTTAATCTTACTTCAACTTTAAAAAAGGAAAAAAAAATCAATGAACATATCCTAGCTATATGGAATTGACAACAAATAGTGCTGCATATAAAAATAAAATAAAATCTGTGGAAAAAAAAAAACATGCCAACTATGTACCAGGCAGTTCTTGAATAACCTTATACTTTCTGTATTATAGCTTCACCATCCTGGTATAGACAGTTTCCAGCCGCAGAAATGAATGGCAGATTTTTCTGAAGGCAACTCATCTCTGTTCTGCATAATAAAAACCAGCAAGGCGGTGTGTGTGGTGCAAAGGACATGCCATTCTGTGATTACAGGAGTTTAAGTCAAAATGTTCAAAGCAAAATTTTAATAGAGCAAACTAAAGCAGACACTCAAATGTCATGTACTCTGACAACTTTTGTCTCCCTTGCACCAAGATAATGGACTTCAAAGCCAGAGAGACATGGCTTCATCATCTCCTAGCTTCAGGGTATTTGTGAAACTTAGTTAACCTCCAGAACTTTATTTCCTGGATGGCAAAGTGGGGTGAGGGGTTTACAGAATTGCTGGAAGCTTTCAGTGAACTAACGACGTGGGAGGCTGTCTGGCACCTTGCCTGGCATATAATAGATACCCAATAAATGTTAGTTTCATTTTCACATCTCCAAAATACCTTAGTAATATGTCCCTTAATTGGAATTCTGACCTCTTGTTTTACATGAATCCTTAACTTTGAGAAACGTTTACACTTTAGGTACCAATCTTCTCCGTAAAGTTGACGGCTAACCCTTCTGTGTGATTTCAACAGCAACAGTAAGTCTCCTTAACTTCAAAGAGTTCTCTTTGCTATGCTCATGCCTACACCTTCTAAATTTTATAGGAGACAAAGGCATTTATTCCAGAATTATAGATAAATCCAAAAATATAAATCCCCCAGAGAGAGAGAGAGAACACTATGACTTAAATTCATACCAGGTTCTACGTGACTGATAACAGACACTTTTCTTTGATGAATGGGGAGAGCAGGAATGAGAGCACAGGGAAATGCAGTAATCTGGGCTGGGAGGAAAATGACTTTGAAATAAGAGACAAAGTCAAAGACAAATTTCAACCATACAATTGTTCCTGTAGACCAGATAGATCCTGCACAAGGAGATATGATTTACATCACAATGACTTTTTTTAAAAAACAACTTTTGCCTGACAGTGGTGAAGAATCCAGTTTAAATTACAGACTTATTTTGATCATAGTGATTTTTTTCTGCTATTACTGATAAGCCCAGAGCATGTACATGATCAGAGATGGTATAATTAGAAATATGTCGGTGTTCATGGTGTGATAATCTCTGCCCACAGGTGTTGCCAGTAGGGAGAGCATGTGTATCTTTAACATTCCTAATTTAGTGTTGTGAATTGGTATTTTCAGGCCTGTTTTCTCAATGGGTGGAGGAATGAATAAATGAACTGTTGCATGAAACTTAGAGACGCTACAGAAAGTATTAAATATCAAGGTTTTCAAACCAATCAGTGTTGCCAACCCCTTGCTCTCTGGCCAAGGGCTCCACTGGATGCCCTGAAACTATTCTGGACCAGGCAGCCAACCAGAGACAGAAACAAAGGGAGGAAGTGGGGTTTTTGTTTTTACTTTTTTTTTCCTAACCAAACATGAATGACTCTTTGCAGTATGCTTCTGCCCAAGACACCCAACCCACTGCTTTAGTTAGGAGCAGTAGCCTGGTGGGAAAATATCAGATGATTTAAGCAAATTGTGAAAGCATTAAGCTGTCAGACTTGAGTACTTATGGTCTTTGATTGCAAACTTCCAAAGAACAAAGACCATGTCATGTATATTCTGAACCAGCACTCTATGGACACTCAGGGAATATTAAACAATAACATTTTATTGTAGAAGGTCTTTAAATGTCCTTTCTGACAGCCAGGCCAGGCTCTTCAAATGGTACTGAATATTTTGTATTCATTCTGAAGCCAGCACCTTCCTTGTGGTAAAAGATTCTTACTCTTACCCCTCCCCTGAAGTTAATAAAACCCCAGACATTTTTCAGGAGGAGGCTAAATACAATTATTCCTAGACGCTTTCTCTGGTTATTCCAAGTCCACACTTAGAACTCCTTTTGTAATTAAAGGCTGTATAATGATATGGTACTTTGAACTCTTACTACTTTTCCTTGTTTCAGTCTTGATTTTATTTCATTTTCTCAGCTGTGTTATCAGTTCACCGTGGTGAGGACCATGTCTTATCATTCTAATACTATTCCCATTCCCATTTATTCTTACTGTTTGGTATGTGATGTTTTTTAGAAAAATAATTTGATTTATTAGTTGAAAGTCAGTTAAATTATTAAAATACATATATCAGTCTTTGTTATGTTTGTGTCCCCCTGGCCCAAATTTATATAGTGAAGCCCCAATCTTTTATGTGACTGCATTTGGAAATAGAGCTCTGAAAAGGTGGTAGAGGTTAAATGAAGTTATAGGTAGAGTCCTAACCTGGTGTTCTTATGAAAAGAGGAAGAGACTGCAGAATTCCCACTTTAGAAGGCAGCTGTCTCTAGCCAGGAAGAGAGATCTCACCGGAAGCCAAACCTTGAGGGCCTTGACTTGGGACTTCCAGCCTCCAGAACTGTAAAATACTTGGGTATGTGGAAACCACATAGTCCATGGTATTTTGTTACAGCAGCCCAAGCAGACTAGTCTACCAGTTAAATAAATTATTTTGAGGAAGCAGTATGCAAGTTCAATATGTATGCTTTCAGTTTAGAGAAAGAACCACATTCAAAGCCATAAGATAGCAATTCTTTGGGGGCGCCTGGGTGGCTCAGTTGGGTGAGCACTTGACTCTTGATTTTAGCTCAGGTCAGATCTCAGGGTCCTGAGACTGAGACCTGTGTTGGGCTCTGTGCTTGGCAGGGAGTCTGCTTGAGATTCTCTCCTTCTGCCTCTGGCCCTGCCCTCACTCTCTCTGTCTCTCTTTCAAATAAATAAATAAATCTTAAAAAATAAAGAAGGAAAAGAAAAGACATCAATTCTTTGGTTTAAGTGTACAAAGAAAGAAAATCCTTGCATAATTCTTGTTAAAAATTTTTGCCTTCCATTTTCAGTAATGTAGTGCCAAATTTAGTACCACAAAAGATAATGAAAGGAACCAAAGAAATTCCTTATAAATTTATGAAGGAAAAAAGTCAAAATAAACATTTTAAAAGATCACAAAAAGAACCAAAGAAATTCCTTCTAAATTTATGATGGAAAAAAGTCAAACACTTAAAAAACAAGGTCACTAATTATAAAGTAATAAGAATCACTATACAACATTTACATAAGTTTAAAAAATTATTTAATAAAAAGCTTCCACGGGAAGTACCTCTCAAACATTGGCATTAATTTTAAAAATGTAGGAGTGTCTTAAAGGCCCAACCCCAATAGTCTTTTCTAACCAGTAGGGGGCAGCAAGGCACCCCAGATACCTCAGTGTCCGAAACTTGAGGGAGGCTTTCCAGATTAGCCAAGAAGTGTAGAAGGGAGCAACAGGAGACAGGGAAGCAACAGATATGCAGAAATAAGGAACCCAAAAAGTCAGGACAAGGCACTAGAAGAAGGAGGTGGTAGAAATACACAGGTCAAAATTACTTACACACCAATGAAGAGATTTGAATTGGAACTGAGACTATTTATGCTTCTAGAAATCCATATGTGTCAACTCTTCCTTAATTCCCTTAACAAATTCACCAAAATAATACAGAATGTTTGGAATTATCCTGCCCTAATTTCTCACAGTTAAAGCTGAGCACTTTTCTTTTTCTCTTCTACTCATTGCCTTAAGCCTGCACATTTTCAATAGCTTGGTGGCATATGATGAAGAGTGGGTTGACCATTTCTCCCCCAGGGAAAGAGAAGAGGGACTTTCAGTACTGCCTAACTGTAGAAAAAAGCAGTTTGTTCAAAAAGTAGACCAGCCTTGGCCTATCAAAATATGTATAGAGAATTAGGCCCTAGAAGAAACTGAGCATGATCTCAGGTAAGGACAAAATTTAGAATTGTTTAATTCCTTACCAGTTTCATACTACTATGGCACTTTTTCATAGTTACTGTGCATTTGATATATGTAGAGAAAGTTGATAAATTGCTTGATGGTTAGTCAAAAAGATTGTGAGATGATCAATTTTCTTACTTAGCTACAAAGTAAGAGGTTATAGTTTTCCCAGCTTACTGAAGTAACTATAATGTTTCTGCAAAGAATGTTTCAGTAATGAAAAGATTACAGAGAGCCAGAAGGAAAAGGAGCGCAGAGCTTTTTTTTTTTTTTTTTTTTTTTTCTGATGAATGTATGTACAAATCTGACTTCCTTGCCCTTTCTCCACTGAGCAAAGTCCATATGTTGATCCCATTAGAAGGATTAACTTCCACCCAGGACCACAATACTATAGGAGAAAGAAAGGGGAGTAGGAAGAGAAGGGAGAGGAAAGGAGGAGGTAGAAGAAGAAAAGGCAAGCCAACAAACAAATGAAATATAGTTCATACCACCACATCTGACAGTACCAGGATTGCTGGTAAATTTTCAGAAATGAAAACTTATACATGTTCTTCTACCTTCTCTGGCTTCTGCCCATCTTAGTCTTAGAAATATGAACCTACTCTTCTGTTGGCATTAAGGAAAAAGATTTCCCCTCAAGACTTGATTTCAGCCTGCAGTGAATTTTTATGATCAAGTTATTAACCCCTGAAAAATGGGATATATAATGGAAATACTGTAGATTCTTAATGGTAGCTTTGCTGGCAGGCAACTATATATTAGCCTTAATAATGTCAACTTGTAAAACCAAAGTGATTGAAAACCTACTAACTTACACTTAAGGAATTCCTGCTTCAGTAGTTCTTGATATCTCCCTCATTTGAATGATTTTTCAGGCTGTTCTAAAGACTACTGTCCTATATTTGTGAGAATGAGAGCTGCAATACCATAGGATTTTGTGAACATCATAAACGTAGAATGGCATATTTATTTCTGAATGGCTTAAGACTCTGTGGTCCTTTTCTATTTAAGAAATTTACCTGCATAAAAATCTTAAATTCCCCAGCCATGAATCCTATAGCCTGAGGCCTTTCTCTTTTTCTTCCCATTTTCATACATTTTATTCTCCTTTCTAGTGGCTCATTGAATAGCTGAAGGGGATAACAATGTAATTTCATGAATAGTGACCAAAAAGAAAAAAAAATTCCTTTGACTTGGGTGGATAAGCAGACTCTCCATACTGTTAGTAGAATTACAGCTGGATGCCAGACTTTCCTTGGCTTAATCTCATTACATAACCTATTCCCTGCAACTGTCTTCTGTTATGGCCTGTTTTATGTGACCTGACAGCCCATATACAGATGTAGCAGTAAATACATGCTGCCAGTGCTTAAACAAAAATTTTCCCTATCATCATGTTTATCAGGATAAATGTGTTGCTGCTTATATTCTTCTTCCTGAGTTGATATTAGCAGAGCATGGCAAATGTCATCTCTCCCTCCTCAAGGGGCTCTTCTGAAGCTCTCATTTGGCATTTAAAAACATTGAACATGGTTGAATAGATCCAGATGCATTCTCTAACAGAAGTTCCAGAAACATGGAGAACAGCTTCATCCTATCAAGAATTCTCTTCTTTCAGGGCTATTCTGACACGGAGCAGGAAATTCAAAGCCCTTTTGCCCTGAACCAATTGCAGCCTACAACACAACAAGGAAAATCAAATCAGTCAGAGAAAATTTTGAAATCCTAGGCTTTATGGCTTTTGGGATGTGGGAAGCCGTTTCTCACTGATTGTGTGTCTTTTTAGAACAATTAGAATAAAATCATGTAAACATCATAGATTTAGACACATAATACTGGCTCTGATTTCAGATGTATGTGTTGAAAAATCAAACGCTACATATATATAACAGCAATCATATTGGGGTGCAAGGAGTACCATTATGCAGCTCCCTTACAAATACTGCTCTAAACAGAATTTGCATGGAGGGAGTTTTCCCTTAGCCTTTATAAACCACTAGGAACAATGCACGAATTTCAAGTAACCACCCAGCTTTCCATTTTCCATCACTGAAAGGCTTACCCTTTGCGTGCAAATCTCTAGCTGTGGCTGACGGCTGTAAGCCCATTATATTTCAACTGCCATCTGGCAGCAGAGATTCAATCCATTGCTTCAATCACAGTGGCCTGTCTTCTCTAGCTCTGGGAATTATACTAAAGTGCGTGATTTAAATGTCTTCACTGTCAAATTATTGTTGTTAGGTTCGTCAAGATAAATTAAAAAAAAAAAAAACGGGGAAAAAATATGCCCTAAAGAGTATTATTTGTAGTAGGGAAGAAAAGTATTTGAAAATCAACAGTTGCTGAGAGACCTCAAATTAGTTTCCCTCATAATGCTATGTTTTCTAAGTGTGAGGTAACAGAATAATAATTACCAAATAAGCCACATGCTTAGCGTATAAAAAGCCCAATTCAAACATTTGGGTAGAAAAATGCAATGTTTTAAGTAATTAGAAGTTTATAAAATCTTCGCCTTTTTGCTCACCACCCTCCCAAGATCATTTCTTATGCATTTTGCAGTACATTTGCTGGGTGATTGTTCTATACCAGGCACTGTGAGAGGCAGTGGGAAAAGAAAGATAAATAAGACACAGTCCTTGCCTTTTAGACACTAGCAAGAGAAGAGCCTTTGATTTATGACTTACTGTAAGTCACTTCTCTGTCACAAAAGAAAACACAGCTGACAGTGGGGAACTGGGAAAAACATCGCTGCCAACTCCACATACTCATGCCTGATTTCTGATAAGTTTCCCTGCACACCACAGCACACATGCCCAGAGCATGCCTGCAGTGGTTCTCAATCTTTTATTTACTCAGATGCACCTAAGGGATGTGACACACCCTTACCAGCAATTGTAACCTGTGCCGGCAATAACTCTCAATGAGGAGGCAGCAGTGGCTTTGATTGTGCCCTTATCCGCCCCCCCTCCCTTGAGAATCAGTGCTCCATTATGGAGAACTGAACTGTGCAAGGGGGTTGAGTGTCCATGTGTGTCCCTTGTATAACTAAGAAAGACAACTGAGAAGCTAACTATGAGCTTTATGTATAAATTGGCCTGCTTCACCCTTTCCACTCCAGGGAGCACAGGCTTTCTATTTATGAAGAGCAGTTTCTCTCTTTTATCTCCTCACATTACTCTCCTAAGTTCTTTGGCTCCATATTTTTCTAGGCTTTACTGCAAACAATACAGTTTTCAGATTTGGGATTTGTGGATTCTTATTCCACTTTTGGGAGTAATCCAGCGGAATATCTGATAAAGCCCAGGACCCCTAAGTTTACATGAGCCAGCTCTCTGGGGCTAGTCACAGAATGAGACTCACTCAGACATTACTATAAAATGGAAGTTTGAATAAAT
This sequence comes from Enhydra lutris kenyoni, assembly GCF_002288905.1. Classification (NCBI taxonomy): domain Eukaryota; kingdom Metazoa; phylum Chordata; class Mammalia; order Carnivora; family Mustelidae; genus Enhydra; species Enhydra lutris. The sequence goes on from NW_019154103.1 coordinate 25,751,852, forward strand.
TAGATTAAACATAAGGAAGAAGGACTGAAAAAAGAACTAAAGGGACAGAAGCTATCATAAGTTACTGCATTTAGGTTATGAAAATCTCATCTCCCCACTGGATTGTAGAAACAAAAGGCAGAGAGAGAAAAGAAAGGGAAAAAAAAAAGTGAATGAAAAGCTTCCTTAAAAGATATTGGTTGATAGAAGGAAATCCAAGAGATAAATCCTGTCCCTGTCTCTGCTCCACAGGAGAACTATAGGAAGAGCTGATCATTTCACTTCTCCGTAACCCTTTTATAGTTCCCATCACCTACAGAACGACAGCCAACCAGACAAACTACTCAATGAGGGGGCATGTGGCAGTGCATGTCCAGAGCCCATTTGCCTGCTCCTGTCGAAGCTCTACCGCACCCCCAAATCCATCTACCTCTGACAAAGTCCAATTGCTTGAAGTTCTGTGCACCACCTCCCTCTCCTCCCATGCCCCATGCTGTTTTCTACCTCCCTGCCTTTGCTCAGACTAGTCCATCTGACAGGAATCCCCTCTCCACCTTCCTTGTTCTAGATGGTTGTTCATACTTATGAAGATTCACTGTGGCCATCTCCTCTGGGAAGCACTCCCTGTTTCCTCAGGTCGGCTGAAGGCCTCCTTCTTTATATTCCCACAGCATCCCTGTGCATCTATGTTTTATCTCCTACTATATTTATATTTAAATCATCTGTTTATGCATGCGTTTCTTCGTGAGACTGTCAGCTCTTCAAAGCCAGTAAGCTATATACAATGCCTAGAATACAATAGACCTCAAATAAGTTGGTTTTTAGTTTGTTTACTAAACTGAAAAGCAAGCATTAAGGGAAAAATCCTGTTTTGATATCAGGCCAAAACTTGTGGATAGGATAATATTAAGCATATTAATGGAATTCTATAGAGTTACATTTCTAGACAAATAAAAATACAAAATGAAATATCATCAAAGCTGAAGATTCTCAAATGCATACACCTCATACCTGTGACTATAGTCATCACCAGGGGTGGGATCCGGAAAGTGATTGCTGATTTCACCTGTTCCACCAACAGCCAGCTGAATCATCTTGTGTAAACTATTGAGTTGCTTTTGCCTCAGTTCTTCATCTGTGAAATGGAACCAAAAATTGCATTATTGTGAGTCTTAACCAAGACAATATATATATATATAACACTTATTAAGGCTTATTACTATCACTATTGTACCCTTTTTACCTCCCTTACCATATTATTTTTCCCATGTGTTATTTCCATCCATTGTAACAACCATCTACTGAGTAACAAAATGAATTGCATAAATTACTGCTAATCCTTACTGCTAATGGAAGTATTGTTAGCTGCCATTTTATAGATGGTGATATTAAAGCTCAGAAAGATTAAATATATTACCCACATTCATACCATTAGTAAGAGGTGGATCCTCTTACTAATAAAGCCAAAACTAGTCAGCTCTAAGACCAGCACTTTTTCACAACACCAAGATGCTTTCTCAAAACCCCAAGAAAAATAGAATTGTGTGGCTTTTATAAGTTCTATAGTCTTTTGGAATGTGGATGCATGATTTTAAACAATCTAGAAAAATTTCCTACCCAAAAGCACCACATCTCTCAGTTCCTAAAGCTTGATAGTCTTCAAACGGGTAATAACATGTTTAGATCCGCAGTCAGAAGTCAAACAAAAAGAGGACTATTCCTGAGAAGTAACATGTTAATATTCACACTAAATTATTAATGACAAGTATGAAGTCCTTTCCCAAGAGCAATCTTAGTATACTCATCAAAGGAATAAGGGAAGTGTACAAAATTACTGCTGAAGGTAGAAAAAAGTGAAAGGCAATTTTTAATACCAAAGTAGTTTTTTTAACCTATTTGGGGAGAGCCATACTTCTGATGATTTGCTAGAAGTTATGAAACCTTTTTAGAACTATACTCAACAGTATACATTTTCATTCCAACTTTTGAATGTCTTGTTAGGGGATTCACAACTCACAAAGCCCAAACTCACAAGCTCAAAACTCTCTGGTTGGAGGCCAGCAATGCCAACATAAAGATTTTGCACCAGAGCCCAGTATGGTGAAAGGATTAAAAAATGTCAAGGGGACCAATGCAAGCTGTTTCCATACCTCACAGACTTAACTACCAATGTCAGACTCTCTTCTGTTAATTTTGAGATGCCCCCAAGTTCTCCACATTATCTTCCATTTAAGAACTAATGGCCTGAAACATTAAACAGGATGTACCTCCCATAGCCTTTTGCATTCACCTCATCATGCTCTAAAATGTGGGGTAGAATTTGTTTTAAACAAGGCTTTCTTGGGGCGCCTGGGTGGCTCAGTGGGTTGAGGCCTCTGCCTTCGGCTCGGGTCGTGATCTCAGGGTCCTGGGATCAAGCCTCGCATCGGGCTGTCTGCTCCCGGGGAGCGTGCTTCCTCCTCTCTCTCTGCCTGCCTCTCTGCCTACTTGTGATCTCTGTCTGTCAAATAAATTAAAAAAAAAAACAAAAACAAAACTTAAAAAAAAAACAACAACAAGGCTTTCTTGACCATATGTAACACATTCTGATGAAGCTAAAGAAAGGGAGTATAGCACTGAGTTTGGGGGTTATATTATCAATTAATATTGATTGTCTAGAAAATATGAGAGAAGCATACGGGTTTTCTCAGTTAGATGCAATAGAGCCCATTTCCTCGCACCATAAGCTCCCTTTCTCTTTCTCTACCATTCCAGCCCAGATTCGGTCTGCATCTGCTACATATTGCCATCCATGAGGGACCAATGACTCACTCTTCTGTGAAAGATCTCCATGTATCCATTCATCCCATTGGACAGATTGAGTACGTATGCCATTAGTAGTTGCTGCTAGCTTCTTTCCATGTGGTCTTGCTTAGAGACTTCAAAACTGAATAGATTGAGACAGAAACCCAACCAACATTTGAATATCAGGTCATGGTGATTGTCTCGGGAGCACCACTGAGGGTTCTGGTAAAGCTACTGATTCCAGATTTATTACTCTTCATATGGCTTTCATACATATCTCTCACCGAGCCACCAAAAACTGTGTTAGAGGTTGTCACAGCCATGGTAACCAGAGGCCCGGCTGTAGGAAAAAGAATGCTAACCATGTGGTGAGTCTGCAGCACAATTTTGCAATCTTCAAACCATAATAAATAGGGTTGCTCCATTTTTATTAAGCATTCATGACTTTGCTGGGAACCAAAAGACAGATGGACAGAAATATAAGAAACAACATAGCCACTAAATAAATGAAATGGCATCAAAACATTCTAGAATTTTGCTTGTGAAGAATATTTTGATGAAGCACTTACAATGTCACAAAAATAATGCCCCCCCAATTAAAAAAAAAAACACACAGATAAAAAAGCATAGCAGCCTGTCAATGAAAGAAATACCAAGCAGATGTTTTCCTTATTTCCAAATATATTTATAAGTCTGAAGAAAAACCATGAAGAGTGTTTTTATTATGCACCTGTCATGGTCAACATCTGGCACTAGCTCTCACCAATCCATCAACCCCACAATGTTGTGCCTCCTTCCAGCTCACAGAGAGACTGTAAATAAACCCACAGTGCAGAGCATGGCTTTTCCTTTTTTTTTTCCCCCTTATGTCTTTCTTTTTCTTGCCTTTATTTTTTTGTTTTTCACAGCAAGAAGGGAGAAGAACAGAAAACAGAAAAAGTGTATTTGTACCGTTTATAAACTGTATAATAAATGTGCCTCCTAAAGAAGGGATGACAAATGTAGTAGGAAGAAAGAATTTGACATTTTTAAGAGAAAAATGGAAAAAAAAACTAAAAAAAGGAAAATGAGATGTATGACATCTGCCAATCTTCTATTCATTTGTTCATCTAACAAGTACATTTCACTAACTACTCAGACATAGTACATACTACATAGCACAGTGCATTAATGCCAAATTAAAAATACACTTGCACAATTAAAAAGTCCTTGCTCTCATGCAAGACAGGGCATGCACTCAAAGAGCTATTATAAAGGTCTGTAAGTGAGGGGTCAAGACCTACTGCTGATTTTATTTATGAGACTTTCATTTATATAAACTAGGAGGAGTATTTTCAGGCCCCAGCACAGGAAATAGGAGAAAATTTTCCACCAATTACTCCAAGAAAAGAAAGATGGATCAAATTCCATTACAAAGAATATAGTTATCATCCAAATTATTTTGTTATTTTTAGACTTTGTATAAGTGGCTCAGTGACTAAAGACTGGAAGTTTGTTTTTATAAAGAAATAAGTATTTTGTTATCACACTTGTTATACTGGATTTTTTTTTTTGCACAACAGATTCTTTTAAGCCACTTTTCCTTGATTGACTAAAATCTTACTGAAAATTTCAAGTAAGTAGGGGCGCCTGGGTGGCTCAGTGGGTTAAAGCCTCTGCCTTCGGCTCAGGTCATGATCTCAGGGTCCTGGGATCGAGCCCCGCGTCGGGTTCTCTGCTCGGCAGGGAACCTGCTTCCCCCTCTCTCTCTGCCTGCCTCTCTGCCTGCTTGTGATCTCTGTCTGTCAAATAAATAAATAAAATCTTTAAAAAAAAAAAAAAAAAAAAAAAAAAAAGAAAATTTCAAGTAAGTAAACAGACTAGACTTGCATTAATCAGTCATGTTCCCATTTGGGGGAACTTACACACACACACACACACACACACACACATACACACACTCAAACAATTGTAGACAGAAGTTCAGGTGTGCATGAGGACCCTTGATTTCAAAGGAAGACTCAGTTTGAACTGGGCAGAAATAGAGACATCATTAATTCATAACAAAGGAATGGCGAGAGCGGCTGCAACAAGGGACTCCTACATCTTCAGGACTCCTGTTCTCAGATCGCTGCTTCTTTCTGTCCTTTAGTCACAGTTCAATTTCTCCTAGAGCAGGCAGGGCATTCCATGCTGTGGAAGACTTGAAGGTGGGCAGCAAGTCTGTGTTCAAATCATTCCAGATTCACCCTCAAGAAGAAGAAATTCCTTTCCACCATTCTGGATTCTTTCCCACCTGAATCGTAGTCTGAAATCTCTCTAAAATGGACAATGGAAATGTTCGATTTTTGACTCATCGCTAAATCATGAGGCAGTAGCAGGTAAGAAGAAAAGAAGCTCCAATTCAGACCATGTGGTGATAGCTGAGATGGGGGGAAGTGCAGGGAGAAGGATAGAAGACCTACAAAGGTAGGAAAAGCAGGGGCGCCTGGATGGCTCATTGGGTTAAAGCCTCAGCCTTCAGCTCAGGTCATGATCTCAGGGTCCTGGGATTGAGCCCAGCGTTGGGCTCCCTGCTCAGTGGGGAGCTTGCTTCCCTTCCTCTCTCTCTGCCTGCCCCTCTGCCTACTTGTGATCTCCTTCTGTCAAATAAATAAATAAAATCTTAAAAAAAAAAAAAAAAGGCAGGAAGAGCAAGTCCTCCAAAGAGAGGAATGCTAGACATACAAGAAATTAATGACCTCAAGTGTGGCTTAGATATCTTCAAATGTTTTATGTTTTTATCAAAGTTTTATACTTCCTGTGAAGAGTATATTTTCGTTATTGATAAAAGAGTTCTAGTCTGTTTTGCTGTTCTAATACAAAGTACAATGCTTGTGATTGAAAATAATGAAATTCTATTTAGGGTTATTATTTGATTCTTTGCATTTTATAAGATTTTTAATAATTTTCTAACCTTAACAACAGTGTTACAGTACTTAGCTATTGTAGTGATAGTTGTATAATCACAAAAATAGTGCTCATAATGTCATAAATAAAAGCAACATATTAGAAATTTGGCACATTTCTAGTATAGCCTATTTCTTTAAACATTTATAGTGAACACAGATTTTTTTTTAAGAGCTTCTAATAAACTTAGACAGACCTCTACTTATAATGCAGTTTCTTTCTTATTGTTACAACCAAAATCTCTTGTTCAAACTAACGTATTTCTATGGTTTAGGGGTAAAAACATACTTACAGATAATTGTAGCCTTCTAAGTGGCAATTCCTATTCAAGTTCAAATTGGAATTGACTCAAATGAGTGAAAACCAGTTCCATTATTTTCATTTTCTACAATGCCCTTCAATCCCATTTTTTTAATGCATTTGTTCCTTATTTTCTTCACTTTACTTCCAAGTAGGTTCATATGCGTAGCTTCTAACTTCCTAGATCGGCTATTTTAATTTCTTAAGACACAGATTAGATTCCTTATTTTGAACCTTGTCGCATAAAAACTTAGAGTGGGTCAGGCAGGTGAATGTAATTAAGATTGATTGGCCAATTCAACAATAAAAACAACTAGCCAGATAAGGGGTTAGTGATTGTGCCAAACAAGTAAAAAAGAATCAAATTACCTAGTAGCTAGAATGAAACCCATGAATTTTGAAAGAATCAAGACTGGTGATAAAATAAACTTGAAAGTGCACATGTACTACAATATACTCTCTTTGGAACAAATATAATATGCCTGCTAGGAAGATCCGTGGAGACTTGTTCAACCACAAATAATAAACCGAAACTTATTCCATATTGGCGGAAGACCATACAATATTTCAGCATAACCACAGAGTTCCTGGATCTCAGAATGTTTATAGCAGAATTTTCATGAAAGCTTCAGGTACCATTTTGTAAAATCCAGTGTGCACAGTGCTAGTAGTCATGTGATCAGTTTAGACGACACACAGAACATTTTCCTTTTACTCAAGTTTTAATATATTTACTTTAGTATATGCATTAGAATTATATATTAGATAAAATACAACATAGGGGCGCGTGGGTGGCTCAGTCATTAAGCATCTGCCTTCAGCTTAGGTCATGATCCCAGGGTCCTGGGATCGAGCCCCCTCATGCAGCTTCCTGCTCAGTGGAAGCCTGCTTCTCCCTCTCCCACTCCCCCTGCTTGTGTTACCTCTCTCACTGTCTCTCTGTCGAATAAATCAAGTATTTTTTTAAAATTTTAAAAATACAACAAATATCATACCTACATTTTAATGGCTAATTTCTTAAGACTAAGATTGAAGTAGATATTTAAGATAAAACAGGGATCAATTTAAAGAAAAATATCCCGTATTCAGTTGCTCATCCTACAAGTATTAAGCAAGTGGTCAGTGTTGACCTCTTTGAGAAGATGAGATCTGAGCAGACTTGGAGAAGATGAAGGAGTGAGTCACGTAGGTATTTGGAGAAGTGTTCCATGTAGAGAAAAGTTAGAACAGAAGCCCTAAAGTAGGAGTGGCTGAGGTGTGGGAGGAATAGTAAGAGACCAGTGTGGCTACAGAAGAGAAAGAGAGGAACCCAACAGATTATGGGGAGTCAGATCATGTAGTACATTCTCGGTGGGGGTCTGTATAACTTATCAAACAATCTGGGTCACTTACTAGAGTAAAAAGAAGGTGTTTGTTTAATAATTATACCGAAATGGCATGTATAAATGGGGGCTGTCCCATGCAAACTGGAACATAGGATCACTCTACCTATAGGACAATGTAAGGACTGAGGCTTTTGCTCTGATTAAAACAGAGAGCCATCACAGATACTAAAGGATTGTCCCTGCTACTGTGTTGAGACTAGATTGTAGCAGAGCAGCTGTAATTCTAGATAATCGTCATTAATTGAGGTGATACAAGCATATGACCAAGTCTAGAAAGTACTGTTCAAGCACACATGGCACTCTTAATCTTCCTGATCCAGGACAATTCTGTCAGGTCCCTAGAATAGGTGATGCCAGGAGAAGCCTAAAGAGTTTGTTCCGCACACCAAGAGATTAACACTGATTTTTCTATAGCACTGTGCTAGGTACTAGAAATATAATATTGAAACCATACATTTAAGCTCAAGAAATCTGACTGGAAAGATAGAACATATATTTATTGTAGTGATCCAAAGGGGCACATGCACCTGAATGTTTATAGCAGCAATGTCTATAATAGCCGAACTATGGAAAGAACTTAAATGTCCATCAACAGATGAATGGATAAAGAAGATGTGGTATATATATAAAATGGAATACAATGCAGCCATCAAAAGAAATGAAATCTTGCCATTTGCAATGACGTGGATGAAACTAGAGGGTATTATGCTTAGCGAAATAAGTCAATCAGAGAAAGGCAACTGTCTTACGATCTCCCTGATACAAAGAATTTGAGAGGCAATGTGGGGTGTTTGGGGGTGGGGAAGTAAAAAATGAAACAAGATGGGATCAGGAGGGAGACAAACCATAAGAGACTCTTAATCTCACAAAACAAACTGAGGGTTGCTGGGGGGAGGGGAGTAGGGAGAGGATGGTTGGATTATGGACATTGGGGAGGGTATGTGCTATGGTGAGTGCTGTGAAGTGTGTAAACCTGGTGATTCACAGACCTGTAACCCTGGGGCTAATAATATATTATATGTTAATAAAAAATAAAAAATATTTTTAAAAGAACATATATTTATGATTATGAATTGGGAATCCTAACAGCCTGATAAGTTGTTCTTGCCAGTTAGAGAAAGAACAAGAAACAACATTCTGGGCAGACACCAGCAGGTGAGTTCAAACACCTCATATCCCATTTCTCTTCTGAAACTTCTAATAAACCCCCAAAAAGAGTGTATCTAGTTTTAAATCCCGAAAAGCTTCCTGGCGATTCTAATATTAGCCCCTAGGTTGAGAACCACTCACCATAGTGACAGCACACTGAATTATGGGATATTCTTTTGGGACTTGTGTTCCTCATTACAGAATTAAAAATCAGTGTTCTGTTATACCCCACTGTGAGGTGCTAAATATAGAAAAACTTGGAAGAGAATAGGCAAAGAAAATGGCTCGAATAAAGTTTTTAATTGTGGAAGGAAATGCAACCAGACAGAGGAGAGAGAGAGAAATGGAAATGATAAAGTTGTTCCTTGAATAACACAGATTTGAACTGTGTAGGGTCACTTATATGCAGATTTTTTTCAACAAATGTACATACAGTACTGTAAATATATTTCTTCTTCCTTATAATTTGCTTAGTAAGATTTTCTTTTCTCTAGCTTATTTTATTATGAGAATGCAGTATATAATAAACAGAACATACAAAATGTTCTAACTGTCTATGTTATTGGGAACTTCCAGTGAACAGTAGGCTATTAGTAGCTAAATTTGGGGGGAGTCAAAAGTGATAATGAATTTTCAACTGCACTGGGGAGACATTCTTTTTTTTTTTTTTTTTAAGATTTTATTCATTTATTTGACAGAGAGAGATCACAAGTAGACAGAGAGGCAGGCAGAGACAGAGAGAGAGAGGGAAGCAGGCTCCCCGTCAAGCAGAGAGCCCTGTGTGGGGCTCGATCCCAGGACCCTGAGATCATGACCTGAGCTGAAGGCAGCGGCTTAACCCACTGAGCCACCCAGGCGCCCCTGGGGAGACATTCTTAACCCCCACATTGGTCAATGGGCAACTGTCTATGTATTAGTTTGCTTGGGCTGCCATAAGAAGATACCACAAACTGGGCGACTTAAACAACATTTTTATCTTTAGAGTTCGAGGCCAAAAGTGCAAGATCAAGGCGCCTTCAGAGCTGATATCTGTTAAGAACTCATTTCCTGCCTTGCATATGGCTGCTTTCTCAGTGTTCCTCATAAGGCATCTTCTCTGTGTGTACAGAGAGAGAGACAGAGAGATTTCCAGAGTCTCTTCCTCTTCTTACAGAGACACCAGTCTTTCAGATTAAAGCCCCACCCTTTAGATCACATTTAACCTTAATTACCTCCTCCAAAGTCCCTATCTCCAGTACAGTCACATAGGGGATTAGGACTTCAACATCTGAATATTGAGAGGACAAAAATCAGTCCATAGCAATGTCTACGTTATCTGTATCTATATCTACACATGAATCTAAATCCATCTATCTACTAAATCCTTGGCTACAGGTAGCTCAGTAAGGGAGTAAGTGCTTTGAATCGCTAGATGCAAGCTAATTGTTGCAGCTCTACGAATAGACAGCAGGTCTGTCACTTTGAGAGGGAATTGATTTCACGTTGACTGCATTTAATTAACACAGAGCCAAAAGAAATATATTTTTTGTGTATGTTTGTCCAAGAGCTAATTTTGAAATAAGAGTTCTTACTCACAATGGTTGCCACATTATATAGCTTGGGTACACGTCAAGGGGGAGAATGAAGCAAAAAGCCTCATCTGTGTCTCAGAGCCCTTACCACTTCTGGACAAGTGTGCAGTGACTAACAAATGCACCAACAAGAATTTTTGGTAGAAGTAAATGTGCCTCTTCTCATCTGCCTCTAGCACAAAATGATCATTTCAGTGACCCTTGTCCTATTCACCAAACCTGTTTCCCAATTGCTATGCTGTATGATTGTACAGGTTCATCACCTTTTCCCCAATTTGGGCTTTAGCTCCCACTTTAATTAGCTTATGTTTTACTAGAATGAACTGAACTTGTCACGTTTAAGCTCTCGCTTTAAATTGATCTAAACTCTTTTGCATCATACATGCTATTCCTCTCTATTTCTTCCAACTGAATCTTACAAATTGAGTATTATCTGCATACTTGAAAGAAGGATTTCAGTTCCTCTCTCTGCAGCTCTCTTGTCTTGTGGATAATAGTGATTCTAAAATGTGTTTGTGATAAATCTTCTTTGAAAGGAATTTAGGGAATTTGCAAGTAGGAATGTACATTAAATGTGAAATGTAAACTCTTCATTTTACAGAGGAGGAAACTGTGTTCTATAGAGATTCCATGATCTGCTCAGAATTACTCAGTTAATGTCACAGCCAAAACTAGAACCCAGAGAACTTAGTTCCAAATCAAAACAACGTTGCACTAAGGAGAGGATCTTATGGAATATTTTAAGAGACAATTACTCATTTCCTAAATTAGAAATCTAGACACCAATGTCCCAGCCCCATTAATAGACTAACTCTGGGAAATCCTATCTTCTTTTGTTATATATGTATTTTATACGCAAAATGAAAGAAATCCTCTTCTCAGACACCTTAAAGGATATACTAATTTACAGTACAAATATTACAGACCAGTCACAAGTGATATTCTGTGATATTTTTTGACATGCATCTTCCAGAAGCAGAGTTGATAGGAACAACCTTCATACTTTATTCTGAAAAATGGAATGCACTGCTAAACATATAGAAAGTGATTCAGGCAAACAGCAATATAGAACAAACCAAGAGGTAATAAATATCCTCTCCAAATAAAAGTCAATTTTGAAATAAATATGTTTAGAAATTGAAGTTTCAATCGGCTTAAGTCTCCAGTTGTATAACCTGAAAACTGTAATGAGTAACATGGAATTCATGATGATGATGATGATGATGATGATGATGGAGATGGAGATGACAACAGTTAACATTAACATGGTACAACGTGCCAACCACCTTTTCAAGCATTCTACTTTTATTTGATCCTTACAAAAGCCATATAAAACAGGTACAGTTGTCACCCATTTTTAAAACTTCTTTCGTAAAAGGTGTGTCTGGAGGGTGAATTTTATAAGATCAATGAAAAAGAGAAAACCTAAGAGAGTAACCTTGATAAGAAAGCCTATTTTTGGTATATTAAAAGTAGGGATTCTTTTGGCTACATGAGAAGAAAATCCAGCTCACAGTGGCTTAATTAAAAATGGAGATTTATTGGTTTACATAAACCAAAAGCTGGATCTAGGCGTTCAAATGGTGTCTTCACAACTTGGTCTCTTTCCATCTTTTGTGTCTTCTTTCTTCTGTGATTATTTCATTCAGGTCATTTCTTCCTAGAGGGCTAGGAAGAATCAACCACAGCTCCAGGCTTAGATCTCATCACTTTAGGAAGACTACCAAAACTAGAACTTTTCCATTCCAATCATCAAAGTCATATTACTATGCTTGAGTATTATTGGACTGATGCACATCAGATTGGGCCCACGCCCATCACTAAGGCCAGGGAGCTAGAATATGATTCACCAGAACTAGGTCATATGCCTAATCCTAATGCTAATCATCCTGCAAAGAAAAATCAGTTCCTGTTGCTAGATGAAGGGAAAATGACATGAGGAAAGTAAAAGTCAAAGCTGTCCACCAAAGCATAAAAGTACAAAAATGAACAGAACAGGGGTGCCTGGGTGGCTCAGTGGGTTAAAGCCTCTGCCTTCAGCTCAGGTCATGATTCCAGGGTCCTGGAATCGAAGCCCGCACCAGGCTCTCTGCTCAGCGGGGAGCCTGTTCCTCCTCTCTCTCTCTCTGCCAACTTGGGATCTCTGTCAAAAAAAAAAAAAAAAAAAAAAGAACAGAACAATATAAATATAATGGAAGAGTGGTGAAGGCAGCTCAGGTAAGAAAGTTCCTTTAAGAGGAAAGAAAGCAGGGGTGCCGGAGTGGCTCAGTGGGTTAAGCCTCTGCCTTTGTCTCAGATCATGGTCTCGGGGTCCTGGGATCGAGTCCCACACTGGGCTCTCTGCTTGGCAAGGAGCCTGCTTCCCCCCCGCCCCTTGCCTTTCGGCCTACTTGTGATCTCTGCCTATCAAATAGATAAATAAAATCTTAAAAAAAAATAGAGTAAAGAAAGCATATTATAAGAGAAAAGAAAAAGAATAGGGTATATACGTGTTCTTTTATGCATGTAAAAAAAAATATCACAATGGGGTTTAACTTTTATTACGACTTTTATTCTGTACTGAGCCCTACCCTAATTCCCAGGCTCTGTGGGAAGTATAAGGCTACATTCAACTGGGTTCTGTATTAAATAAACTAAGAGGATGTAGGATCAGGTCCTAAATTTAATCCAATGCAAAAGCCAAACTATTTCATCAGTAACTGACTGATGAAAAAGACAGAGTCATAACCAACTATAACTCAAAATAGACCACAGTAAGTACTATAACAGAAATGCTGACAAAGTTCTTTACTGGGGGTGGGACTCTGGAAGAGGTTATTACAGAATGAAAGAAGGTCACAGAAGAAGGCATCATGGAAGAAGTGGCATCTCCACTAGGCCTTGAAAAATGGGAAGCATTTTGATGTGAGAATTGATGGGGATGATAAGAGAACAAAGAGAAAGAGGGTGAAAGTCGTGTCTAGTGATGTGAAAGCAGAGCTCTTGAAAGAATTATAAAAGAAGATGAAGTTATAAATGTAGCTGGTAGAAAGAGTATGAATGCCATACTGGGGGATTAAAATTCTTCAGGCACAGAGGGACAACTGTAGAAGATCTTCAGGCATCTGCAGAGTATCATGAATTGTGCAGGGCCAAAAGAGTTGTCCTACAGAAAGAACGTTCTGGCTGTAGAAGGGTCAAAGATAGGTAGGACGAAACAAACCAAAAGCGAAGAATCCCACTGGGAGTTTATCGCAAAATTCTGAGTGGAATAGTAGTGGAAATGAAGGAAGTAGTAAAGGAAAGAAATGAGAAATTGAAGCAAGAAATAGTCTGGAGTAGAATCAAAAGAACTAGTCAATAATTAGTTTGTGAGAACTGAAAGAAGAGATTTTTTTTAAATTGCAACGTTGGGAGTTTAGGAGAATGGTGATGCCATTCATGAAGCTAAATGTCACAGAAAGGAAGCAGGTTTGCATGTGTCTGATTTGTGTGAATTAGTGGAGTGGGGTGGATGGTATATGGGGAAAGAATGACCTCCCAGCAGAGAAGAAATAAACACATGATTGGAAGAATTGTATGATGCAAGTGAAGAAGACAAGTGCAGAGTGAGCATGTTAAGATATAATTTAAAGTATACTCAGACTTCTTAAAAAATTTTTTGTGTTCTCTATACTAACTCTGAATCAGATTCATAGAAAATGAAAGTTTGAAAAATATCAACTAAATCGATCTTTATTTTCCTGACTGCATCTGACTGATAATCCTGAGCCCTTGTTGCTTTTACATTACTTGTTCATTTACATTACTTGTTGCTTTTTACATTAATTAAGCCTAAGCTTTTAAGAACCAAGTCTTCAATGTCCACAATAGCTAAACTGTGGAAAGAGCCCAGATGTTCATCCACAGGTGAATGGATAAAGAAGATGTGGTGTGTGTATACACACACACACACACACACACAGGAACACTACTTGGCCATCAAAAATGAAATCTTGCCATTTGCAATGACATGGTTGGAACTAGAGGGTATTAGGCTAAGCAAAATAAGTCAATCAGAGAAAGACAATTATATGATCTCACTCATATATAGAATTTAAGAAACAAAACAGAGGATCATAGGGGCAGAGGGGAAAAAATAAAACAAGGTGCAATCAGAGAAGGAGATGAACCGTAAGATACTTTTAATCATAGGAAACAAACTGAGGGTTGTTGGAGGGAAGGGGGAGGGGAGATCGGGTAACTGGATGATGGACATTAAGGACAGCACGTGATGTAATGAACACTGGGTGTTATATACAACTGATGAATCACTGAACTATATCTCTGCAACTAATAATACATGTTAATTAATTGAATTTAAACTGAAAAAAAAAACAGTTCTTTAATCTGTACAAAGTTTAGTTCATTTTCTGTCATTTTCAGAAAACTTATTCTTGTCTTGTGTAGTCTCAAGTTTCTTTTCTCTAAAGACATTGGAGAAGTAAATATTTAGTGAATATGCCCTTATCCTCTGACACAAGCTCTCCAGTCTGCTTTTAAAACACCCTGCAATTTCTTTCATCTTAAAACTAGCCAGGGGGAGATGAAGAAGTCGAAGGTGATTGCTTGAAATCAAACATCATTTTTTTGAAAAATGTCAAGCACTTGTTTTGAATGAGATTCTAGGTGGACAAAGAAGGGAAGCAAATAACCTGACAATAGCACTCTTAAGGGATGGTTTCAGTGATGATAATGCCCGAGCAATTCTTTTTATTGTGGCCTCTATGTTCTCAAATCAGGAATATTCCCTGAAGAACTCATACCAGATTTAACATGATAAACAATATGCCCTGAGATGAGAATGCATCAGGGAACCTGTAGTGACTCCTGGTTAACTATCAAAGCTAAAAATGCTCATTAAAGCTGTAACTCCCTTCCTCTAATTCAAGAAGTGGGGGTATTAACTGAAGACTCAATGAATGGGAGTACTGCAGCAGCAAAGACAGGTCAAACATGAAAGGAAGAAAGAGAGCTGGGACTGAGGGAGAAGATGAGATAAAGGATCAAATAAAGCTGCATGTTGCCCTTAAAGATAAAGTGGTCACATTAAAAAAGAAAAAGAAATAATTATTACACATTAGCAGGTATGCCTTCCCAACTGCCTTTTCCCTCTTCATTATTCACAAAGCTCTATTTTTTCCCACTCTCCTCAGATGACTTAAAGTTAAGTCCTAATAAAGTTTACCAATGTCAAGAAAAAAACTCCATTGTTCTTCCCAGTGATTGGCTTAAAAATGAATATGCTATGGAATTCTGACAATGAGATGAAAAAAAAAAGTCTGCTGGATGGTTTCTGGGTAAAGTTTCCTTGCTGTTGTGAAGAGAAACACACAAAAGGATGTCCATTACCCAGCTCCCCCACACCCCTCCCATTCTTTGAGATGATGTCAAGTCTGCATGGGATCACACCTAGAACTTGAGCAGTTATCATCTCACTACCGTGAAGGGTGCTAGTCAAAGACCGATTCGGATGGAAGGGCAGACACCAGGGGAGCCTGGATTCTTAAGGATTTCACTTATTTGCTAAATTAACCAATCTGGAACTCACTGGTAAAATTATGGTAATTTACTTTAGAATACTTCAGCATATACATTGTGATATGATGTGTGTAACTTGAGTTGAACTCTAAGCATTATAATTAAAGATTCCCTCTCCCAGGGTGATCAATGACTATGGCAATCAAGAACACAGGAGTGGTCTGCTGGCATTCTCATCAGGACATCTGTACTTCAGAAAGGCACTTCCGTTACCTGTGTCTTGCTCAATAACCTGCATTTTGCTAATTAACATACTAAATGTCAGAAAAGGGCTTTTAGTGATAAAAATAGCAGCCTGTTGACAGGCATGATGAATGCTAAAATTGGGCTCTCACTGGTGAAATTGAAGGTATTCAAGTTGTGTTGATTTGCTAAAATCATTTTATAGACACTTCCTACTCTTGCATGATAGAAAATAAGACTCAAGCAAGATAATAAGCCTATGCAGTTGGGATTTTGCCCCAGGCTAAATACCTAAACCAGATAGTCCCTAGCCATGGAATCTACAATCAATCCTATTTGCCTGCAGCCAGCTGTAGGGATGGCGGAATCTTATCTCGGGAATCTTCACGATTGCCTTCAATGACCCTTTCCTACAAGATGGTATGAAACTCTAAAGGGGTAGGGAGCAGGGATTTCCTCAAGCCTAGACAACAGATTATATGAACTCCTTTCATTCACTTGCCCACCAATAAATGTTTAGTACAGTAAATATCTGTAGCGGTGTCTTTGTACTTAGATTATTTAGCAACATGACCCACCTTAAGGCTGCTTATTGTGAGAGTAATACCTTTTATTTATTGTCTAAGATAGCTGATTTAGGATTTTCTATCCCTTGCTGTGGACGGCATCCTAACTTATGTACCCCACCACTAATACCAGTTAGCTCTGCAATTTAGGTGGTAGTTGGAGGAGTATGTGTCACAGGGAAGATTTTACTCAGAAAATGTACTGTAGCAGAAAAAGCAATGAACTAGGAAATCATGAGATGACATTTGAGATTCCATCCTGTGACAGCCTTGGATATATCATTCAGTGTCTTTGGGGCTGAGTGACAGCCAAAGTAGCAAATGAGGATGAGTGAGTCAGACAATCTGGGTTTAATGCTGGCTTCATCACTTATGAGGGGTGTGAGCTTTCCATGCCACAATTTCCCAATCTATGCAGTGGGCCAGCCCCTACTTACAGTTGTTGTAAGGATTAAATAAAACATGCCATGTTCAACCCATAGCACAATGCCTGGCATGGTAAATGTGAGATAAATATCATTATAATCTCTAAAATAAGATAAATCAGTCTGAATGTCACCTCATTCCTCCTCTGTCTAACATTTTGCAATTTTAACTTCATTATTGTCTGCTCTGGAGAGAACATTCGTGAAGAGATGTAAAATTCATCTATTTTAAATTCAGGGCTAATCCTTGTGTTAGGAAATGTCATTCAATCCTATATTTATATAGTCAAACATTTACTGAGCACCTACTGTAAACAAGGCACTGTGTAAACATGGGACATATTGCTGAGGAGCTCTTAGTCCTGTGGAGACACCAGGATATTCGTTTTTCCCCCAAAATGAAATTTCTGCTCGCACCGGTATCCTCAACTTTCCTAACAGTACTTTCTCAAAACAGGTCTTTGATACTGTTTGTGTTCCCATGTTCTCTAAATCTGTGTTCCAACTTTGAGTCCCTCATCCAATCTAGAAATTAACATCCATCCCTTTGTTGGCGGTGAGGGAACAATAGCTATGACCAATGAAAAGCCTGCACAGTTAAAGGAAACGGGGACCCATGCAATTCTAAAGGATTCTGGTGCCATTGTCCACAATCACAGTTAGTCACAATCTGAGAAACAGCCCGCTACTGAGAACTCCTATGCTCATGAAAAGTGTCAAAAAGGAGGATCTGAGACAGGAGCTTCTTTAAAATTAATAACTCTTTCTCCCTCACTTCTCCACAGGCTTCAGTTTAAATTTGCTCCTTAATCAAGAAAGGCAATATTTCCCTCCTAAATCATAAAACGCTGCTTATAAATTGATCTCTTTTTAGGATATGCATTCTACCATGTGTGAGAGCGCAGTGAGTTTTGGCAACCTGAACAAAGCCCCCATGTGTTTGGACCCACTGTACTGTACACACTTGAAACACCATCTGCAGGCAGCCTTTCCTCTCCAACTTGTCAGGGTGAGCGGCAGGAGAGAATCATGAGCCGAGATGCTTCGTTAACTGGCAGCAATGCTGCCAGGACCAGGGAAACATCTGAACCAGCCAGACCTGATAAAAATTCAACAGTTAACTAAGGCTGAACATGTATGCGAGTGAGAATCTCAATGTCCTTAAAACAAAAACTATGCCTCTAAAACCACCAATTTATGTCTTCCTATCTTAGCACTCACTGGAAGCACCAGGGTTGCTTGAGGGTCGTTTCAATCTGTGAAAACATCTCGGAGATGGTTCTTGGATCTTTAGATTGTTGGTATCTTACAGGAAGGGTGGGAGGAAGCTGAGAATCAGGGAGCCTTGTGCTTGTCCTGATCTTTCTTTACCTTTCTCCATGGTGAAAACAATGAATTATCTCAGCATGGACAGTATTTCAAAATCTTCCCCTGAAATAGTCTTTAAAGAAAAAGTGCTTATGATAGGAGGTTTTGTGAACCACAAATAAAAAAAAATTTTTTTTAATCAAAACTCTCTACTTCTACACAAATTGAAACAGATTAGTCCTCTCAGTGTGATTCCTGAGGTTAGTTCTGTTGAGAAGGCTGGCTGAAGAATTCTAAGGAAAACTTGTATATGCACCTAGAACAAACTGGACAGGTAGAATGGTAGCCAGCCAGTGAATTGAGGAGACCCAGTCTATGTGAGCTTAACCATGAGGCATGTTAGGACTTCCGTTAATACTGGCTGCTGGGGAGAGGGACTCAGGAGGGGGGGCTCAGGAGGACCAGAGTTCATGGCTCAAAGAGTGACCAAGATTCTGACCCACGGCTGCCAAACTGTAAGAGCGAGCTCTGGCTCCAGCCACACCGCAACTCCCAACTAACAGGGAAGTGGCATAGGAGACAGGAAGGTCTAGGCTGAGGGTCACAATTCTAGTTGAGAAAAAGATCTGAACCAGCAACTGCAGGTGAAAAAAGCAAGGAACACTCAGCGACAACCAAGACATTCAGACTCCAGTAAGTGGTGTTAGGGCTCTCTTCGGTATGTACTTGTCATGCAGCTGGAGTAGCTGATGAGCTAAGTATTCCGCAATGCGGGTAGAGAAGAAAGCTGCCATAAGGTGATCAGGTGATTGGAGGCTCTTCTCAGGAACCTCCGGCATCTAACCTGAAACAAGATCATTACAAAGCCCCTCACGTGGGAGGCAGAAATATCCTATTGTATCTACTGGCAATGTATACCTAGCCAGTACTGGCTCAGGGACTACGGATTTGAACCTGTCGCTGCTGAGCAGGATCTAGAAAGGCAAGGACTAGCATCTGGCAAAACTCTGTTCCCAGAACTTTCTTCCCACAAGCATATTGCCCTCCGCCTAGGTCTTCTTTATCTCCTCACTCTTGGTAGTTGCCACCACTCTCCAAGTTAAAACGTATTGTATTTTTTAATTTCGGAGTTCTGACTGTATCTATAGACACAAATGAGAGGACTGTCCTTATGAAGTTACCCATCATCCCAGTCCCAGCTCTTAGCCCATAATTATACTGACCCCACTCTCAGCATGAATATAATTAAATATCTAGTATAACCACTAACTTGACACAATTATCAGTAAACAAGAATAAATTAGGGTAAGGACTTGCTTTAAGATGTCACAATCATCATTTTCTTCTCAAGTAATCAGAGAAGAATAGAAAAATCTGGATATAAATACAGTGGATTAAATAATATTTCCATCAGTCATTAGCATACTCATGAAAAAATGACTCATAAAAAATAATAAGTTCTGAGCTCGAGAAATGTTCACCTATTTAAGCAAACGCTGGAAAAACGTCAGCAACTTTTGGGATGAGGTCAACTTTCTGCATGTCACTTGTGCTTCCCATGATCTTTTGATGATTTAACATGTTTAAAAGCGTGAGTTAGAAAAAATACACACACACACACATACATACATACAGGTTTTAGTTTGTAGTTCATTACTACCCACTGCCAAAAGGAGAACCCAGTGTTCTTAAAATTACTTCTATGACAAATTGCATTAACTCATGAGAAAGGGTGGAGAGCAAGCTGCAAAAGGGAAGGATATGGGGAGGAGCTTGAGGTGGGTTTAAGGAAGTAGCTGAGACTGCACTCAAGGTAGCTGGCAGGGACCTGAAGAACGGTTAGGTATCTCCCCTTAAGCCCCCAGAAAAGCTGCACACTAGGCTGAAACTAACAGCCTCATCACAGATCCCATGCACAAGCAGGGCAGGTAAAGAGACAAAGGAAGCTGAGAGAGTAAGGGTATGCACAGTGACCAGGGGGAGCCAGGTTAAGAATAACCCTCTCTCCTCTTCTGGACTGCCTCAAACCCTCTCACTTTAGCATAGCCCTGAATGAAAGGGAGTCACATTAATGACTGAGATTGAATTTCTAGCCATCCCTGAAAAAATATATAATTTTATTTGGAAAAAATGAAGGACTGTAAAATTTTCCCATCGAGGTTTTGAGGTTGGTAAAATTTATACCCAGTGCCCATGTAATGAACTAAAGAATATCATCCAACTTTATGTTTATATAAGGAAAGAAGAATACTAATAAAACATCCTAATAGGTAATGGGAAAAGGTTTGGAGAAAAAGAATTGGAAAATGTAGGGCAATGGCTCCTCGACGGTGCCCTGGCATCTTGGCACAGATCCACACGGGCTACATGGGCAAAGATTTGAACCGTAGCCTCTCTGAGTCATGGCAGGATGCCTCGGGATCCTCACAGAGCAGAGGAGAATGGGGATTCCTGGGGATGGAGTGGGGCCATCTCCCACCTCCTTTTATACCTCCTCCAGGAGACTGTCATGAGACAGCTTCTCACGGCCTCTGCTGAAGTATGAGCTTTTGGCCTCAGCTCCTTCAAGGTTTAGTGGCAGACCATGAAACCACTTAGCTACAGTCTAGAACAGGCTGCTCAGCAATCGCATACCCCATGACATGCACTACAGTCATTCAAACCCTTCAGTTTCGGTGACATACTTTTTGGTACATGGGAATAGGACCTGGCAATTGGCAGCTTTAATTACTCTTACTTTGACTATATAAGTAATAAACTAAAAAAATTTCAGAAGTGGCTTCTTGTCAATTCATGGTCAAATCAATTAGGTCTTGGCTTTGGCCTTACCTTGTTTCTGTGTGTAACAGGAGGGGAAAAAGCTAGAAAGGGCTACCAAAGTCTAGAAAAGCATGGAAAGCCATTCATGAAAATTTACTGTACAATAAATTTCTTAACAGTAGTTAGAAAAAGTGTAGTAAAGGATATGGGCCTTGTTGTAAACTCCAACTGTGTCTACACACATGAAATGTGTAAGCCATCCCTCACTAAGTGAACCCTGTAGCACAGTCTCTCAATGCCTGCCATAACCAGGACCAAAGGCTATGTCTGCATGGAAGCTCTAAGTGTTCTCCCCATGCTTACATTTTTCCATTATTGGTTTTTCTATTTTAATGGTCCATGTAATGAAATAGAAATAAGTTTTATTAAAAGTGGATTCTGTTTGTTTCCTTATTTCTGTATTTCAGGTGAAGTCATGACTGTTGAGATGACAGGAAGAATTTTAAGTCAGGAAGGAGTACAAGTTTCTAAAACTGTGCTTCCTCCTTGCCCATGTAAATAGAGTGAACTCTCAAGAAAGTGTCTAGGATGTGCTTTCAGTGTCCTCTCTGCAGAAATCACTAAACCATGGAGGGGGTGAATCATACTGAAAGGACAGCACTATACAGACATGCCATTAATATTTTCTCAACAGTGCCACAACAACAACAAAAAAAGTGCACATTTTTAAATCCTTATGACTGTTTTGTGAAAAATTGTTAGTAGAGCCTCTTACCATGTTCTTTCACATTTATTTGGTTTAGCTGGTGGCAAAGGCTTAAAGAAGAAAACTAGGAATTTAGAGAGAAAAATCCTAGAATACACACACACACACACACACACACACACACACACACACACACACAAACACATATATAAATTTTGGCACTTTTTCCAAGGAATACAATGTAAAGGAAAAGTGTTAACTAATTTAAGAGAACATCTAGAATAACATGTCAATTAAAGAATACCTTAGGTTGTTTCCATGAAATATACTTTCCTAAAGGAAATGTATACTTCTTTTCCATATAGGACAGTATTCTCTCTTCCAAAATATAGTCTCACATGCTTTTATATATTGAGTGACAAAGAATAGACTTGTTTTATACTTTTCCTTTAGAAAAACTAAGTTGTTGGGGCGCCTGGGTGGCTCAGTGGGTTAAAGCCTCTGCCTTCAGCTCAGGTCATGATCCCAGAGTCCTGGGATCGAGCGCCGCATCGGGCTCTCTGCTCAGCAGGGAGCCTGCTTCCCTTCCTCTCTCTCTGCCTGTCTCTCTGCCTACTTGTGATCTCTGTCAAATAAATAAATAAAATTTAAAAAAAAAAACAACTAAGTTGTTGCCATCACTCAGTAAAGGTTTGTAGCAAGTTTGCTTTCACCTACACTGAGAAACAATCTAAGAATAACTCTTTATTCAGAAATTACTATTGCTTCTGTATATATCAACCATCCCCCACTTCCAACAGTGACTGTTACATGCTATTATGAAGTAAATGGAAATTAAAAAGGTAATGAGGCCAAACAAAGCCCATGAATTTTTTTCACCCTGCCTTTAACACTCTAGCCTCTATTAATTAATAATACTCTGTATGACATGGACATGAATGATAAAATATCACATCTGCCATTAAGTAGTTATTAAATTTCTTTACTTTTAAATCAAATGTCTTAGAATGTTCAATCATTGATCCAATCACCAGCAAATATTTATTGAGCCCTTACTATATGTTAGGCTCAACCAGTTAAAAAATCTAGGGACTTTTGAGTTTTGGTAATTGACAATAGTTCTAAGGCCATCTTAAGTAAGAAATTAGAAAATATCTCTAGAAAGCTGAATTCTCTATCTTAAACCCAATGGATTTATAATAAAACTACTATGGCTCTAGGAGAAAAACTCTATTATGTTCTTAATGGAACTTCCTCCATTTTCTATTAGTCACTGGGTAGAGGAAAGGCAGCTTAACTTCATTAGTGACTCACTGGTTAGAACACAAATATTGTTAGGTGGGCCCAAGAACACATGACAAAGAGATAATTGCTGTTCCAAATAATTGCCAAATTTAGGCAAATTTAGGCAAAATTAGTACTCCAGATTTTGAGAGCGAACAGTTCTATAATTTATTAATAATAAAAGTGCAACAACAAAAGTAGCTATAGTTTACTAGACATTTTAATGTGCAATTCACTAACACCTAATTATATCCTCTCCCTTGTTTAAAATCTGGGGTCCATTTTCTTGGGAATATTGAAGAGAAATGATACATTTTAGGTTGGATACAGTTTTGAAACCACACACACACACAAACCCAGAATTATTGCCATTTTTCAGCATATTGCTTAAATAAAAAAATACTACCATCACTACCCTCACTGAAATCCAATTTTTTATGTTACAGGTGTTTCTGTTTCCTAACTTCAGCATTTTAGAACTAAGAAGTAATAGGGACATTTGGTTTCTTTCTCTCTCCTTTTTTTCCAATTTGTAAGTGGAGGAGAGTGCATAATTCCATTTTATTTCTAATTTTGAATATTCCTTACAATATGAAAATAATTTGTTAAGGCTACTTGGAAAAAAATAAGGGAGAAAGCACTACTTCCTCTGGAATAGGCAGATTATATATGATTCTTCATGGTAAGTCTCAGAAAAAAGCAACCATTTGGACTTCAGTTCAATGGTCTAATTTGTTTCTGAACTTCCGTCCAGCATTAAATATGATACAGTGTCAGGCATCATATTTTCATTCTGAAAATGTTGGTTTTGAACATATTCCAATGTATTTAATGGAATATTAGAGATTAAGGAAGATAAGGATCACTTCGTATACTAGAAACTGGAACTATAATAACTTGTTACAGAAATGAGTGTTCTAATCTTTCTTTCAGATACCACTGTACACAAATTCCACACATATTTCATGAAGATTTAAACAAATATTTAACCAATATTAACAAATATTTGCTAAAAAGATTATCATTTGTTAAATCTGTTAAGTGATCCAGCTAAATAAATGAGTAATTTTTCAGAATATTTATACATGTCAAGCCTAGTATATAACACATGCAGTACAGAACATTAATTCTCCCAAGTGTCTCCACAGGTCAATGGAATAATAAACCTCAGTCGTTCATTATAAAGATGGAATGCTGATGCGATTTTCTTGTGACTCTAAGCCATATGACTTCTACCCTGAAAATATTGAAAGATTTATACTTCTAAGATAAATTATCAACACATAGATTATGCTTGCCAGTGTTGGGAAATGTGAAATAACAGTAAGGTAATGGTCAGAAAACTGTATTTATATTATGTTACAGACATGAAAATAAACCCTAGGACTTAAAGAGAAATTCAGAGAGCATTAGAGCATTTTATCTGTGTCTCTTTTTACTGTTCCAGTTTATTTGGTTTTCATGAGATCCTGTTTATGAGATATTCTGTGAGCCTTCATTATAGAATGCCTTTTGTTTCCTTGACCTAGTGACATAAAAAGTAGATGAATATAAAGGATATGGTAAGGGGGGAGAAGAAATGCCATTTATTCAAGATAATATAAAATTTCTTGCTCTAACAATTTACAGAATTAATGATTTTTGACACTAATTCTAGTGCTAAAGAAATCCTTGAAGGGGTGATCAAAAAAAAAAGTGTGTGGTTGCTTAACTTAATCATCATTTATTACAAACCCAAAGGTTCTGACTATAGTGGATAGACTTTTCTTTAATTCTACAAAATGACATAAATAATTGTCTCTCATACATCCCCACCACCAAAAGTGCCAGTCTGAACCAAAGTAATAAAGCTCAATACTGGCATATCTTACTATCACAGCAATTAAATAGATTTCTAAATCACTCCATGTAATTTTTTTTTAATTTCTTAACTTTTTAAAATTTAAATTCAAATTAGCCAACATATAGTATTCATTAGTTTCAGATGTAGAGTTTAGTAATTCATCAGTTGCATATAACACCTAGTGCCAATCACATCACGAGCCCTCCTTAATGCCCTCCTTAATACCCAGTAGTTGCCCCATCCCTCCATCCACCTCCCCAAATCCATCTAACTTTAAGTATATTATATTCTTTTGACATGCATTGCTATGGTAGTAGTTACCAGCTTATAAACATTCCTTCCACAAATATTTTTTTTAAAGATTTTATTTATTTATTTGACAGAGAGAGAGATCACAAGTAGACAGAGAGGCAGGCAGAGAGAGAGGGGGGAAGCAGGCTCCCTGCTGAGCAGACAGCCCGATGTGGGGCTTGATCCCAGGACCCTAAGACCATGACCCAAGCCAAAGGCAGAGGCTCAACCCCTTGAGCCACCCAAGTGTCCCCATAAACATTTATTAAACACCTACAATATGTGAAAGACATATTGGTAGTTTTAACAGTGCATGGCTTACCTTTAACCCAGTACTTTTCATGCATTACAAAAATGATTTATTCTCTTATCTGTCTTTTCAAATAGACTTATATTCTTTGAAAGCAAAATTACTGTCAGTAGAGTTCTTGCCAATAACAACTGCCCTGAGAAAAAGATACTTGAACAAAATTTTGAGAACCACTATTGGTAATTATAGTATTAGTAATAATTACAATATTTAGAAGGAAGAGGAAAAGCAGAAGGGGCAATATAAAGGGATTGCTAATTACCAGTATTCTCTGTTTATTTTTCCATTTAATCTTATCATAACTCTACAAAGGAAATGACATTATGGATCCCATTTTACACAATAGAAAGTCAAGATGCAAATGTGTTAACATCAGGGTGTTAACTTAATCAAATCCCTCCAAGAAACAGAAGTGAGTGGGTGGATGGTGGTAGATAAAGGAGAGAGAGCCGTCTGCAACCCATCATTATGCGGCATTGGATATGTATATCTGGATCTTGGAAGCCAGGGGTCTGCATTGTAGACACATATTTAGGAGTCCTTGACTTATACGTAGCAGTCAAATGCCTGAACATGTATAAAGAGGACAACAAAGAAGAATAAGATGGGCTGAGTAGAATACTTAAAGAACACAGAAGGAAGACTATTATGAAAACAAACAAAGGAGGAAAATATGTCAAGAAAGAGTAATTAAAATGTTTATCAGAGCTTCTGATTCTGCAGGAGAAATGAAGTAGGATGAGAAGGAAAAATGCACAATCATTTGGGAACTTGGGGTAGGGGAGTATTTCTAAAGTCAGAATTGAGCTTGTGATGGGGCAAGAGCCAAAGCTCAGAGCTCTGGAAAGAAACAAGGGATACATGCATCCCGATGTTTATAGCAGCCAAACTATTGGAAAAAGCCCAAGTGTCCATCAAATGATGAATGGATACAGAAGAGGTGGTATATACAAACAATGGAATATTACTCAAATAGCAAAATGACCTTTTGCTATTTGCAATGATGTAGATGGAACTAGAGAGCATTATGTTAAGTATAAAAAGTCAAGTCAGAAAAAGACAAATACCATATGATTTCACAAATACATGGAATTTCAGAAACAAAACAAATAAGCATATGGGAGGAAAAGAGAGAGAGAGAGAGAGACAAACTAAGAAACAGACTCTTAACTATAGAGAACAAACTGTTGGTTACCAGAGGGGAGGTGGGCAAGTGAATGGGTTAAATAGGCAGGAATTATGGAGGGCCCTTGTCATGAAGAGCACTGAGTGTTGTATAGAAGTGCTGAATTAGGGGCGCCTGGGTGGCTCAGTGGGTTGAGCCTCTGCCTTTGGCTCAGGTCATGATGCTCAGGGTCTGAGATCGAGCCCCGCATTGGGCTCTCTGCTGGGTGGGGAGCCTGCTTCCCCCTCTCTCTCTGCCTGCTGCTGTGCCTACTTGTGACCTCTCTTTGTCAAAAAAATAAATAAATAAAATATTTTTTAAAAAGAAGTGCTGAATTGCTAAATTATGTCACCTGAAACTAATACACTGTATGTTAACTAACTGGAATTTAAATAAAATCTTCTAAAAAAAAGTGACAATGGATACATGGAGTGAAAACTTTTGTCAACGAACTTGGTTATAAAAGAAAGAATATAGAAGTGAGGGCAATATAAGATAAAGGAAAAATATTTATGTTTTTAAGATAGGAGATATGTAAATATGTTTCTGAACTGAGGTTAACTGAGTAACTCCCAGTAACAAGTGAGATTTGAGATGGAGAAAGGAGGTGACTGGGAAGCCCGGGTGACTCAGTCAATTAAGTGTCTGCTCAGTCAATTAAGTGTCTGCCTTCAGCTCAGGTCATGATCTTAGGATTGTGGGATTGAGCCCCAAGACCCACATCTGGCTCCCAGCTCAGTAGGAAGCCTGCTTCTCCCCTGCCTCTCCCCCTGCTCATGCTTTCTCTTTCTTTCTCTCTCTCCCTCTCTCTCAAGTAAATAAATAAAATCTTTGAAAAGAGAGAGAGAAAGAGAAAGGAGGTGACTACTGTAGGAGGCTGGAGATCATGAGGTCCAGAGCAAAGATGGAGCAATTAGGAAAAGGTGGCAAAGAAGAGCCTCTGAAATAAATGTGGGTGAGTTAAGCCATAATCTAAGTCATTAAACAAAGATACTGGAAAAGAATATTTATACTTCATATTATAAACAACTAACCTCCAATATATACAGGGTTCCTTGAACTCCATTAAAGCATGACCAACAATCAATAAAAATAGGCATATGGTAAAAGTAGCCAGTTCACTGGAAAGCAAATAAACCAGCATACAAGAGGATAATTAATCTCACCCATAAGAAGAGATATGCAAACGAAGATACACAGAAATATTTATTTTCACTCATCAGATTGTCAAAAAATGCAGAAGTTTGGCAACTCTGAACATTTATATTACTGTCAAAACCTTAAAGAAGGAAAATTTGCAATATACATATTATAAATTCATTTACCCTTGGACCAGCAATCCCACTTCTGGGAGTTTATCTCATCCTGAACTTAAGAAGAGCTTGGTCTTTCAGGATTCCTTTTTTTTTTTTTTTTTTTTTTTAAGTATTTTGTTTCTTTTGCATTTCAGATTCTCAACTTCTTGAACTCAAAAGTTCCATGTCACAAGCAGGAAAAAATATACAGTGCAAAAAAGACAGTCTCCTCAATAAATGCTGCTGGGAAAAATGGACAGCTCTATGTAGAAGAATGAAACTCGACCATTCTCTTACACCGTACACAAAGATAAACTCGAAATGGATAAAAGACCTCAACGTGAGACAGGAATCCATCAGAATCCTAGAGGAGAACGTAGGTAGTAACCTCTTCAGTATCAACCACAGCAACTTCTTTTAAGATATGTCTCCAAAGGCAAAGGAAACAAAAGCGAAAATGAACTTTTGGGACTTCATCAAGATCAAAAGCTTCTGCACAGCAAAGGAAACAGTCAACAAAACAAAGAGGAAACCCAGAGAATGGGAGAAGATATTCACAAATGACAGTACAGACAAAAGGTTGATATCCAGGATCTGCAAAGAACTTCTTAAACTCAACATACACAAAACAGACAATCATGTCAAAAAATGGGCAGATGATATGAACAGACACTTCTCCAATGAAGACATTCAAATGGCTATCAGACACATGAAAAAGTGTTCATCATCACTACTCATCAGAGAAATTCAAATTAAAACTACACTGAGATACCATCTTTCACCAGTTAGAATGGCCAAAATTAGCAAGACAGGAAACAATGTGTGTTGGAGAGGATGTGGAGAAAGGGGAGCCCTCTTACACTGTTGGTGGGAATGCAAGTTGGTGCAGCCTCTTTGGAGAACAGTGTGGAGATTCCTTAAGAAATTAAAAACAGAGCTTCCCTATGACCCTGCAATTGCACTACTGGGTATTTACCCCAAAGATACAGATGTAGTGAAAAGAAGGACCATCTGTACCCCAATCTTTATAGCAGCAATGGCCAGGGTCACCACTGTGGAAAGAACAAAGATGCCCTTCAACGGATGAATGGGTAAGGAAGATGTGGTCCATATAGACTATGGAGTATTATGCCTCCATCAGAAAGGACGAATACCCAACTTTTGTATCAACATGGACGGGACTGGAAGAGATTCTGCTGAGTGAAATAAGTTAAGCAGAGAGAGTCAATTATCATATGGTTTCACTTATTTGTGGAGCATAACAAATGACATGGAGGACATGGGGAGATGGAGAGGAGAAGGGAGTTGAGGGAAATTGGAAAGGGAGATGAACCATGAGAGACTATGGACTATGAAAAACAATCTGAGGGTTTTGAAGGGGCAGTGGGGTGGGAGGTCAGGGGAGCCACGTGGTGGGTATTATGGAGGGCACATATTGCATGGAGCACTGGGTGTGGTACATAAACAATGAATTGTTACACTGAAAAGAAATAAATTAAAAAAAAAAAATAAATCCTCCAAAAAAAAAAAAAAAGAAGTTCCATGTCACATGATTTGGTTTTTAATTAGAAGATATTTATATTGAGTCAAGAAGGTGGAGAAGTAGCAGGCTGAGACTACTTCAGGTAGTGGGAGATAAGCTAGATAGCTTATCTAAAGATTGCAAACACCTACAAATCCAACGGGAGATAGAAGAGAAGAAGAACAGCAATTACAGAAACAGAAAATCAACCACTTTCTGAAAGGTAGGACTGGCAGAGAGGTGACTCCAAAGCGACGGGAAGATAGAACGCCGGGGGAGGGGCCGGCTCCCGGCAAGCGGCGGAGCAACGGAGCACAAAATCAGGACTTTTAAAAGTCTGTTCAGCTGAGGGACATCGCTCCAGAGGCTGAACCGGGGTGAAGCCCACGCGGGGTCAGTGTGGCCTCAGGTCCCGCAGGGTCACAGAAGGATCGGGGGTGTCTGAGTGTCACAGAGCTTACAGGTATTAGAACGGGGAAGCCGGCTACAGAGACAGAGCCGAGGAGTAAGCTCTAAGCTCGGGGTTACCTTGAACCGGTCGCAGGCTCGGTCAGCTCAGAGCGCGGCCGGAGGCCAGGGTGACGGGAGTAATTGGGCGCTGTTCTCTGAGGGCACACTGAGGAGTGGGGCCCCGGGCTCTCGGCTCCTCCGGACGGAGACTGGGAGGCCGCTGTCTTCATTCCCACCCTCCGGAACTCTACGGAAAGCACTCAGGGAACAAAAGCTGGAAAGCAAACCCGAGTGGATTACTCAGCCCAGCCCTGGGTAAGGGCGGTGCAACTCCGCCTGGGGCAAAGACACTTGAGAATCACTACAACAGGCCCCTCCCCCAGAAGATCAACAAGAAGCCCAGCCAGGACCAAGTTCACCTACCAAGGAGTGCAGTTTCAATACCAAGGAGAGCAGCGTAATTCCAGAGGAGGAGAAAGCAAAGCACGGAACACATGGCTTTCTCTGCATGATTCTTTAGCCTTGCAGTTAATTTAATTTTTTTTCTTTTTCAATTTTTTTTTCTCTTCTTCTGCTAAATTTTTTTAACTTTTACCCTTTTCTTTTTTAACATTTTTTAACTAGTTTATCTAATATATATATATATATATATTTTCCTTTTTATATTTTTTCTTTATTCGTTTTCTTTTTTTAATTGTTTCTTTCTTTTTTTTTTTTTTCTCTTTCTGAACCTCTTTTTATCCCCTTTCTTCTCCCTCACGATTTGGGATCTCTTCTGATTCGGTTAAAGCATATTTTCCTGGGGTTGTTGCCACCCTTTTAGTATTTCACTTGCTCCTTCATATACTCTTATCTGGACAAAATGACAAGGCGGAAAAATTCACCACAAAAAAAAGAACAAGAGGCAGTACCAAAGGCTAGGGACCTAATCAATACAGACATTGGTAATATGTCAGATCTAGAGTTCAGAATGACAATGCTCAAGGTTCTAGCCGGCTGGAAAAAGGCATGGAAGATATTAGAGAAACCCTCTCGGGAGATATAAAAGCCCTTTCTGGAGAAATAAAAGAACTAAAATCTAACCAAGTTGAAATCAAAAAAGCTATTAATGAGGTGCAATCAAAAATGGAGGCTCTCACTGGTAGGATAAATGAGGCAGAAGAAAGAATTAGCGATATAGAAGACCAAATGACAGAGAATAAAGAAGCTGAGCAAAAGAGGGACAAACAGCTACTGGACCACAAAGGGAGAATTCGAGAGATAAGTGACACCATAAGACGAAACAACATTAGAATAATTGGGATTCCAGAAGAAGAAGAAAGAGAGGGGAGCAGAAGGTATATTGGAGAGAATTATTGGAGAGAATTTCCCCAATATGGCAAAGGGAACAAGCATCAAAATCCAGGAGGTTCAGAGAACCCCCCTCAAAATCAATAAGAATAGGTCCACACCCTGTCACCTAATAGTAAAATTTACAAGTCTTCGTGACAAAGAGAAAATCCTGAAAGCAGCCAGGGACAAGAAGTCTGTAACATACAATGGTAAAAATATTAGATTGGCAGCAGACTTATCCACAGAGACCTGGCAGGCCAGAAAGAGCTGGCATGATATATTCAGAGCACTAAACGAGAAAAACATGCAGCCAAGAATACTATATCCAGCTAGGCTATCATTGAAAATAGAAGGAGAGATTAAAAGCTTCCAGGACAAACAAAAACTGAAAGAATTTGCAAGTACCAAACCAGCTCTACAGGAAATATTGAAAGGGGTCCTCTAAGCAAAGAGAGACCCTAAAAGTAGTAGATCAGAAAGGAACAGACACAATATACAATAACAGTCACCTTACAGGCAATACAATGGCACTAAATTCATATCTCTCAATACTTACCCTGAATGTTAATGGGCTAAATGCCCCAATCAAAAGACACAGGGTATCAGAATGGATAAAAAAACAAAACCCATCTATATGTTGCCTACAAGAAACTCATCTTAAACATGAAGACACCTCCAGATTTAAAGTGAGGGGGTGGAAAAGAATTTACCATGCTAATGGACATCAGAAGAAAGCAGGAGTGGCAATCCTTATATCAGATCAATTAGATTTTAAGCCAAAGACTATAATAAGAGATGAGGAAGGACACTATATCATACTCAAAGGAACTGTCCAACAAGAAGATCTAACAATTTTAAATATCTATGCCCCTAACATGGGAGCAGCCAACTATATAAACCAATTAATAACAAAATTAAAGAAATACATCGACAATAATACAATAATCGTAGGGGACTTTAACACTCCCCTCACTGAAATGGACAGATCATCCAAGCAAAAGATCAACAAGGAAATCAAGGCCTTAAATGACACACTGGACCAGATGGACATCACAGATATATTCAGAACATTTCATCCCAAAGCAACAGAATACACATTCTTCTCTAGTGCACATGGAACATTCTCCAGAATAGATCGTATTCTCGGTCCTAAATCAGGTCTCAACCGTTATCAAAAGATTGGAATCATTCCCTGCATATTTTCAGACCACAATGCTCTAAAGCTAGAACTCAATCACAAGAGGAAATTTGGAAAGAACCCAATTACATGGAGACTAAACAGCATCCTTCTAAAGAATGAATGGGTCAACCAGGAAATTAAAGAAGAGTTGAAAAAATTCGTGGAAACAAATGATAATGAAAACACAACGGTTCAAAATCTGTGGGACACAACAAAGGCAGTCCTGAGAGGAAAATATATAGCGGTACAAGCCTTTCTCAAGAAACAAGAAAGGTCGCAGGTACACAACCTAACCCTACACCTAAAAGAGCTAGAGAAAGAACAAGAAAGAAACCCTAAACCCAGCAGGAGAAGAGAAATCATAAAGATCAGAGCAGAAATCAATGAAATAGAAACCAAAAAAACAATAGAACAAATTAACGAAACTAGGAGCTGGTTCTTTGAAAGAATTAATAAGATCGATAAACCCCTGGCCAGACTTATCAAAAAGAAAAGAGAAAGGACCCAAATAAATAAAATCATGAATGAAAGAGGAGAGATCACAACGAACACCAAAGAAATACAGACAATTATAAGAACATACTATGAGCAACACTACGCCAACAAATTTGACAATCTGGAAGAAATGGATGCATTCCTAGAGACATATAAACTACCACAACTGAACCAGGAAGAAATCGAAAGCCTGAACAGACCCATAACCAGTAAGGAGATTGAAACAGTCATCAAAAATCTCCAAACAAACAAAAGCCCAGGGCCAGATGGCTTCCCGGGGGAATTCTACCAAACATTTAAAGAAGAACTAATTCCTGTTCTCCTGAAACTGTTCCAAAAACTAGAAATGGAAGGAAAACTTCCAAACTCATTTTATGAGGCCAGCATCACCTTGATCCCAAAACCAGACAAGGATCCCATCAAAAGAGAGAACTACAGACCAATATCCTTGATGAACACAGATGCAAAAATTCTCGCCAAAATACTAGCCAATAGGATTCAACAGTACATTAAAAGGATTATTCACCACGACCAAGTGGGATTTATTCCAGGGCTACAAGGTTGGTTCAACATCCGCAAATCAATCAATGTGATACAACACATTAATAAAAGAAAGAACAAGAACCATATGATACTATCCATAGATGCTGAAAAAGCATTTGACAAAGTACAGCATCCCTTCCTGATCAAAACTCTTCAAAGTGTAGGGATAGAGGGCACATACCTCAATATTATCAAAGCCATCTATGAAAAACCGACCGCAAATATCATTCTCAATGGAGAAAAACTGAAAGCTTTTCCGCTAAGGTCAGGAACACGGCAGGGATGTCCGTTATCACCGCTGCTATTCAACATAGTACTAGAAGTCCTAGCCTCAGCAATCAGACAACAAAAGGAAATTAAAGGCATCCAAATTGGCAAAGAAGAAGTCAAACTATCACTCTTTGCAGATGATATGATACTATATGTGGAAAACCCAAAAGACTCCACTCCAAAACTGCTAGAACTTGTACAGGAATTCAGTAAAGTGTCAGGATATAAAATCAATGCCCAGAAATCAGTTGCATTTCTCTACACCAACAACAAGACAGAAGAAAGAGAAATTAAGGAGTCCATCCCATTTACAATTGCACCCAAAACTATAAGATACCTAGGAATAAATCTAACCAAAGAGACTAAGAATCTATACACAGAAAACTATAAAGTACTCATGAAAGAAATTGAGGAAGACATAAAGAAATGGAAAAATGTTCCATGCTCCTGGATTGGAAGAATAAATATTGTGAAAATGTCTATGCTACCTAAAGCAATCTACACATTTAATGCAATTCCTATCAAAGTACCATCCATTTTTTTCAAAGAAATGGAACAAATAATCCTAAAATTTATATGGAACCAGAAAAGACCTCGAATAGCCAAAGCAATATTGAAAAAGAAAGCCAAAGTTGGTGGCATCACAATTCCGGACTTCAAGCTCTATTACAAAGCTGTCATCATCAAGACAGCATGGTACTGGCACAAAAACAGACACATAGATCAATGGAACAGAATAGAGAGCCCAGAAATAGACCCTCAACTCTATGGTCAACTAATCTTCGACAAAGCAGGAAAGAATATCCAATGGAAAAAAGACAGCCTCTTCAACAAATGGTGTTGGGAAAATTGGACAGCCACATGCAGAAAAATGAAATTGGATCATTTCCTTACACCACACACGAAAATAGACTCAAAATGGATGAAGGATCTCAATGTGAGAAAGGAATCCATCAAAATCCTTGAGGAGAACACAGGCAGCAACCTCTTCGACCTCAGCCGCAGCAACGTCTTCCTAGGAACATCGCCAAAGGCAAGGGAAGCAAGGGCAAAAATGAACTATTGGGATTTCATCAAGATCAAAAGCTTTTGCACAGCAAAGGAAACAGTTAACAAAACCAAAAGACGACTGACAGAATGGGAGAAGATATTTGCAAATGACATATCAGATAAAGGGCTAGTGTCCAAAATCTATAAAGAACTTAGCAAACTCAACACCCAAAGAACAAATAATCCAATCAAGAAATGGGCAGAAGACATGAACAGACATTTCTGCAAAGAAGACATCCAGATGGCCAACAGATACATGAAAAAGTGCTCCATATCACTCGGCATCAGGGAAATACAAATCAAAACCACCATGAGATATCACCTCACACCAGTCAGAATGGCTAAAATTAACAAGTCAGGAAATGACAGATGCTGGCGAGGATGCGGAGAAAGGGGAACCCTCCTACACTGTTGGTGGGAATGCAAGCTGGTGCAACCACTCTGGAAAACAGCATGGAGGTTCCTCAAAGTGTTGAAAATAGAACTACCCTATGACCCAACAATTGCACTGCTGGGTATTTACCCTAAAGATACAAACGTAGTGATCCGAAGGGGCACGTGCACCCGAATGTTTATAGCAGCAATGTCTACAATAGCCAAACTATGGAAAGAACCTAGATGTCCATCAACACATGAATGGATAAAGAAGATGTGGTATATACACACAATGGAATACTATGCAGCCATCAAAAGAAATGAAATCTTGCCTTTTGCGACGACATGGATGGAACTAGAGGGTATCATGCTTAGGGAAATAAGTCAATCGGAGAAAGACAACTATCATATGATCTCCCTGATATGAGGGAGAGGAGATGCGACATGGGGGGTTAAGGGGGTAGGAGAAGAGTAAATGAAACAAGATGGGATTGGGAGGGAGACAAACCATAAGTGACTCTTAATCTCACAAAACAAACTGAGGGTTGATGAGGGGAGGGGGGTTGGGAGGGGGGTGGAGTTATGGACATTGGGAGGGTATGTGCTATGGTGAGTGCTGTGAAGTGTGTAAACCTGGCGATTCACAGACCTGTACGCCTAGGGATAAAAATATATTATATGTTTATAAAAAATAAAATTAAAAATTAAAAAAGAAGATATTTATATTACTCACATAATAACACAAATACAAGGTTATTTCTTGCAACATTCTTTGTTATATAAAAGATTAGACTATATCAAGTATCCATCAATATTGGGCTGAGTAAATATCTCGTGGTATGGACTATGTAGTTGTAAAAAAGAAATATATATGTATGTACATATACATAAACACATATATATAGTCTGTGTAGTGATATATTATCACAGCATGTGATACAGCATACCCTAGGATAGATTTTAAATTTAAAAGAAACATGGTGCAGGACAATGAATATAGTAGCCTTCACTTGTGAAAGAAAAGGGGGGAAATAAGAATATATATTTATATTTACATGAAGAAATACAAGTCAGAAACTAAAAGCTAGTCCCTAACAAAAGGGGCAAGAAAGGGAAAAGATGAG
Organism: Enhydra lutris kenyoni; assembly: GCF_002288905.1. NCBI lineage: Eukaryota > Metazoa > Chordata > Mammalia > Carnivora > Mustelidae > Enhydra > Enhydra lutris. The sequence continues at coordinate 25,787,984 of NW_019154103.1, forward strand.
AATGAGACTTCCCTGTGTATATCTTTTTATATCATTCTGACTTTTTAATAATTTAACCATGTTAGCTATTAAAAATAACTAAGAGCATTGAAAGAAAAATGAAATAAAATTTATTGTTTGCATTCCTAACCTTTTTTTCATGATTAAATCAGCAAATGCTGCAGAAAAGCTGTTCCCAGCCATAATGCTCTGAAACATTTTGTCTCTATCAGATGTGAAGTACTCTGTATAATAAAATATCAAGGTTAGGAATGATTTTTTAAAAATAAATTATAGCAGAGCCAATGTTTTCCACAATACTCTCATGCACTTACTATGCAATGTGCATTCTTGAATAAGAGAGAAATAGGAGTTATAACTGCTTGCTAGGAATTTGGAAGTGCGGTACAACAGTCGTGCCCTTTCGTACAGCGGATCTTTTCCAAGACCCTGGTAGGATGCCTGAAACCAACGGCAGTACCAAACCCTATATATATTTTTACCCTGTACACACATACCTATAACAAAGTTTAATTTATAAGTTAGGCACTTTAAGAGATTGACAACAATGACTAATAATAAAATTGAACTATTACAACATGTCTAAATTGAATTACGGTATCAGATAAAATTATAGATGGGATTAAAGCTTGTCTATCATCCATTATCATCTGTAATCAATACACGATTTAATATTCTCTTGAAAAAACTTCGAACTATTATAACAACACACTATAATAAAAGTTACGTGCACGTGGTCTCCCTCTTTCCAAATATATCTTACTGTTTTGGGCTCACCTTTCTTTTGAGGATGCGAGAGGATATAATCCCTAGAGGAGAAAATGAGGCGAATGGAATGGCGTAGGCATTGCGACGTAGAGTTAGGCTACTATTGACCTTCGGATGATTCATCAGAAGGATCATCTGATTTCTGACCGCGGGTGACCGACCATTGACTACGGGTAAATGAATCGCAAAAAGCGAAAATGCGGATAGACTACTTTACTTTCCTTGGCAATTCTTCCCGGGCACCTTGAGAACGTGGCTCACATGTGAATACTATGGTCAGGGTTTTTGTTTTGCTTTAAGATTTTTATTTATTTATTTATTTGACAGAGTTCACAAGCAGGCAGAGAGGCAGGCAGACAGAGAGGAGGAAGCAGGCTCCCTGCTGAGCAGAGAGCCCTATGCGGGGCTCGATCCCAGGACCCTGAGATCATGACCTGAGTCGAAGGCAGCGGCTTAACCCACTGAGCCACCCAGGCGCCCCTATGGTCACGTTTTATCACAGAGAAGCAACAAGTTTAGCGCATGCTGTTCTAGAGTTCAAATAAAAAATGTTTAAACTAGAAATCTCAGATTTGTTTGTATTACACTGTTAACAGCTGAGAGACAATTTCTAGGAATTTCTACCATCAAAACAGTAAGTGGAACTGCTTACCAATATGTTACCGGAGCCCAAGAAGACCCTGGCTGCCTGGTTCCCTTTGCTCAGGTTCTGAAATTCTTAGTCATAGCAGTCCAGTTCTTTGGAAATATATTTTTCCTTTTTAATGAGAAACCATAAAATTTATTTGAAACCATAAAATTTATTTGAAACCATAAAATTCCCCAAGCCAAATAATTGTTTTTCACTCTCGTGTCCAAATAAATTCTGAGGGAGAGAAAAGAATAATTTTTCAAAGAAGTTATTTGTATATCAATCCCAAAGAATAAGTGCTTTCAAGTCCGCTGCATATAGCTCTCAGCTAGTGAAATTTCTGCAGCAGGCATTTTCCTCTAGAAAATGTAAAAGAGATAAAACCTGTTGCAATGTGTTTGGCGGCTTGAATTCTAGACCATCTTAATTTTGAGCTATAAATTAGCTTAGCTCTGTATATCCAAAACCTAAAAGAAATTGAACTGTTGCAAATAAATAAATAAATAAATAAATAAATAACTGTGAATTTACCTCAGACCCAGTGGAAAAATTGACCTACAGCCCCAGTTCTGATATGGTTCCTTAATCAGTAAATTTAAGGAGTTGGAATTATATTGCATCTGTAGCTCTCGCTACCTTAAACATTCTGATTCCCTTTCCTCTTGGGTGTGCTAGGAAACAAAGCTGCATTTTCAGGTGCTCCTTACTCTGAGACCAACATCTCAAATCACACTAGTCACTGCAACAGACAAGAAAATCTAAGGCTTAAACTGTACTTTTTGCCAAGGAAAATTTTCAGAAACATATTCTTGAATGTATGGGAGCCCTCCACAATGCAGAGCTCTGAGAGATGAGAATCTTTTGTTCCAGCACTTCCTGAAATTCAGAAGCATTATCATTGTTTCATAGCTCAACTGAGGAAGATAAGGTTTCTTTCCACAATCTAAGTTGAGAAATATCATATAAAAAAAATAAAATCGAAATAGTCTAACAGTGTTCCTCTAAGGTGGTCTGCAACTTTTGCCCTACCTTAACTGATTATTGAAAAATCTGAAAAAAACACAGCTGGAAGAAAATAGGTTTTATCTCTTTATTAACTTGAGGTGTTTCTTCCAGGAAAGAGAGATTTTTGGCAGAAAATAATGAAAACACAAGGGCTTGTGCTATATGCTAGAAGAACTGCTCCTGAGACGATAAAGGTGAAATGCAGATAAGGACTGTCAAGATGCAGCCTATTTGCTTTTTTTTTTTTTTAATTTTTTTTAAGTAAATTGTGTTTCCATTCTATTCCTATCCATCCTGGCTATGAAGTAACTGTCAACCCAGAGATCTAGAAGCTCTAGTGAAATAATGTAGACTTAATTACTTTGGTGCCCTTTAGGTATCTAATCCATGCTATAGGTGATTTCTCTGTCATTTTATCACTGGGAGGTACAAAATAATAAGTCCATCTTCAAAAGACGTGGGCTTAACAGGACTAATATTTTTACTTTTCATATCCAGATACTGGAATAAAGGAAATTGCTAACTATAACTTAAAGCCGAAATGTGCATAAATTTTAGTCACTGTAAGCACTAAATCAATTGCGGTATTTTTATCAATGATGCATTTTAATAGAACCAAATTTACCTGAAATAGGAACTTTATAATAGTCATATGGTTAAAGGAAAAGGAAAATTTCTTGGTACCTCTCTGTGCCATGTGGTTCACTGAAACCACAATTTTAAATATTTCACCTATTTTGAGACATATTTTATCACATTTAAACATCTATCAAATCAAAACACATCCTTACAGGGTGCCAGGGTGGCTCCATCATTTCAATGGCCAGCTCTTGATTTCAGCCCAGGTCATGATGTTAGGGTCCTGACTTGGCTGCTTGTGGATTCTCTCTCTTCTCTCCCTCTGCCCCTCCCTCCATGCATTCACATTCTCTCTCTCTCTATGAATAAATAAATAAATCTTTTTAAAAATGCACCTTACACTAAGGAGTAAATCAATTTAATTGGCAATGTTTTCTTTTTTTCTTTCTCAATGGTACATAACACCACAACTCTGTGATCATGAAAAATGGTAAATTACTGATTCTTTTGTTGTCTCATATGGTAAGAGCCATTCATAAGAAAGCATTACTTATTTAACATAAATAAAGCATTAAGTCAGCATATGTTTTCTCCAGGCACCAAGGGATGCTAATGGCAAAGCACACAGTAAAGACCATAATAATATCCTGTGGTAAGCTGAATAATGTCTTCCAAAGATGGCCACATCCAGGACCCCAGAATCTTTAACTATGTTGCCTAACATGACAAGAGGTATTTTGCAGATGTGATTATATTAAGGCCCTTGAGACAGGGAGGTTATCTTGGATTATCTGGGTGGGCCTAATATCATCCTAAGAGTCCTTATAACAGGGAGCCAGGAGGATCACAGGGAAAGATTTAAGAACAGAAGAAAAGGTTGGAGTGATGTAATTTGAAGAATGAGGAAGGGACCAGAAGCCAAGGGATGAAAGGATCATTTAGAAGCTGGAAAAGGTAAGGAAACAGATTTTTCTCTAAAGCCTTCAGAAGGAATGTAGCTCTGTGGACACCTTGATTTTAGGTTCTAAGATTTTAGATTTCTGACCTCCACAAACACAAGGTGAGTTAATTCATGTTGTTTTAAGCCTGCAAGTTTGTGTGATTTTTTTTTTTTTTTACAGCAGCAATAGGAAACTAATACAATCCTCCTAAGAAACATGTTTTGAAAAGTACAAAATATTTTTTACACTCCTGGTTGGTCTCCAGATATATACACATATTGGTAATTCCATTCTTGTTTTATAAAAAGATGCAGAGCTTAAAAAAAAATGGAACAATAGATGGATAGAAGGACAGGTAGAGTAGTAGGTATGTAACAAAACAAAAATAGCAATGTGGTAATTATAGAATCAATGAAGTAGGTATACGGGTGTTTGCTGCATACTTTTCCTTTCAACATCCTATATGTTTTTTAACATTTTGTAATAAAATATTAGAAAGGTGAAATGATGCACATGTGACAGCATTAAAATAGAGATGATGCCATTCTTTAAAAGAAAAAATAAGTTTTTAGCCAAGTGACTCTCTGAAAATATAAGCCCCTGCATGGCTTGCACTGGGTAATTGGGTTAAATTACAATTTTTATATTAGTCCTAATTTTCACTTATGGATATATATGTATATATATATGTATACATATATGTGTATATATATATACACACACACACAGAGTAGAAAACTTCAATGGAAAACTGGTTCTTTTTCTTCATCAGGAGTAATTTTTATTAGAGAATGACTTAAAAGACAAAAAGAAATTACATGGATCATTTCACAATATGTACTGAAGGATACGCTTGTTACCATTCCTATGTCAGCAAAAGAATTATAAAACAACCTTAATACTTCCCAGTCCTGGGGAAAAAAAAGTGAAGTAGAAATGTGCCTTTAACTCTCTTCAACCGCTCCACCCGTCCTTACTCTCTTGACATCTCCCTCTTACTCTCTCTCTCTCTCCAAAGGGATTCGCTCCAGATCAGTTGGAAAATAAACACCCAGGTTGTTCTTTATCAAGATGGTTTTGTTTTAGCAGCCTTCCCTCAAAAATTTTAGTGTCTTTAGTGCCTACAGTGAAGGAATAAATAATGGCAGAGTCCCAAGTCCTGTGACATGCCACAGAGTATCTGTGAATCTCCAAAAGATGAAGCTGGGCTTGCTTCCAAAATCAGTTCACAAGGTTAGCCCTATAACCTATACATGGTGAACAGCTCCTGCTACCTGGTTAATAAGAGAAATCACGTAGGAACTGTAAAGTAGACTGTTGTTCTCTGATTATTTCCTTATCTTTGGATTCACAGTTATGCTCATAGTCCATAGCACTGCTTCTGAAATTTTAGGAAAAGTCAAACACCATTAAAATGAACAATAACGGGGGCGCCTGGGTGGCTCAGCGGGTTAAAGCCTCTGCCTTCAGCTCAGGTCATGATCCCAGGATCCTGGGATTGAGCCTCACGTCGGGCCTCTCTGCTCGGTGGGGAGCCTGCTTCTTCCTCTCTCTCTGCCTGCCTCTCTGCCTACTTGTGATCTCTGTCTGTCAAACAAATAAATAAAATCTTAAAAAAAAAAAAAAGAACAATAACGTATAAAACTTTTATCCCACTTTAAATGCCATGACGGGTTTTCATTATCACATTTACATCTCAATTGGTTAATTGTATTTAATTTTTTTCATATTCCTGCTACTTGTTTCATTATATCTATCATCCTCTTAAAATTGCCTGTAACCTACAGTAGAGGATCTTCAAAAATTAGCCAATTAAACAAAGGCACAGACCATTAAGTTACTTAATTGTTTGTTTAATGGACTTTGCCAGTTTACTTTAGATTATCCTATTTTAAAAATTCACTTAGATGTGCTGCCAACATGGAAAGTGCTTGGCTTGATCTCAAGTGGAAACCATACTGTTATTTTACCTCCTTGACATCATCCTTGATTACCGTTGATAGATTTTTCTCCTTTTAGGTTTTAAACTGAGCTCCTCTAGGAAAGCCTATCTTATATCTTCACATTCTTTGTTAGTAATGTAAAGAATAGAGTCTTCTCTCTCTCTTTCTTTCTCTTTCTCTCTCTCTTTCTCTCTTTCTTTTTAATTGCATTGGATTAGATTCCTCAGCTGGGCCCCAAGTGCTACTCAGCAATTCTTTTATTTAACTCTAATTGATTCCCTATCGCACTTGCCACAGCAACTGTTTGAAAATGCATCTCAAGGCTCCTGGCCCACACCTGTCATCCTTACTCTCAGTAAATAATTTTGCCATCTACCTAAATCAAAAAGACGACCAAAGCCCTCCGAAGGAAATTCCTATTCTGGTATATATCCATCATTTGAAATTTTCTTGGAAACTTATTTTTTTCTGATTCCTCCATGATCCGAAGGCAAGAATGTCATTTCCTTCCAAGAATAAATCTTCCACTACCTAGAAAAAAACGCTGCTTCACCTGTAATATTTACCCTGTACAAGCAACTAGATTCCCTGCCCACCCCCCGCCCCCGGCCCAGCTTTACACCTCATAGCACACCAGAAACAACGTTGGATTTTTTTGTTTGTTTTTGTTTTTGTTTTGTTTTGTTTTGGGAGAGAGAGAGAGAGAGACTGAGCTGGGGAGGGGCAGAGGAACAGGGAGAGAATCTTCAGCGGGCTCCATGGCCGGTGCAAAGCCCAGGACAGAGCCTGAGGCGGGGGCTGGATCCCACCTCCTGAGATCATGACCTGAACCAAAATCAAGAGTCAGACGCTTAACCAGCTAAGCCACCCAGGCACCCTAAGGCTGAAATATTTAAACCTGACTTTACTGAAGGCTAGAGAGTAATGAGAGAGAAAAAATTCCAAAGAAGTATGTGTAACTGGATGATCTGATTTGCAATACAACTGACTCATCCCCAGTTTATGACCCACTACAGGGTGCCGTCTTCTTGGCTTCTCAACTGCCTACACGGAAAATAACAGCATGCTGGAGCGTGCGTCTAGACAGCTGACCTCCTCAGGAAAGAGCCAAGACACTGGGATGCAAAGAATGAAAAGTATTTCTTTTCTTGACTTCCTGGGGGCCACCGTCAGAGTATTATTTTCTTTTCTTCTTAGGATGGACATTAGGAATGTCCACTGTACCATGACAATAACTATGTGTTCTAGCTACATGAATTTTTTTGCTCAAGTTCTGTAAATACCTTCTCTAACCCGTTTTATAGTCTCTCTTTTTTTCCTTGAGTATATTTTTCTGCTTTCCCTTCTGTGAATTATCTACCCATGCCTTAACACAATACCAACTTTGATTTCCTCCGTGTGATCTTCCCAGGATCTCCTTGTACTTTATTTGCATGTATTTGTTTTTCCTCTAATATAGATGAACCTTGGCCCATAGGGTATTTGTAAGTTGTGTATTTGGCTGTCCTTTCACTGGACTGACCTCTCAGATAATAAGGAATCTACCTTTTTCATAATAATATCAAGAATTTCACATAACATTATTAGAATTTATATTTACTTGTCTTAGTCCCTTTAGGCTGCTTTAACAAAAATGCTATAGACTGGGTAGCTTATAAACAACAGAAAGTTATATCTACAGATCTGAAGGATGGAAAGTTCAAAATCAAGAGACCATCAGATTCCGTGTCTGTGAGGATTTGCTTCACTATTTATGGATAGCTGTTTTCTCACTGTATCTTCACATGCGGGAAGGAGCAAAGGAGCTCTCTGAGGTTTCTTTTTATAAGGGTTTTTATAAGGTTTATTTTATAATCCCATTAGTGCCCTCATGATCTAATCACCTTCCAAAGGTTCCTATCTCCAAATACCATCAAAATGGGGATGATGTTTCAACATATGAATTTTTTTTTGAAGATTTTATTTATTTATTTGACAGAGATTACAAGTAAGCAGAGAGTCAGGCAGAGAAAGAGAGAGGAGGAAGCAGGCTCCCTGCCAAGCAGAGATCCCGATGCGGGGCTCAATCCCAGGACCCTGGAATCATGACCTGAGCCGAAGGCAGAGGCTTTAACCCACTGAGCCACCCAGGCGCCCCTCAACATATGAATTTTTGAAGGACACAGTCTTTGGCATTCTGGTCACCTGTGTATCAGATGGGCTGCTGAGCACTGTTAAAGCATTATCTCATTTAATCTTTACCACAACCTTAAGAAATAGGTTCTCTTATTAGCGCCATTCTACAAATGAGGAATAGGGGAAAAGAGGTTCGATAACTTGCCCAAATTCCCACAGATATAAGGACTAAGCCAGGCTTTATGGGTAAGCATTTAACTCCAGGGATCTTGCTCTTGCCTCTTACCGACTCCCACAACAATCCCTTTCACTTATAAGCAGTCCATAAATGCTGGTTGATTTTAGTATTGAATTGGTCTTCCATTTAAAGCAAGATAAGCTTTGCTCTCAACTGTATTACGTGAGAAAGAAAGAATGGACTTTAAAGTGTATCAAAAAGCCTGCTGCAAATCAGACCTCAACTCACAAAATTTACAGGAAAAGGTAGGATTTGGGTTCATTTGCAATATCCACATGAGGGTTATTGGCTCTTAATTTTAAAAAGGTTTCATGGGGAAATAATAAAAGCCAAGAAACCATGTGAAGCCACTTACATTTTCTTTACACACATATTCTTGCACAACTAAGTTATGTTACCAAGCCTGATTAAATAGACTGTTACCATAACATGTCACCATGTTATTTAACCCATACCTTTGAAATGAATCATCTCTAATGTGGCATTCTTGATGAATGCCTTACTCTCTTGGCTAATACAAAATAAATTATTTTTCTTAATAAAAATAAAAGATGATCCAGATTTTTGATGAATAATATGTAAGACAAGTTGCACCCAGGCAGGAACAAGTTGCTGATGAAACTCTCAGCATCTTTGAACATAGAGATTCCAGGGCCAACTAGATTTTTTGTTTAAGTGAAAGCATTTCTCTTTCTCAACTAACTAGGGAAGTGAGTGTGTAATATCAAGACAACAGCTATCAAGTCCATCCACCTAAATTAAGCTTATAGACTAGAATATAAATATATATAAACAAGAAGCAGTAATGCATTTTATTGGATGGGATATTATAATTCATAATCAAATATTTTTAAAATAACTTTTCATATCCCAATTGTTTCCATGTAATTGTTTTTGTTTTCCTCTGAGAGCACTTTAATGCAAAACTGAAATTGTGAATACTACTATATTAGCTGCTGCCCAGAAAAAATATTTGCTCTGACTTATGGTAGATAAAAGAGATGAAAAGTATTTTTTTTTTTTTAAAGACCTTACCCACCCATTTGACAGAGAGAGATCACAAGTAGGCAGAGAGGCAGGCAGAGAGAGAGGAAGGGAAGCAGGCTCCCTGCTGAGCAGAGAGCCCGATGCGGGACTCGATCCCAGGACCCCGAGATCATGACCTGAGATGTAGGCAGCGGCTTAACCCACTGAGCTACCCAGGCACCCAAGAGATGAGAAGTATTATATCTTCTTCTTTAGCTCATTTCAACACCACTCAACTTTTTCTGTTGTGTCTTACTTGTGCAAATGCAAAAATACAATACTACATAGAAATCCTAAACACCGCTTTTGAATTCATATGGTTTGTATTTTATTGACTTCTAAAAATCAATTTGTTCCTCTCCTTAATATTAGTAGCTCAGCACATTAAGAGAACTGTGCCCTGATGGATAGAGATTCCGGATCCCAGCAGGATTTTCTTTCTTCTAGAAACATTGAAATGTGGGATGAGCTATTGTGATTGGGGGGTGGGGTGGTCCAGGGGAGAATGTAGGGCGAGGGGAAGGGATTTCCAGAAAAAAAAAAAATCATGAAGCGTTCTTAAGCCTGCAGAAATTTATGAGATAATTTTCATCCTTAAAAGAGATCTTTGAAGATTTCCGTGCTTTCTTGTTGCCAGCAGTGTCTTCTGTTGAAATGAGATAATTTCTGTAATTGAGTACCTCCAAAAAGCAAGAGAAAAAAAAAAATAGAGAAAGGTTGGCACATTTTTTTAAGATACCAAATTAAACAGAATGATAGCCTGAATTAAGGACAGAGAAAAGTAGCAAGCTTTGCCTATGCCATGGCCTCAGATATCCTGGCATGTATTCAGTTAGATGGATGCGGTTTATATGTTTACAACAAATATCTGTGTGCAACAGTTACATAAAGCATGATAAAGGTAATCGGAGTTTACTGATGAAACACCTAAGGGAGCAGAGCTTCTTTTAAAAAATTCTAAGTTAGAAGTAACTTGTCAGTTATACAAAGAACAGTGTATGGGTCCAAAAATATTCCAATTTTTCATAAAATGAACAATGTCTACCTTTGTCTGAGGAAACAACAAAGTTGAAGGAACGAAAAGCAGGGCAGGGCATGGAATGACGATGTTGCTAACTAGTTTCATGAAATAAAATGTTTTAAGCTAATATTAGACCATATATGTATTTATATGTTTATATATGCACATATAAATATTATATTTATATATAAATATGTATTTGTAATACAATATATAATATATTATTTATATATAAATATAAGTATTATATTTATATAATATATATAAATATATATATAAATATATAAATATATTTCACAATATATAAATATATATAAATAAATTACATATATTTATATATATAAATATATTTCACAAATTTCATTATTCAAACTTCCTCACATGGTACAATTTCCTTTAAAAATGTGTTTTTGTTGAGGGGTGCTTGGGTGGCTCAGTTAGTTCAGCTTCTGCCTTGGCTTAGGTTGTGATCCCAGGGTCCCACACCTGGCTCCCTGCTGGTGGGACGGATGTCTGGTTCTCCCTCTCCCTCTGCCCCCATCCCACCCACCCCCAATCATGCTCTCTCTGTCTCTCTCTCAAATAAAAAAAATAAAATCTTTTTTAAAAAATGTGTTTTTGTTGAGTTTATTATTCAGATTTATATCTCCATGGGATTTAAGCAAAGGCTGAGAAACCTTTATTAATGCCTAAAATATGGTTTATCTTCCTGCAGTGACATGAATGCCAAAAAAAAAAGAACCAGATATTGCATTTTTCATCAAATATTGAAATAGAGATTATCTAGTAAATGCAATTTTTTTTCCGGGAGCTTATGGGAAGTGATTTGTATGCATGTGACAGCTATTTGAGCATCCTTCAATGTGTGTGTGTGTTTGTGTGTACATTTTAAACAAAAATGCCGTCCCACTTTCAATGTCCTGGGCCTCAGGCAAACTGACCAGAGCTCCTCTAACACTAGGCATCACTCAGCAGGCCATGAAAGGCCATGTAAAACATGGTGATTTGACAATCAGAAAGCAGACACCCATAACCACATACTCTTGTTTCCCCCTCTCCTGCTCTCTATGGTGTTCTTATATGTCATTCATGTAAACATTTTAGGTTTATTCTTCCAGAAATTCCACAGGTTTTTAATCATCTACCTATCCAATAGTGTACACCTGCTCACCTACTTTCTCACAGAGTCCGCCTTCTGCCTCTCATGAGCCTGTCACCTTGACAACCTTCTGTGCTTCCCCTGTTTCTTCCCAGTTATGTATAAGTTCCCAGCTGCCCAATATAGTGTGAGAGATGACAGTATTTCATGTTGTATGAATTTCAGTGTAGTCCTAGTGAGTATATAAAAACAAGAGGATGTGGGTTAAAGCAGCAGTTCCCGAAGATTTGGGGCTTTGTATCCCACCATACTTTAAAAACTGTTGAGGATCCCAAAGAGCTTTTTGTTTCTGTGAATAATAGCTACTGATATTTTTTGTATTAGAAAGTAAAACAGAAATTTTTTAAAAATATTTATTAATTTGTTTAAAAAGTAACCGTTGTAAACCCAGGGCATGGTAACTTTAGTAAGATATTTATGAAAAGGATACCCTGCATTTTCCACAGTGAAAGAAATTCAGTGAGAAGAATGCCATTATTTGCATTTTGGCAAAACTGTTTAACGCCTGATTTAATAGTCAAAATCACCTGCTTCTGCAGTAAATTGCTTGTGGTATCACACGTCATACTGATTCTGGAAAACACTCTCTGCTTATGAGTGAAGTGATGAAGGAGAATGTTGTCTTGCAATTTAACTTCACTGTGGGTTCTTTCATACTTTGTGTGGCGTAACTGTGAAAACATCTCAGCATCCCTCGGCCATCCCTGGATTTCACTGTAGGAATTTCTGGAATAAAGGACCTTGATAAAGAAACTGTTCACCTGCTAAAGGTGAATAAAGAACAGAATCCTTCTGACGTAAAAAATAATTTCAGCAGCTCTTCAATGATACTTAAATCATCTCCAACATAATGTAAATATAAACCAAATATAGGTGGAAACTTCATTGCATAAGTGTTTGGACAACTATTAAATTGAAAGTTGAGATTATGAAGTTAATATAAACCAAAAAATTCAAATTCTTTTTTTAAAAAAAAGATTTTATTTATTTATTTAACGGAGTGAGAGAGATCACAAGTAGGCAGAGAGGCAGGCAGAGAGAGAGGGAAGCAGGCTCCCCGCAGAGCAGAGAGCCTAATGCAGGGCTCGGACCTGGGACCCTGAGATCATGACCTGACCTGAAGGCAGAGGCTTAACCCACTGAGCCACTCAGGCGCCCCCCAAAATTCAAATTCTTAGCACCAAATTTGCTGAGACAAAATCACCCCTTCCAACATGAATATATTACTGTTCTAGCAGTGAGGCTTGTGCACAAGTGTGTACTATTGTGTGCCATGTGTAACACATTCCTCTCTCGTTCTCATTGGAACCAGGTGCACAAAATTGGATAAATCATCATCTTTAGTTCAGAGCACATTCTCATCATTGATCCACTCATAGTCCTCTTTTATTTAGTTAGCCATTTATGTTTTACAATGTTACACGCAACAGTAAACCCCTCACCCAAAATAAAACTTAGGATTCCAACAGTTTACTCTGACGGTGCAACCTCCTATTCTATTCCTCAGGCTCCTTTTACCTGTAGCAACCTTCATTCAAAATTCTGTATTTATGATCATCTTCATATATTTCTAAAAAGTACCTATTTTATTTTTGATTGTTTTTATTTCATAGAAGGCCAAATATGACATATATATCATATTTGGAAACTTATTTTTTTTTAAGATTTTATTTATTTGTTTGAGAGAGAGACAGTGAGAGAGAGCATGAGAGAGGAGAAGGTCAGAGGGAGAAGCAGACTCCCGTAGAGTTGGAAGCCCGATGCGGGACTCCATTCCGGGACTCTGGGATCATGACCTGAGCCAAAGGCAGTCACCCAACCAACTGAGCCATCCAGGCGCCCCTGGAAACTTATTTTTTCCTTTAATCTTATATTGCTAAATCCATCCGTATTATACTGCTTCATGGTGCTATACTTTATTCATTTTAACTACTGTATGATATTCTATTGTGTGAATTTTGTAGCAGTTTATACACCCACTTTTATATTGGTGAATATTGGGTTATTTCCTGTATCTTCGCTATTAAGAACAATACTACTTCGAACATTCTTATTCATACCTCCTACTGCTCTTCACTTGGCTCTAAAACATTATTTATGTGATAAAGATCAGAGCATTATTGAGCATTTACTATAAGGGAGACAATATTCTAAGATCTCAACACATATCAACTTCCTCAATATTCACACCACCTTGTGAGATTGGTAGTATCATTTTCTCTATTTTATAGTCAAGGACACTAGCAACTAAAGGTTAGAATACATTATAAGAGATATTGCCAGGATTCAAACCCAGCCAGTTGGGTTCCAAAGCATGTTCTTTAATTACTAACACCGATTAATTCTTTTTCTTTAACTCACAAAAATAACTTGTGACAAACAAAAGCAATGAAATTGCATGGCAGTCCTCAATTAATAAGGGGGTCATCCAGATAGACCAGAAAATTTTTACATCAATTATTTTAAGTTAGAACTGAAATGAAAATGAACATTTAAAAATGTGTACATAGTTTTCTGGACATTCTGAAAATATGTCTGTAGACCCTAGTTTGACAAAAACGTTGTCGAGGAATGACTGGTTGGACCTTGTCAATAATCTAGGACTTAACTCAAATTTATTTTAAGTGGTAGAAATGCAACTGAAAGTGGTACAACAATAAGATAATTCGTTGGCTCACAAATTTGGGCAGGATGTGGAATAGTCAGATTAAAAAAAGAAGAAGAAGAAATGTTGCAGGAGAAACAGACAAATCTGCAGCAATAGTTGCAGACTTCAATACCCTTTCAACAATGAGTAGAATAAGTAAATAAAAAAAATCAGCACGAATACATGAATAAGGAAGAATTCAACTGTGTAATCAGCCAAAAGGATCTAATCAACATGTATAAATACACAATACAACAACTCTTCATATTAAAATCAACTGGTCTATCTTGACTTTTAAATTAATCTTTTGCTGAAGAATGACTTAACAACACCATGGACAGTCAATTGAAAAATGTTGGTTTACTGAGTTATCCAAATCTTTCAAATGTTGATACATTTCACTGTGCAACAGGAAAAAAAAAATGCATTTGTTAATATCATCACTGACCTTTAAGAAAAGTCTTTAAGTGCTGGCAAATACAGTTTTTGAAAATTCTAATTTTCCTTCAAATTTTGTTATTTATTACTGGCAGCAAATACTGCTACTTATTTTCCTTGAAATCACAGGGCCACGTTGTTCATTTTCCAGAAAATATTTGCCAAATACCTGTCTAAATAATTATGCTTTCTCTGCTAGTAATTTTTTTCAAGGGAAAATGGTGTTGCATGGAAAATGCAGCAATTTCAGCTCACAACTGGCACAAGTGCCATTCCTCATGACAATAGTATTTGAGTATGCAGAAGTGCTTCATGAGTACTTTGAATTTGGTCACATAGAACACGAAGAAAGTGGGTATTCAAATACCAAATGTAATAAAGTTATTTTTAGGGGTCCCTGGGTGGCTCAGTTGGTTGAGTGGCTGCCTTCGGCTTGGGTCATGATTCCAGGGTCCTGGGATTGAGCCCCGCATCGGGATCCTTGCTTGGCGGAGGGCCTGCTGCGCTGCTTGCTTGTGCGCTCTCGCTCTCTCTCTCTCTCTCTCTCTCTCTGTCAAATAATAAATAAAATCTTTTAAAAAAATAAAAAATAAAAAAATAAAGTTATTTTTACTGCCATATCTATGACATTCTTTAGTAAAAATGGCATTTACATTTTTGTAATATGAGTGTATGGCTATAAAAAAGCCAATAATTATTAATATAATTTGGTGCCTTCATTCATATTAAGGTACCAGCAATTTTACCTATGATTTCTTTTGTGTCGTCAATACAAATGGCAACACAGTGAAAAGGGCAACTAATATCCTAATATTATTTTTAGTTTTCACTTCATGGAGTGAAATGAGTAAGAGACCTCCAAGATTCTAGGGACCACATTTTTGACAGCTTCATGGAGTGAATGAGTAAGACACCTCCAAGATTCTAGGGACCACATTTTTGACAGCCACTGCTCTGTTAGAACAGATCTTTTGCTTCTTTAGTTCAACTAGTATTTCCAGGCTTCTAGAACAGAAACTAGCACATAGTAGGTAGTCAATAAGTATTTGTTAGATAAAGCATGAATGGATGGGGATGCCTGGATGGTTCAGTTGGTTAAGTGTCTGCCCTCAGCTCAGGTCATGATCCCGGAGACCTGGGATTGAGCCCCTCATGGTGCTTCCTGGTCAGTGGGGAGCCTGCTTCTCTCTCTCCCTCTGCCTCTATCCCAGTTTGTGTTCTCTTGCTCACTTTCTCTCTTTCTCAAATAAATACATAAAATCTCAAAAAAAACAAAAAACAAAAAAACACAAAAAACGAATGGGTAAATGAATTATCCCTATGGACACTTGGTTGAAATTTCTTTACCACTCTAGAAATATACAAAGTCTGATAATTTGTCTATAAATTAACTAATTTACCTTTTTAAATAGTATCTGACCCCTGAAAGAAGAAAGAAAAAAGAAACTGTTCTAGTTTGAAGTCTAGTATATAAAGTCAGATGCAGATAAAAGAGTATATATAATATGGGTACGAAACAGATATATCCACAAGGCATTATAGAAATGATGGTTTTCTGGGGCACCTGGGTGGCTCAGTCTTTAAGCAGCTGCCTTTGGCTCAGGTCATGACCCCAGGGTCCTGGGATTAAGCCCCACAACCAGCTCTCTGCTCAGCGGGAAGCCTGCTTTCTCCTCTCCCACTCACCCTGCTTGTGTTCTCTTTCTTGCTGTGTGTGTGTATGTCAAATAAATAAATACAATCTTTTATATATACATATATATATATATGAAAAAAGAAATGGTGGTTTTTTTCTTAATTCAAACTTCCATGCAAATCCAAAATGAGATGGCAAAAACACTTTCATATTAAGATGAATCAGATGATAACTTCATTATTAAAAAATATAGGCTTTATGGTTACTTTACAAGAATCTGTTGAACCAGATTATCCCAGGGGAGAGAGAAAAAGGATGTCCATAACAATATTCCTTTGGCATGATTACTCAAACATCCAATACAATTATTATGATTATCTTTATTTTTGTTATAGATTAAATGCCAGTAGACAACTACCTGCATTAGATTTTATTCTTTAATAAATTTTGTTCATATTTTTACGATAAAACATGCCATTTCTACACCTAAAACATAAAAAAGAGAGCCAGTTACATAAAGTAGCTATAAGAATAAAAAGCAAGATTCAAAAATCATCTCCTTGAATAGCCATCTACCATTCACAGGCAGCAGTATATGGTCAAGAACTTGAGGTTAGAAGGAATAAAATCAGAGTTAGAATCACAGCACCATTCTTTTCCAGCCCTCTAAGTCTGTGGGTGAGTTTTTTAAATCTAATCCTGAGTTCCCTCATGTATAGAAGGGAAATAACAAAATTAATTTCATTTCAAATCTTGTATCCAATGAAGTAATGGATAAGAAAGTGGCTTACAAATTGTAAGGAAAAGTCAATTGGTAATAATGTTTATTACTATTTTTCCAACTCAAATTAAGTGTGGCTATACCTAACCAATCTTCTTAGGTCATGACAATATTGGAAAAGAAAAAAGGTTTTAATTATGAATATTAACCTAAAAGAAAATCCCTCTTATTTTTGATAATAAAGAATACTGGCAATTTAAGTAATCATTTCCTGTCTCCAAACTGATGAGCTCTAAATCATGCATGTTCTAAGGTTTCCAATCAAATCAGGAAAAGAGAATTATAAGAGTCATGAAGGCAGATGAGGAAAGGATTAATTGCAATTTACAAGCCCTGGAAAAAACACCTACTGGACATTTAATAACTAGCTACTGAATATGAGCACATTAATGTGAGATATTTTATTCTCCCTTTAAAATATCCTTTGCAGGGGGGAGGAGTCAAGATGGCGGAGAAGTAGCAGGCTGAGACTACTTCAGGTAGCGGGAGATCAGCTAGATAGCTTATCTAAAGATTGCAAACACCTACAAATCCAACG